>NW_021604660.1:3404459-3493124 GCF_004785775.1 Grammomys surdaster
TTTCTTTCTTTCTTTCTTTCTTTCTTTCTTTCTTTCTTTCTTTCTTTTATCTTATCTTTTTAAAAAAAATGGGTTAAGAATGATTGTCTCATGATTTTCTTTGAAAGGCTTGTAGAATTTTGATGAAAATCCATCTGGCCCTGAACTTACTTTAGTTTGGAGGAATTTTGTTACTATTTTAATCTCCTCATTTCATATGGGTCTGTTTAGGTGTTTGACTTCTTGGTTTATTTTTGGTGGTTTGTAGAATCTAGAAATTCATCCATTTCTTCTTAAGTTTTCCATTTTAACAGAATACAGTTTTTGATTTTAGTATTCTCTTATAATATTTTGAATTTCTTTAGTGTCTGTTTCCTTGTTAATTTCTGATTCTGTTGTCTTTGGTTCTCTCCCCGTGCTCTCTTCTCTCTTCTCTCTTCTCTCTTCTCTCTTCTCTCTTCTCTCTTCTCTCTTCTCTCTTCTCTCTTCTCTCTTCTCTCTTCTCTCTTCTCTCTTCTCTCTTCTCTCTCTCTCTCTCTCTCTCTCTCTCTCTCTCTCTCTCTCTCTCTCTCTCTCAGACATGTCAAAGAATGTAACATCTATTAAATGTGTATATGCTCCCTGAGAACCAGCTTGGTTTCATTGATTCTTGATGTCATTCTCCTCACTTCTCTTTTCGTTAATTTTTGCTTTGAATTTGGTTTGTCGCGTTTTTTTTTCCAAGTTTTTTTCTTTTTTGAGTGATATCAAGACTCACTCTCACTCTGATATTTTTGTTTTGGTTTGATTTGGTTTTTGTTTTGGTTCTGGTTTTTCTAGACAGGGTTTCTCCGTGTAGCACTGGAAGTTCTAGAACTTACTCTGCAGACCAGGCTGGCCTCGAACTCACTGAGATCTGACTGCCTCTTCCTCCTGAATGTACCACCAAGGCTTAAATTTTTTAATATAGGCATTTAAACCTATAAAATTTTCCTTGCAAGTCTGCTTTCAGTGTGTCCCAAAGGTTTTCTGTTGTGTCTCATTTTCATTTAGTTCTAGGAAATATTTTCTTTCTTTAATTTTTCTTTGAACCATTAAACATTCATTAATGACTTTTTTAATCTCCATGAAATTGGGTGTTTACTAGAGATTTATTTGGTGTCAATTTTAAGTTATATTGTGGTCAAATTGGATGCATGAAGTTATTTCAATCTTTTTGAATTTATAAAGATTCATTTTGTGTCCCAGAATGCAGTCTATTTTATAGAAAATCCTGGTATGCTAATGAGTAGAATGTGTATTCTCAGGTGTTTGGATGAAATATTGTGTAGATGTCTGTTAAGTTCCTTGGATAATATATCAGTTAATTCTGATGTTTCTCTAGTTATGTTTTGTCCAGATGACCTATTTTGTAAAGTGGACTATTGAAATCACCTACCTATTAATGTTAGTCTGTGTCTTTAAACCTAGCAGACACTTTTTATGAAATTGGGTATAGCAGAGTTTGGTGCATCCATGCTTAGGATAGTGATGTCTTCTTGGATGACTATTCCTTTGACTAGAAGGAAGTTTTGTTCTTTATCTTACTGGTTTTAGTTTGAAGGCTATTTTGTCAGCTGATAGGATAGTGACTCCTGTTTGCTCCCTGGTGCCATTCGATGGGACTAGTTCTCTCCATCCTTTTATTATAAGGTAGTGATTATCTTTAAAGCTAAGGTGTGTTTCTTGCTGGATTTTGGTTTTTGATCAATTCAGCCAGCCTATGTCCTTTGACTGAGAGCTAATACCATTGCTATTTAAAGTCATTGTTGAAATGTGTGTGTTAATTGCTGTCATCCTGTTGTTGATTTTGGTTTTATTGCTTATATTCTTATTGTTATTTTATAGTTTATTTTAGTAATTATATCTTTAATCTCTTTCCCCAGCCTTATGGCTATTCTCATTTCTCTCATTAGCCCAAAACATTGGTTCCTATATTTACTTTAGGTTTGATTTGTTGGATATAATTTTTCTTTTAATATATTTATGTCTGGAAATTTTTTTGTTCTCCTTCAACTATGGGAGGTAGTTTTGCAGGGTATGTTAATCTAGATTGGTCATTATGGTTTTCACGACTTATAATGCAGTGCCCTAGGCTTCTCTTGCTTTCAGCATTTACACTGAGAAATCTGCTATTATGATGTTGATGTTACTTTACATGTGACTCATTGTTTGGTTGTTTTCTTGTTTATTCGTTTGATTGGTTGGTTGCTTAGTTGGTTACTTGGTTGGTTGGTTGGATGGTTGGATGGTTTACAGCAACATTCAATACTCTTTGTTCATTCCGTATATGTAGTGTTTTAACTGTGATACTTTGTAGGGATATTCTTTTCTGGTCTTCTCTATTTGCAGTTCTGTATACTTGTATCTGTATGTGTGTTTTTCTTTAATGGAGAAGTTTTCTTCTATGAGATTTTTGAACATCTTTTCTGTGCCATTGACTTGGGGTTCTTCTCCTCATCTATGCTATAACTTGAAGATTTTGTCTTTCAATGATATCCCACATTTCCTGTATCCTAATTTCTTCTTTTCCTTACTTATTTGGTCTAGAGCCTCTACTTTATCTTTGAGTCCTGATATTTGATCTTTGGCATGACTCGTCCTACTTTTAAAGATTTCCTTTGAGTTTTCTAGTTGAATTATTTGGTTTTGAAATTCTATCTTCCTTTCAGCTTCAATGTTTATCTTTATAGAATTGTATATACAAGTACTAGATTGTCTTTTCCATTTCCATCAGCCTTATGTTTATATTTTCTTGGCCATCACTCAGGGACTTATCCTCTGAGGTCTTTCTCAATTTCATTGAACTGTTTCTTTGTGTCTTCCTCAAACTCCTTGAATTTTGTGATGAAGTTTATAATTATTCTTTTAAATCCTGTGACCTGGTTTCAGCTATGTAATTCTCATTTGGCAAACATTTATTTCTACAGGACTTCTGGATTTTATAGGAGAGATAACTGCTTTTCTCTTTCAAATTGCTTATATTTTTCCAATGAGATTTGTGCCTGTGGGTTTCTTTATTTGTTCCATGTCTGATATAGACAAAGCAGATCAGAGCAAAAGAAAAGATGCGCAGGCTGAGTTTGGCCTAGATGTTGGGTGTGGCTTAGGTGGAATGAGGTCAGGCGGACACAGAGTACTGGGCTGGTATACAGTATGTGCATCCTGATTCGAGCCTTGACTATAGGTTATGGAAGAATGGACCAGAGAGACTCACAGGGTTAGATCCTGGTTAGGTGTGTGTAGCTTTTAGGTTGAAAGATATATGGTGTGGTGGCAGGAGCTTGTGGGTCAGCAGGAGGCATTGTGAGTCGTGGTGGAAGCCTAGAGGTTGGTTGCAGCACAGACAGGGGTGCCCAGACTAGGCTGGGGCACTGGATGTGAGACCCAAGCTACATATGGATGAAGCATGGTAGAAACCTATAGCTCAAGGCTAACAGGGTGGTTTTGATTCTTTATTTGGCTACCTTTAACAGAGAAGACAATGAAGAACACCTTCATTGAAAATCACTATCACTTCACCATATTTGACTGTTAATTTCATTATGTAAAAATTAATTTTTGTGCTTTTTGTTTGTTTTACATTTTGTATTAAGAAAAAGTTAAGATTATTTTCTTATATACTTCTGTTTTTAAGTAATTTTTAAGTGTTGGTTCATAAAGATTTATCTTCTTACCATATTTTTTCTTGAGTGCCCTATAAATACTGAGATTTAGGTCATTTCCAGTATCTCTGCTTTGATTACTATGGTTATAATTTGTCAGTACATATTTACTCTCCAAAGTGTGATTGCTACATGAGAAGTGGTTGGTGCTAGGTTGGCTGTGTAGATCCCCTCCCCTTCCTTTTCCTCCTAATCACTTTGTCACCTAATAATTGTATTTTGTTTCCCCCAGTGCATTCTGGAGAACTGCCTACCAAGAACTTGACCAGGAAAATTTATTCTAACCCTGGCCAGTTATTTGACTTTGTTTCAAGATGAAAATATGCACTCATTTCATAGAAATATCCCCAATGTACCTAAGTTATTCATAACTTGGTTTCATATACCTATAATCTTCTCTACACTCACATGTATCTACATGTGAGAATTCATCTTCATAAATTATGTCACTGAAGAGTTGCTGAGCAGCCATGATTTAAGATTCTGATTTCATCAGTGAGTTAGGAATAGTGTGAAAATTATAGATCACCATTAGATAGATATACGTAGCCCTACACTCCATAGTCTAAAAAATAATACTCAGATTAATGTTATGAAGTTGAGGAAACTGGGAGCCTCTGGTTTGGGCTGTACTGCATGCGGTAGTTATCATTACAAACATAAATCAGGAAGTATGGATGCAGGGGAGCTCTAGTCTACCACTGTGTGAGCAAGACAGGAAACACCTGCGATAAACTGATTATGAACACATTCAGAAATGTAAAGAGTCTGAGCTCAGTTAAATTAGTTCGTAGTATCATTCAGAGGCCAATCCACAACTTTGTTTCCAAAGTCTGTATAAGGAGTTCAAACAACCATAGTAATTATACACAGATTAAGTAGAGATAAGATGAATACTAAATAGGAATGGCCTTTATTAAGAATAAAAGATGAATGTGATTTGCTCTATAGTAAACTCAAGGGGGATGAAATCCTCACTGGGGACAGTAAATATACAAGAATTCAGAATGCACTCACTAGAATCTTTGATGTGCCAGAATAAATCTGTAATTTTGGGTGTGCTAAAAAGATACATACTGTATATTTCTTGAAGTCTCAATGTAAAGAAATAACATAATTTTTATTTCTACCTTGTATTTTACACAGTTAATTATAACTTACCATTTTTAAAATGGAAAAACTAAGGTAGAATTATCTACAGGAAAAAATTTTTAGGAACCGATGCTGTAGAATAGAAGTAATAAAATCAAAAATGATATTGAAAAGTTACAAATATGAATGAATAAAGTAAACTTAAGAAAGACATATCAAAATAAGTGTTTTCATGTAGGAAAAAGAACTCACGAATATTACATATCATGGCAGGCCAGATAGTTCAGTGAGTGAATGAGGTTACCGTTAAGCCTGATGACCTCAAGTCAATCCCTAGGTTCCATATAAAGGAAAGGATAGAAAACTGTCTCCACAAAGTGGTCTCTGACCTTCGAGTATCCCACTGCATGTTCATTCACAGTTACACAATAATAATAAAGTATTTTTCTGTGTATGTTTGCCTGCATGAATATATGTGTACCAGATGCATGTCTGATACCTACAGAGGCCAGATGTGGGGCATCAGATTCTCTGGAACTGGATTTACCAATGTTTGTGAGCCGCCATGAATGCACTGAGGGAACCAAACCCAGATCCCCTGCGAGGGTAGCAAGTGCTCTTAATTCCCAAGCTGTCTCTCCAGCCCCAAGGTTTTTAAATATGCCATCTCATATTTGTTGGATAGAAAATACCAACAGCTATAGTACCAGCAGCTATATTGTAGCAGAAATGCATATCATAGGACATGGTAGCACTGATGCTCTGAAGAGCAATCTGGACAAAATGTCTTTGGTTGCAATAGAGGATTTCTATAGCTTGACTACCCCTTGAGACACTGCAAATTAAGAAACAGAATATTTCTTCTGTTCTCATCTAACATTACTCAAAATTCATGTCCCTGGAGGATAAAAAGACCAAAAATGTGAACGAACTGAAATGATAAAAGGGTAGTGACAAACACCTTTACTAGGTTTGGCAGAACCCTCCAACATCAAGCTATAAAGAAGTGTGGATAGCATTGGGGTGATTGTCAGAAGAGAAACAGGCATTTAAATGAGATTCAAATGCACTAATGTGACAAAAATAATGAGACAGGACCTAGCCACATAAGCTATTAACTTAATGAAACACCTACCTGATTTTAAAGACTACTTTCTTCCTTAAATTAAGGGATCACACCTAGAACATTTTATGCTGAAGGAAAGAGGCTGCTGTTGAGTCTAAACTAGAAGAACATAACCAACCTCTTGGACACCAAACTAATGGGAAGATTAATCTTCCATGATGGGGAGGAGTATTTTTCCATGATGAGAGGGAGGTCTATCTTTCCATAAGAAAAGGTAGAGAGTATTTGGTCCAAGACTGAGGAAACAGAGGGTGACCTTTATTTTAATTGCAGCAAAATTCCTCTATATGTTATCCACCATGCTAAAACACCAGTACAAAAGTTAGTGAAGACCCACTGAGAGGCCTAGCTTATAAATCCAAGCCTCAAGGCCACCAAGGAAGGGGACACATGGAGGAGAGAAGACTGAGAAGCTGAGCAGAAAGAAAGACAGAGATGTGTGCTTAGTATGGGTGGCATTTCTGGCTTGGTAAGATTTAGACACTTGGAATGTTTAGAGGATTAGAAATTGTTTTTGGAATGTATTGTAGTGATGGATAATCACAAAATTATTTAGAAATTCCTTAGAAAATTAGGATATATTGATGTTGTTTTATTTCACAGTCAGTCTGCCACAATCTGCCTGCAAGAGATGACTCTGAGACAATCCGTCTGTCTCCTGCCTCATTCTGCAAAGAATGAAAATGACTTACAGCAACTGCGCATGATCAAGCAGAGCTGTGGAAAGTCAAGGCGTATGATAGCTGCAGATAAGATTAGCACAGGCTGCCAACTTGTTAATCATCTAAGCATTGGACAGAAATGTATCTGCACGTTTCCTAGCGACCAGAGCCAAAAAGCAAAGAGATTTAACACCAATTTGGTGGTTGTATTCTTTTGAAACTAAAATTTGATAACATAAAAGAACTCATGTATAATTTTAAACATGTATGTACTAAACTTTCCACAACACAAAGAATAATCATAAAAGCAAACAAAATTCAGGAATACAATTGGATCCACTTCAGCGACAGTCACAAGTACTGTTCAAGAACTGGGCTCCAATTCATCTTCTCTCTCAAATATATGAAAGGTATTTTAATTATGATCTGTAAATATATAATTTAAATGCAAAAAAATCCAAAATATCAACCATTTTCTTGCATCCACATCCTTACTGAGATAATTGCCTAGAAAGAGCTGCAGAGCAGTAAGGACCAAATATTTACCCACTAGAAGACTGGAAGTTTGGAAGGGTCTGTTTGAGTAGCCCCTTCAAAGACGAAGGTCTCACGGGTATATTTTTGAGGTATCCCAAATCAGGCTCACCATGGTGGTCCTGGTTGGGGAAAATATTTATTAGATGAAACATGGAGAGAAAACACACAGTGACCGGTCATGGGATGGGTATTGTGTAAAGAAAACTTTTCTATTGGAGACACAGCACACATTCACCATAGATAGGGAGAGAACATACAATAGACCAAAATACAAACTCCAAGTTGATGAGCCAATGAGTTTAACTGGAGTACGCAAAGACAGCTACATCACCAAAGCCCACGCAAGAAGGGGTGACAGTTCCCAAAGCTGGGAACTGTGCATGCTGCACAGCCTTCACAGCCTGCAAGCAGCTCAGTAGCTTGGAGAGCATCCTTTCCGATGCCTAAGTTGGTTCCATCCTCTTCCAGACAGCTCTGCTGGTTTCTGCTTCTTATAGCTATCTGGTTGTCTTTGCAGTTTGGCTTGTCTGAGATTCTTTGCAGCTTTATTGCTTATGTTGAGAGGGAGGTCCCTAGTTAATCTTTTCAATTTTAGGGACTTCCTGGAGCTACTTTGAGTTTTTTCCCTTCTAGTTTAAAACCATTTCCCTGCAAAATGGAATGTTTCATCTGAAATTGTCACACAACAGTGGGAGAAGTCACCTATCTCTTTCACAGACTGTGTCAGACTCTACTTTGAGTCCAAAACAGCCCTTGTGGACCCTCTGTTTTAATGAGAAAATATAACTTGAGAAACTCAAACTGGAAAATTTGAACAGACTCATAAAAAAACAAACAAATCAGGTATTTTTTGAATTTGGGTATGATGGGATAATAAGCCAAAAGCTAACTGAACGGGTTCCATTTGTACCTCCTCAGACATTTCTTCACTAAAACAATGATGGAATTGTGTGTCTTGCATCAATTAGCCATCAAGACAACGTCCTACAGACATACCCACAGGCCAATCTGATGGAACCAATGCCTGACCTTCTTCCCAGGCGTGTCTAGGTTTGTGTTAGGCTGACAAAAACAAGCCAACATGCTATGTTTTTCCAATAGCTTGAACTTAATTCCAAAAGGAAGATTAGGTTTCTGCTGCATTTGTATGATTTTTACTTAAGCCCTCTGTGTCTAGTACTGGAAAGCATTTAGTAAATCGTTATTAACCGAGTTCTTCACTGGCTCTTCTGTGACCTTTACTTGTTACATTCCCGACAGAAAATATTTTCAATGACTTTTATATTAGAATTTGTATATTGATAACATGATCCCGTAGCTGGGCTGGAAGGCTTGGATAGATGAGTGGGAAAGAATGTAACACTGTGATTGAAAATCTGCATGACCACTAGTTCCCTTGTAAGAATGGTTCTCAACCTGCCCAACGCTACACCCCTTTAATATAGTTCCTCGTGTTATGATGACCCCAACAGTAAAATTATTTCTGTTGCTACTTCATAAGTGTAATTTTGTTACCGTTGTGAATCATAATGTAAATATTTGTGTTTTCCAATGGCCTTAGGGTAAAGGGACATACTACCTCCAGATGGGTCTTGACCCACAGATTGAGAAATACTGTCTTATAACATTTTGTGTCTCCACCCATTCTCTACCTTCAGTCAGTCCCCGACACACACACACACACACACACACACACACACACAGAAAGAGGGAGAGAGAGAGAGAGAGAGAGAGAGAGAGAGAGAGAGAGAGAGAGAGAACCCTTTTATCTGTTATGTCCCTGCTAGTTCTCTGAAAGAGATGAGTTCTGAAAACCACTGAGCTAGAGACTCTATCTAAATTAAATCATTATTAAATACACTAGGTCATTTATTGTGGACCTTTTAAATTGAATTGACATTGTTGGGGCATTTTCTGAAATTACAAGCCTAGGAGGAAATGATAAAGCGCAAAAGTGAAAGGGATTCTGCACATTCTCTTCAACCTGAGGGAACTATCCGATCCAGACAAGGTTTTCTAAACCATTTAATGCCACACTTATGTTAATTTCTTGGAAAAGAACAATTTTAATCCTGTTTATCAAATGATGCTGTTTCCTTGTTATTTTGTCCTGATGTGTTTAGCCTTATAACTTTGTAGATTGGTCTCTGCATAAACTTTATTAGTTTAGTATTTGACATTTGTTACTGAAATTCTTGCAAAAATAGCTAATATTTTCATAGGGAAATGTTTAGTTTAGCAAAACATATTAGAGAATAGTCAATTTGCTTATATTTATAATTACATTTTCATGGCTGATGAGTTATAGCTGTCACACACTGAATATCCCATTATAATTGGTGAGTTTAATTTGTAATTTAAAAGATATGTGTCAGTATATAGAATTGACTCTGAAATACTGTGCATCTCAGTCAAAATGAAATTACTACCTTTCCTTGCCTTAAATGACAGAAATCATACCTCTTTCTTACTATGGTTTTGTTGTATTTCATACTGCGTAAGTCCCACTCCTGTATTTATGATTATTTTGAAAAGCTAGAAGTTTTATCACTGTGAGCATTTTGCCTCAGCAATTTATGAAGCATTCTGTATTGCGCTCATTAAGAATTCCATCTGTAAAACTTATTGATACTAATCTGTAAATAATAGAAGTTGTCTCCACCTTTGACCTGGTTGCAAAGTGAGTACTGGACACCTTAAAGCAAGGGAGTCAGCTTGTGTCTTGATGAACTATTTCTGACTCTTGAGTTAGTAAAGCTCCGTGCACTTGAGACTTTAGATATGGATCTGGGGGAGTGCATTGTCTATGGTGTACTATCTCCCTCACAATCTACCTGAGTTGTGACAGTCTGTTGGGAAAATATCCCACTGATTTTTAATGCTTCCATCTGAAAGATAGCTCATAAGCTCATTGTCCAGAGAAAGTCACAAGGTCAGTGTAATTTAAAGAGTTGAAGAAATACACTTATTATTAACAAATCCTAGGTGAAGGATTGAGCAACTTCCACTTCGTTTAAATTGTTATTTCCAAGAAATGATGTAAACAGTTCCCAAGCTTGAATCAGTGACCAGGCTAGAGGAGGCATCTATACAGGAGCCAGCCGAGAGTGGAATGGAAGGTCATGCTTTGGCATAGAGATGTCATGCTTACAGTCAGGTAAAAGGCCACTCCTAAACCCTGGAGTTAGAGAGTTCCGCTTCTCCAAGTAGGACCTTCAGTTCCTTATGCTGCCCCATCAGACTCTCAGATATTTTTAAAAAGATATGTTTTATTTTATTATTGATTTTATTTATTCATTTTACATCTGATTGCTGCATCCTTCGAGTCCCTCCTCACACAGTCTTTCCCCTGATCCTCCACCCTTTCACCTCTGAGAGGGTGAGGTCCACGTCTCTGCAGGGATAGGCCCATCTTGTCCCATCAAGGCTAAATAAGGCAACCCAGTGAGAGGAACAGATCCCACAGACAGGCAAAAGCTTTAGGGACAGCCCCTGCTTCAGTTGTGGGACGAGATGAAGAAGACTGAGTTGTGCATCTGCTGCATATAAGCTAAGGGCCTCGTTCTAGCCTATGTATGCTCTTTGGTTGGTGGTTCAGTCTCTGAGAGCCCCGAGGGTCCAGGTTAGTTGACTCAGTTGGTCTTCCTGTGGAGTTTCTATCTTTGCAGCCCTTCATCCTTCTCCCAGCTCTTTCATAACAATCTCTGAGCTCCATTCCATGATAGGCTGTGGGTCTCTGCATCTGTTTCAGTCTGCTGCTGAATGGAGCCTCTCAGAGGACAGTTTTGCTAAGGCTCCTGTCTCCACAACATAACAGAGTGTCACTAATAGTGTCAGGGACTGGTGCTTGCCCATGAGATGGGTTTCAAGTTGGGCCAGTTATTGGTTGGTCACTCCCTCAGTCTCAAAAGTAAAGTTGACAGTGTTTTTTTCTGATGTACTCTGTAAAAAAAGGAATTTCAGTAGCACTGTAGTCAAATTTTACATTTCAGTTATGTTGAATGACTTTCCTGTTCGAAGTGACTGTTGAAACCAATATTTTGAATCAATTTTATTTATATTGTTTACCCAAATCACTTTGATGCTGGTTTGAATACTAGGTTATTTTTCCTACGAGTCTGGTTTTTAACAGAAGTTTTTTCCCAGAAACGGTCTTGTATGTTCTTCGTCTTTGAAGTTGTTTCCATTAGATGGATATCATAGTGTGACGATATGAAAGCATTTAACAGGCCCAGAAGAAAATGGCTGAGGAATGTGTCTACTGCCCACTCTTCTGCTGCGATCACTGAACCTTGGGAGAAGGGGTTTTTATACAGATGACTAGAGGAGAACGCACTGCTGGATCTGAGAGTCTTTTTGAGGAAGTGTCAGGATAGATCCAATCTGATCTAAGTGAAGAGAAGGTGGAGGGAAATGCAGATTAGTTCAATCCTTTAAGCAGATGTGGGCTCCAGAAGAAAGATGGCCTGAGGAAAGGGCCCTTCTTCTGCAGTGTAAGAAAGTGGAGGAGAAAATGGACTTTAATGCCAGAGTAGATTTAGTGGTAAAATTTTTATGAAATTGTCACCTAGAGGGCCCTGTTAACTACTCAAAGAACTATATGACTAAGCCATCTTCAAACACTCACGGGGGAGAAGATGGACATTTGAGGTGAGCATACGTGAGGTGAAAGTGCTGTTCTAGGGAAGGTACCAGGTTGGAAGGAGTGTTTTTGGAAGTAGTGAAAACAGCCTCGTAATGATCACCTCTTTCTCACACACTGCCCAGCACTATGGACCAAGCATGGAGATGGAGATTTCCATTGTATTTAGGATGGATTTTAAGGTACTGGCAATGACCACCACAATTATAGGCTATAAAAGACAAGCCGAGGGAAGGAAGTGGGGAGCTTAGCCAAGCTGAGTAGTCATAGAAAACAGACTACTTAACTGGACCAAAGTAGCATAGGAAGATCCAGGTCATTTTTGGAGACTGGAGATATCGATGTCTAGGTTAGAAGGTAAGATATGTGGATTAAAAGAAATTAAAAAAAATCAAACATAAACAGGGCAGTTTGAGTAATTCAAAATTCATTATAGAATCATGAAACCACTGACAAAAGGGAGATTTCTATCAGAATCTGTCTGGATGGCTGATTGCTAAATATATTTAATTGAAAATTTTTACATATATAATTTATATACATATATAATATATATACATTCTTCTAGAGATTGATATTCTCTCAGATATAAATGTTCTTTACAGAAGATTCAGTAATCTGTTGGAAATATATATTGGTCAAAGTTACCACTGAAACAAAAACAGAGAAAATAGTCATGCAGAATGAAACTTAAACAAATGGTTGTTGGACCCGCATTCATAACTCTGGGGCCATGCAAAGTTAGTACATATGATTAGAGCTGTCAGAGGAACGTAGACAAAATGTGTATCTGCTAATGAGCTGGATTTAATGCAAGTATGCTGATCCAGGGTTCTTTCTTTCATATTGTTACTCCTGAAATTTTTCCTACATAGATGGTTCTATAAAATGTACTAGTGATGCCAGTTTGTTTCAGTTATCATCCACAAATTATATAAAAGCATCTACAACATTTTGCTTTGGTTAAAATTTTTTTAGGATTTACCAATTAGGATCCTTCTAAAATAAGTCTTCTGAATGTTTTGTTTGCAAAATGTCTTATAATTTTATGGCACAAACCTAGTTTGTGTGTTTTTAATTAGTTTTAAAACATTTTAGAATATGGATCATCAGCAGACCTTGGGGTTAATCATCTTATTAACTGAATCCATGTCTGCTACATTGTGATATGTTTCTCTGAGAGTTTCACTGCTGTATCAGAGTGAGCCAAACAATTCTAGTCTTAAAATGTAGCTGAAAATTCATTTGCATTGATACTAAAGTAAACAGAAGTGTGGAGAGGAACGTTTAGTTTGAAACATAAGAAGTTTATGTTTATCTCAACTTGAAGGACCTCATTCTTCTGAAATAGCACCGTTAGGAACTAACTCTTGGTCCTGCCAAGAACTCTAATGGACAAGCACAAAAGAGCGTGCAAATTTTCTACAGCTCCTCACCTCAATGAGTTTGACTTGCTACTCAAGGAAAAGCAGAAGAGATGTCTCATTGGCCATCAAAGCATCATTCAGCTTGATGGCTTTGCTTGTTTAACCTTATGTTGACAGACTAGTGCATGCCCTTCTTAGAGCCATGGCTGTAGTTTCTTTCTCATTTAAAATCTGCTGCCAATTTCCATGTTCTAATATTTGGTTGTAACTTGGCATTTACAGTTACTAAACAGTGATTAGGGACAGGAAGTGTAGCCAGGAGTACAGGGTGTGCTCAGGTATGTGAGGTCCTGGATTCAATCCCTAGAACCAAAAGTAAATAATAAACAATTTCACCTCTTTGGTTTTTTCTCCTACATTTTACCATCAGGTGAAAAGCACACTGCCTTCATCCATTTAGGCTTGCCTGTCACTTCACGCAGCCACTCCAACACTGACATTGAAGGTTTTCTCTCCCTGTCTCTGACTAGCCTGAAAATAACAAAACTCAAAGTTGAAGCCTGCCGAATGAATTGCAATTGGCTTTTCCCTGTTATCTGATCAGACCCTATCATTAGCCTGATTATGCCTTTTTTGATTCATTACTTAGTGAATATGTATGTATTTATTGTATTTATCATATGCTAGGCTATGTCTTAGGTAGTACAAACAATCTGAAGAATGTTCATGTGATAATTTCACACACTGGTATGTGCTATGAAGAAAATGATATGGTGAAGAGCGATGACGGGTGGACCAGGGAGCTGATGACCCTTCAACCTAAGATGGAATTAAAGTCACAGTCTGAATGGCATGGAGCTGGCCGTGGAACATTTGGGGGATATCACTTTCTGAACAGAGGCCTACAGTGAGTTCTGAGTTTAAGAGTTGATTTTTAAATGTGGGCCGAAGAATAGGAAAAAGGGCTGTAGTCATAATAGTGACAACAAGACAAGGTATTTGTGAGGTAGCTGGGTGGACATATGCTTGTGAGCACGTGGTGTGTATGTGTGTGTGCACGTGTGCGTGTGTATGTTATGTGTCCATGTGTGCATGGTACATACACTTTGCTTACAGTATAAGTTCTGGAGAATTATGTAATACCTGTGTTATAGATGCACTGAAATTTATTTCATATCTGTGTAACAGATCTAGAATTTGATCCTGGATTGGATCCTGGGATTTAACCCGTGATTAGATCCTGCTCTAAAGCTCACAGCCCTGAGCATATATTGTGGTGGGCACCACAAGTTTTCTTTACTTACTCAACATCTAAATCTTATAAAAATAAGACAGCAGAAATCTAGAGCCAATAAAATCCAATTTCTCATCAACAAAGAACAGCTTACGCTATGAGAACTAAACAGTCAAAACTATATAGGTCTGTTACCTAGTAACACTTTTAAATTTACATTGCATCTGAAATTACTTAAGCCTGATGCTTAAGCCTGTTTCAAAACACATAGAAGTCTCTTGAATTTCTCACCAGTCTTCCTTCACCGTGTTTTTATCCTTCAACTGCTTCTTCACTTCAGTAAAGTACTTTCATTGTCCAGTAAGTACATGTAGCCAGAAGCTTACAATATGTAATTGTGATTTCAATATGTAAATGTGATTTCAATATGCAAATGAGATTTCAATGTTGCAGCTGCCTTTTTTACTCTGAATTAGGATCAAGTACAATTCAAAATGTCAATAAAATTTATACCTACACTCTGAAAATGAAAGTATATATTCAACCTGTTCTTTAGAAGTCTAGCATAAGGAGGATGAAAATAATTGTAAGCACTAAATGATTTGAACTTATCTACACTTTAGAATTATCTCAACGTTTGGGTTGTATTGTCTAAGAAAAGAATATGAAAGGGGAAAAGTAGTACCATGGCATTTCAGATGAAAATAGAATAGTTTGCCTTTATCAACAGACATAAATACAAGTGGAATGCTTTTATGTAATTAAGAGAGTTCCAGAAAGCATGTAGAAATAGCTTATAAATCTACCATGGGTTGACAGCACTTTAATAAGTATCTCCAGACTGTGAATAAAAATTTGGGGTCCAGTTACCTATTTCCATTTTATATTATTTTTACTTAGAAAAAGTGAGAGAGGAAAACTCATTTTATAAAAGTACCATTTTACCATTTTATAAAAGTAAACTGCCCCCAAAAATGACCAAATGTCTACTCATCTTAGTTTAAAGACTTACAGTAAACATTTGAGCCAATATTTGCTTTGGGTGCTATCAGTGTCCTCAAAAGTTTCAAACAGGTGTCCCTATGGTTAAACTAATTAGAGGCTCTGAAGTGGTATCTGCATATGTTTTTCACAGAGGTGCATCTGGTGTGAGATTTCTCAGATCGAGATTAGCGTAGGAATGAGTCCTCAGTCAGTCCCACACTTCTAGCTCTGTCACATTGTCTTGTTGTACTTCCTGCTGTTATTTGTCCATCCATTGCTTTCCTACCAGATAGATAAAACATAAGTCACCTAAGCACTTTACAGATATTTAAAATACAACATCAATACTTAAGATTGTCATCCCTCCTGTTATTCTTACCAAATTAACAAAATAAAAATTATGGCCTTTCAAAGCCTAAAAAAACATCATTTAAAATAATACATTGAAAACTATGGTAATATTATTGAAAAACTATGGTAATCACCAAGTGTGGCAAGAACAGACTTATTCTCAGTCATGTCTGGTAGGAATAGAATTTGCTACATGGTTTTAAGCCAGTGGTTCTCAACCTGTGGGTTACAACCTCATTAGAAGACAAACAACTCTTTCACAGGAGTCATCTAAGACCATCAGAAAACACAGATGTTCACTTTATGAGTCCCAACAGTACCCAAGTTACAATTATGAAGTAACAACAAAAATAATTTTATGGTTGGCATCACTACACCATGAGGAATTGTATTAAAGGGTCACAGTATTAGAAAGGTTGAGAACCACCATTCTAAACTATCAAGTACATAAGAACATCCTTGGTCAAGGTATTTGCATAGGTTTACTTATTAAACATTGAGGAGTATATCCAAAGGAAACACTCAAGATGTCAAGGAGTTAGTGTGTGTGTGTGTGTGTGTGTGTGTGTGCGCGCGCGCACATACAAGTGTACACTCGCACTCAAACACACAAACACATACACTTAACAAACAGGAAAGCACCCAAATTATTCAATAGAAAAGGAATGGAGGAGCAAACAGATCATGGAATGCTGAGCAACCCTTAAAATATATGCTTGGTGATTTACTTAAAGGGATGGGCAAATGTTAGTGTAATAAACAAAGCAAGATGCAAAACTCTATGTAATGTATAATATGAATGTATAATATGAGTTCAGCTGTGGAAGACAGAGAGAGAAAAATGTACAGTAAGTCATGCTAAGTGGTTGTAATACTAATTCTGTATTTTAATGACCTTTCCACTATAACTTTATTTTCTCAATTTGAATGTTCATAGTGAAGCTGTAATATTCTTAAGAATACAAAAATAACAAAAATCCCAACAGACTTGGGGAGGGGATCTCAATCATAAACTTTGACTCCGGTCTTACTCAGGAATCCATTGTCCTCACCTTTTCTAAGATTTGACATTTTAAAACTTTTCTGACTAGGATATAAACCATAATGTCTTGAAAGTCACATTTTACTCCCTCTCTAACGTTGAGCTTATAAAATAATGACTTTACTTAATGATAATTGAATGTTCTTCTTTATGGCCAGTTTATAAGTTTCCATTTCAGAAGGTTATTTATCTATAACAATGTCTAGTAGCTGTTAATGCTATCCTCAGTTCACATGAAAATGGAAACAAAGCTTAAGTAAACAGACTGGTCATGAATCCTTGACAAATCCTAGATCCAATTACTTAGGTTCTGCATTAACAAAAGCAGCTTAAAAGGACAGAGTCACATGTATGTATGCACACATGCCAAACCAGATATGGCATAATGTATAGTGCATTTTATATTCTTAGTATGCCATTGAAGTCTTTTTGCATATTCCTTTATCTCCTTAAAAGATGAAATAATAGAATTCTTTTTGAAAGGTGTTTAGACTCCAAAAATGGCACAGTTATCATTCACTGCTGCTCTAGAAGGATTTGGGGAATCCGGAGGCATCTGGCACAGTCTGTGACTTTTTCTTTCCCTGCAAATTCTAATTGAAAGGGAAGTGTTAGGGAAGACATAATAGGTGAACCATTTTTTTTTTCCTTTTGCTGCAAGCAGGAAATGTTCCTTTAAGAAACTTCAAAAGTAATGCATGCTTGCTTGAGGAAGAAGACGGTGGGAGAAAACTATTCAGTAATAAGCCAGGGAGAAAAGGAAGCCTGGCCTGAGAGATAAAGAGGTGCCGGTGAAAGGGGAGGACACAGGCTACCAGAGACTGGTGAGGCTTCACAAATCAAAACCTGGGCTTGCTTCATGATGGAAACCCAAGGTAATTAGAAAGTGTGGTGTTTTTTCAAGTCTGTGAGATTTTATTTTTGAAATGTAAAGCAGATTTCTAACTAAGACTGCAGTGTGCATTGGTAGAGCCTGACTATGGGTATAAAGATTTCGGATTTTGTTGTTTTTATTTTTTTAAATATTTAGATGTGTTTTAGGGAATCTATAAATGTGACTTTTAAAAAGTCATCATCATCGTCTGCCACTGCTTCTGCCACCCCGACTGTTATGGGATATTAACCACATGAGAATTTGTAATTGGAATAGACATTTAAGTAATGATCTAAAGCTCTTTCTACTTCTAATTGAATTTCTAAAGGAATTTGCCAAAGTTTTGCCTATAGATAAACCATTTGTAATTAGAGGGATTCTTAAAATAGTCATTATATGGGAAACAGCCACCTAATGAACTGAGAACTGTCTCATGAGTGGGATAAGCATAGCTTCTAGGTCCAGAAGCCTGGTTTCTCAGGCCCTGTTTGAGTTACCTAAAGCATCCCTTTTATTCACAGTAAGATCTTTTTCACTGGTTTAAGATAATGGGGCAGGAAGTCATTGCTTTGTAAATATATGAAATCTGTTTCTCTAGAACTAAGATAATATTGATTTTTCAAGTCCTTATGATATTATAAAGGATATGGTAGAAGGAATTGTCTTCCCATACTTAAAACTTTATAATGTGTTTGCTGCTAATGAACATAATGATTCTGGATAAAATGTCCTTCTTGTTATATAATGCTTAGGTAATACAAATGGAAATATACTTGGAAATGAAAAAGATGTTGAAAGGTTGACCATTTAGCAATACAGCTTGTGTTCTATAGACAAGAACCTGGCTGGTTAAGAACAGAACGGAGATGTTAATAAAATAAATAAATAAATAAATAAATAAATAAGTAGCTGAAGGCAAAAAAAAATGATGAATTATTACAGATACATTAGTCACACCTGTTGTTTACTGATGAAATTGTTACAATCTTGATTCTTTTCATATCATAATTATCAGTGAAGATTACATTCCATTATAATGTATCTGCCATTGTAATGATCAACTCAAAAAGAATTCTAGCAACCGTGAAACCAGGAATTTTACACCCAGCTAAAACTGACTTTCTTATAAAGAGAACACAGGCAGACTATTATAAACATGTAGAGATTCTTCTTTCTAGGAGGGTTGAAACCCTTCATATGTTTCTACCAGAGCGTGTGCTTCAAACAACCCGTGTGTCTGTTTGTGTGTGTGTGTGTGTGTGTGTGTGTGTAAGTAATAAAATTTCTTTGAGTCATAGGATCCTAAACTGGGTCCACTGATAGAAACAGTCTGTAAATTAGTGATTGTATAGGTTGGGAGCATAAATAAAGACTGAGTACTCATAGAGGACTGATTCTCCTCCAAAATTGATCTATGTGAATCAGTTTAGTGTGAATATACTAAATGCACCGAGAGAATTACTTTTAATGGGAAAAGTATATGGTAAAGCTATTAAGACTTTTTAATATAATTCTGAAGTGTAGTGAAATTTTTTAAAAGATTTATTCTATTTATTTCACATATATGAGTATACTGTAGCTGTCTTCAGACACACCAGAAGAGGGCATCAAATCCTGTTACAGATGGTTGTGAGCCATCTGATTGCTGGGAATTGAACTCTGGACCTCTGGAAGAGCAGTCAGTGCTCTTAGCAACTAAGAAACTTTCTAGCCCTAGTGAAATTTTTAATATGAATATATGAGGTATTTTATCTAAAGTTGTATAGGGGTGTGTGTGTGTGTTCATTCATCTTTCAAAAATCTAGAAAATACTGTGATCTGAGGATATAAGAATTCTCTAATTCCTGGCTTGAATTTTCAATAATACTAACTTCTTGGAACAATGACTGAAAATGGAAATGTACGAAATTGGTGTAAAACAGCTCAACGAGCCAGGAGGCAGAACAGCTAACAAAGATGAACTATAGTGTCCAAAGACTCAGGGCTCTACTTGAAGAGGCCAGAGATACAGATTTTTGAGTTTCCCTTAAGTCAAGAAATGTAGCAGATAAAACTCATTAAGTCTGTTTAATTTGAATGGAGATAATATTGAAAAATGAAGTTAATTGATTACTTTCAAAGAAGGACTGAAAAGCATATTGTTATCTTGAAAACAAGTTAATAAGGGTAATGAATCACTTTCTTCTTTCTTTTCTATATCAACTATGCCCCTGATAACCAAACAGTAGACGAGCAAACTGTCTCTTAATGATCCCTATTCATTAGTGAAAGTGAACCATGACAGTAGGAAAGCACTCATTTTTATAACCCATAATGCATAGCTACTGATATTTCCAGAAGTGAATCAGCCACCAAGATGCCTCCTGATGAAGGAATACATCACCTGCACTCTTGTCCCTCAATCAGCCTCTAACTTGTCAGATTTCACCATGAATGTGCAACCAGGAAAACACAAGTTATGTCTCCTGAAATTTAAATGACCATTGTCTAAGCTGTAAGGAAAAGGAGATGAACAGGAAGCCAATGATTTAGAAGAGACTTAATACAAGTCTGTTGCTGTTTTAATTTGTTTTTGTTTGGTTTCTGGTTTTTTTTTGTTATTATTGTTTTATGTCTAGAGTGACAATGTTTAATAATCTGCCTACTAAAGTAGGATTATTTAGTAAAACTCTAAAGAAATAAAGGCACAAAATGGAAGAATGAGAATTCTTTTTAAAGAATAAGAAGGAATTGTGATTGGGACAGGGCCACTAGCAGTGCCTGTGATTTATTTTGGACCCCTGTCAGTCTGTCTGAGAAATTTTATTAATTTTATGCATGTAAATCAAGCTTATGTGTGTATGACTAATTTAATGTACATAAATCACATATTTCAGATCTAAAGCTTATTCCAAATATGATGTGTTGATAATCTATAAACATATTTGTGTAGGGTTTTCAGTGGATATAAATTTTTAGCTTCTGTAGGTAAATGCCAAAAAGAATGACAGCCAAGATTATATGCTAAGATTCTGTTTAGTTTTATCATCTCCCAAAGTAACTGTATCATTTAGAGATATATATTTATCAATATCCATGAATACAGGTTGATAGCAAGGCATTCAGTGTCGTCAGTGCTGTAGATTCAGGCTATTCTAATCAGTATGCCTTGGTATCTTGAGTAGGCGTTTTAATTTCTATCTTTCTGATGATGTGGGGAGCATCTTTTTATTTGCCTATTTGTTATTCCTCTTTCCTCTCTGTTGACGTTGTCTATGAAGGTCTTTGCCCTGCTTGTGAAATTGGGATGTTTTGTTATTGTGCCAGAAATTGATCACAAAGAAATATAAAATAACATGAATATAAAGAATATAAAGAAATATAAAGAAATATAAAGAAATATAAAGAAATATATAGAAATATAAAGAAATATAAATATAAATGTAAATATAAAATATAAATATAAATATAAAATATAAAGAAATATAAAATATAAAATAACATGAAGTTCACTAAGGAGAGAGATAAGAGATATCGAGAGATTAGTAATGAATACCAAAATATAGTTCAACAGAAAAATTTTAATTTTCTATCATTGACAGCATCGTAGGGCAATGAGAGACATGAATGAATTGTGCACCTCAGAAAGACTGTACATGTATGTACAGAATGTACAGAGGAAGAACTTGAAAGGTCTCCAACATGGGACATAATATTTGAGGAGATGCTCATGACCCCAGTTTTGTTATCATACTTATATCTAAATATATTATTGATGGGAGCAATGTCTCTTTTTATTAATGTTTTCTAATTACATTGCTCTGAATCTACAATGTTGTCATAGCTCTTGTGGAAATAGTTTTATTTAAGAAAATATTTTAAGCTCATATGACTAGTATTGTGCTAAAATAGAATTCGTTTTACCTATGAACTGTCACAGATAGATAAAATAGCTACTTTACATGCAAATAGCCTTTTAAAACCAGAGACTATTATATGCTGATTCGCAGCGTAGTCTGCCTGAAGTGAGAAAAGGACTAATAAATGCTGTGTTGCGAACCAATAATTAGATTCTCATTGTGGGATAAAGCACTCACAGGGTTTTCCTTCTTGGCCCCGTAAATCTGACTGTATCTTTTCATTCTAATGCAATTAAGTGATTTAGAGACATAACTTAACAATAAAATAAATGCCTGAGCCTCAGTGCCCAGCACATAAAACCCGAGATTTCAGGGTGATGATGTGCCATTCATTTAGGAAGTGGCTGTCCCATTTGCTCTTAAATGTAACAGCTTGTAGTTAAGCTACACATTCAGCACCACTTGGCTCTATACTCTTGTGCTATTTGCTATTTGCACACCTTAAAGATTGTTAATATCATTTCTCTGTCTCTACAGAAGCAGTGTGGTACCAGTGTGCTGGACAAACCACATTAAAGTATGGTTTCTAGCCAGGATATTTGCCATGCTTAATAGTATATCTAAGCCTGCCGGTTGTGTGGATCCCTATCTGTGGTCTACATCAAATCCAAAGGGAAAGGGAGAGGTGTGGGGAGAGGAGTAATGAGCACCAAAATACAGTTCAGGGAAGAGAAATATGGTGTATCATTGTACAGCACCATAGGACAATGCGAGATACAAGTGAATTGTACATCTCAGGATGATCGAAAGAATGGACTTGAAAGGTTCATCATCACATGGCTCATTAAAACAAAAATTTGTAGCCTTCCTTCTCACAACTTCTGAGTTGATCTGAGTAGGTCCTTGAAGTGTTCCCATCTTCCAAGTTCCCAAGTAGGTTCAGTGCTGCCTTTCTTAGGAGCACGAATTGGCAGCCACTGACTTGATACCGTCAAATTCCCTGTCTTCAATGCTTTTTTCCAAAACACACTAAGAAAATCACTTAGAGAATTTGCTATTGTGCTAATTTACTAGGCCAAGGATTAAGAGAAGCATTTCTTCCCAAGGACATTGTAATAAAGATCTTATGCTAACATCTGGGGAATGATATATCTATTAATAGAATACTAAACTGTTGGAGGTCTTATTTATGTTTGGGAAAATGCCAGTTTCACCAATAAATCAGATAACAGAGATCCTCTCAAAAACTCTGAAGAGTTTGTGACACAAGGGTCTGTCATCATTAATATGTCGCGCATAGCTTATTCTTCTCAGGGTTTTTGGATATTTCCCTCCTCCTGCCCAAGAATACTGGCTTAGAGTAACTAAATGTAATGTCTAAGTGACAGTGCCCGGATCTTGTTTTTTTTTTTTTTTTGGTTTTTTTCGAGACAGGGTTTTTCTGTGTAGCCCTGGCTGTCCTGGAACTCACTCTGTAGACCAGGCTGGCCTCGAACTCAGAAATCCACCTGTCTCTGCCTCCCAAGTGCTGGGATTAAAGGCGTGCGCCACCAGTGCCCGGATCTTATTCCGTTTTATAGTAGATGGGACTTCCAGCATCCATACCGAGTCATTCACTGGTGCATGCACAGTTGTTTGATTCGGAAACCACTGACTTCTGGGGCGACATTTACACCTTAATCCAATGAGGTTGATCTGAAGTTTCTGAACTGTCAATCTTTAGACATCAATTTTTTTGTTGTTCTGTCTTCCTTCCTTCCTCTGCCCCTGCCATCCCTCCATCCTTTTGTCTCCTTGTCTTTCATTTGAGCTAGCGGTCAAACCCAGGGTCTTCCTAGTGTTTACGCACTTAACAGTACTAAGGGTAATTTTGTTTGAAGGATAGCCTTCAAGATGCTGAGCAGTTCAGCAGAAAAGATGAATGTATTGTGTCCATATTGATAGGAGTCGTCTTGGTCCAAAATCTGAATTTAAGATCCTCACATATACTGAAATGATAACTTTCTCTATGGTTTTTAATAGTGTTGTCATTCTTTAAATCTGTGATGTATTTATTAGCATTCTGTGGTAAAACCAAAGATGAGACTGTGCCTGGTTACTGCAAGAGTTATTCAATGTTTGTCTTCATTTTGCTTTTGAAGAAGAAATGGAAGTTGTTTCTTGATCCTTCCCTGGGCACCAGAAAACAGTACAAATGCCGCTCCTTGGGCTTTTTTCCGTGTTCCTGTGAGTTACTGACCTCAGCTGTCCTGTTTACTTCTATATTCCACATGTCTCTTGCAGCCTGCAAGGCTGCTCTTAGGCACTCAATAAATATTTGCTGAGTAAATGAATTGACATTTTTAAAAGGTCAGAGTTGTAAAAGAGGCTCCTCTTTGAAAGTTTATAATTTGGAAAATATAAATTATGTTGAAATGGTGTGTGATCATTTGAAAGAGCATTCCAGAAAAACAAAACAAAATTCTCAGTAAGGGAATGAGTGGCTATGGAAGACAAGGAATTGTATTTCCTTAGGTTTTTATTCACTTTTGTTTGTTAAGGAGAAAAGGTCTTCCTAAATGCTTTAACCTGATATCTTTGAAATCTTTCTACTAAGAAACCCATTGAACTAGAGGTTATTTTGATGTTCTGGTTGCTTTTAATTCAGGGCACTCTTTCACTGAACCACATAGAATATCATAGTGCCAGTTTATTAAATGTATATTCATGATATGTGAAAATATCATAAGATCTGTTAACCTAATTGAGAAAATTTAAGATACTTTCAAGTAAGCTAACTTCATTCAGGGTCTGGCGAAGTTCAGACATACTTTTTGCCTGTGCACTTTGACCTTGTGTGAGCACTTGGACCTTGCAAATAGTGAGTAAATGAGTGATGAAATGTCTTCTCACCAGAAACTACACCAGCCAACAGTCTTGAGGAACTAGTTCTGTTGACAAAGTACATCCATATAAGTATCTGTGGAGATTTTCATTTCACAGCCATTTTTATAATCAAAACGGTCAAAACCTAATTATGAATTAATGACAGATAAGCTACATAATTCCTGTTGCAGAAGTTCTTCTACTGGTCTGTCGTGTCAGGATTGTTAACGATTATTACAGACTTGAAGGTATAGCTCAATGGTACAGCTCTTGCCTAGCAGGCACAAGATCTGGACTTGAACCCCAGCACTTGCCATAGAGGGTAGGGTATTACAGAAGTCTATCTGTGGAGCTAAAACCACAAGTGTGACTCTGAACAAAGTCAACCCCAGACTTGTTTTGGCCAGCAGGACTACGGATGATTTTTACATTTTAAAGAGTTATAAAACAAAACACACACAAGACAGGAAGACCATATGAATGCCAAAGGCCAAAAGATTTACTATGTAAATCTTGAAAAAATTTGACTCTTAATATAGAATGTTGGGGGCAGGGGTAAGTTAAATTGATGAGGGTGAATTTGAAGTATACAGCATAGTACATGTGAAATAGTGCCACTTAAAAAATGTATTCAGTACTATTCAGGGTAGACACTTAAATGTCTGTTTGTGTCAGGGAAGACAAGATTAATATTTTATATTAATATAAATAAAATATTAATATAAATGAAAATAGTATATTAATACAATACACTATATTTTTGGGTCTCCTTAATTTTATGATTTCTTTCAACAGTGAAAGTATATTCATTCTGTAATGGAAAAATTAAATTTTTAATTTGGCGTGGAGGAAAATGGAACTTATATAAGTTGTAAGTGACAAGATGCATTTCTCCATTTCTGGAATCAGGAGGAGAAGCTGGGAGTGTAATTTAATTAGCATAGAAGTACACAAATATAAGACAAAAATGGCACTACTGCCAGATTTCCCTTGTAGTAGTTTCACCATTTGACAAATTAAAATATTCATCCATCTTCTGTATGAAATTGTAAACTCAATGCCCAAAAGCAATCAAACGGCATTACGTATTGTATATGACGGATGAAAACAAACCACAGACTACTGTGATGAGCTACAACCAGACAGGTGGATATCTGCTGAGGAAGGACGAAAAATGAGTAGCTTAATGCTATGCACTTTAAGAAGTAATTGTAGACAAGGGAGATACCTCATTTGTTAAAGTGCCGTGGGCACAAGCATGAGGTCCTGAGCTATAGTTCTCAGAATCCACGTCAAAAATTAGGCGTGACAGCACACTCCTATAGTTCCAGTGCTGGCGAGGGAGCTTGTTCATCAGAGACTCCGTCACAAAAATAAATAAATAAATAAAGTAGAAAGCAGCTGAAGTAGACCCCAGCCTTGACCACTGACCTACATACACACGCATACATGTCTGTCTCCATTCACATGTGCACAAACATACCTTTACATACAAACACAAATCAGGCAAAATCTATATGTGCATAGACATTCAGCTTAGAAAACTTCACTGTTAGTACTATTAACAACAGTAATTCATTGTCTTTTATGCCTATGGCATGAGTAGTTCAAATTGTGGTATGAGCTCAGAACCTGACATGTTCTGGAGCTTATGCCCTTCAGTATAAAGGAGACAGAAAAGAGACAATTGACTTCTCCCCAGACCCTCATGCAGGCAACTGTTCACAGAAGGAATCTGCAACCAAAAGGAGAGCAAATAAATACATGAGAAGTCTTTGTCGCAATGAACTGGTAGTTAATAGCAGAAAGAATGAGGAGGGCCATAGAACACAGACAGAAAAGCTCAGCAGTTTTTGGACCATTTAGTGTGTGTACAAAAAGCCTGAAACCCTTCTATGATTCCTAAGGGAACCACTATGTACAGCAAAGGGAGATGACGCTAAGTGTTATTGCTCTTTAAAAAGCTCCCGTGCATTTAATCACAGCCATCATATGACTGGGGGAAGTGATTCCCCATCCACATACTTAGAAACTGAGGCACCAAAGGGTTTAGATGAGGGTTAAGGCTAATACAGACCATTCAGGGGAGAAGAATACACCACCTGATCTGGCCTTAGGATCTAAAGAGGACCGTGATGCTGAGTCACCAAGTTGGGATCACTGCATGTCTCATTAAATCAAAGGGACTGGCTTTTAAAACTGATATAAATAACAAGGTGAGATTCAGTTAACTGGAAAAATTCACTGGCGTGGAATGCCTCATAACTCAAAACTGTCAGGAACTGCAGAGATGAGTTTCTTGGTTTTCTATCTCATTTTATCAAATAAGCATTTACAAGCCCAGGTATATTTCAGATAGTTTGTGGTGTCTACTGTAAAAGCATCGGCAAATAGAGAGTTGGCATTTCCATGCTAATGCATCAGGTAATAATCTCTATAGGGTAGATTCCACAAAAATCTCTTAGAAGTTATCACTAAATAAAATATGAAGTTTGTTGCTGTCTGTTGTTGCAGTAGGTATTACATGGTTTTAAACAAAGGTGTTTTCTTTTGATATAAAATATAAATTTTAAGTATGCCAGTAACTATTTGGCATACTTGAAGATATTAAACACAATTCCTTGTATACAATGTATTTTCCCAAACCATGTTGGTGATTTGCCCATCTTTGAAACTTCAATAGAGATGGAATGAGCATCTTGACAGCCCGTCTTTAGAAGCTGCATAATGACTTTGCTTCTAGTGCCAATGTTTATTGTTCTTTTCATTGTATACTCTTTATTGCTCTAGAAAAGATTTGGAGGAGAAAGTCTAATATAATGCAATGTAAAGTTCACATAGTAATATTAAAGCCTGGATAGTTCTTTTGCCTTTTCTAGGCATTGGCATGTTCTATATTGAATATGAATTTGAAGGAAAGATAACATTCATCATGTGGCTTCCTTCCAGGTCTCATTTTGAGTAAATGCTTCTTTATAGGACCCTAATTGGGGGCAGTGAGATGACTCAGAGAACAAAGGCTCTTGCCACATGTCCTGAGAACTCAAGTTTAATCTTCAGAACACACATAAAGGCGGAAGAGGAGAGCCCACCATGCATACCCATATACATGTAGCACACACACACAGACACTCACACACATGCACACATGCACACACACACACTAAAGGAACTGAATTATTTCTCAAGGTTTCACTTCTATCAGATACCCAAGAATTTTCTAGGTACATCATGGATATATGTTTGACTCAGAAAAGGCCCATAGCTAGTTAGAATAGCAGCTTCCTTTCTTGCTGCCTGCTCTCAACCCCGATGAGCCAGACATCTGCTTGCTGTAACTAGGAGACCCTGAGGTAGAATGTGACTTCCAAGACACCTAAACATCTTCCTTTAACCACTCATTGGCTTCCCTGTCTTGATTAAAGGACATTGACTTGTTTTACCTAATCTGTTCCTTTCTGACTTATTACTCATATTCTCTATATGTTCCATAGCATGATGAACTGTGTGAGCCTTCTCTCCACTGCCTCTCTCCACATATCCTCCACATAAGCCCAACGATGTGTGCAAACAAATACATATCCAGCCCAAGTAATAGTGCAGCTGCCCGTGCACTAAGTTCCATGTCTCCATATGCATATATATGCATATATATATATATATATATATACATACATACATATATATGTATATATATACATGTACATATATATATATATATATATATATTGTGTGTGTGTATGTGTGTGTGTATCCATCCCAAGACCCCCAACCCTCTTTCATTTCCACAATAAAGTCTGTACTATTTCATTTATTCTTGTCCTATACTGGAGTTTACATTATATCTTATACTGTATACAAAATTATGATTACATGATTTTGTTTAAATCCTCATCAGCCTTACCTTCCTGCTTACGAATTTCATGGGATAGAGGATCTTGTTTTGTTTTTGTACTATCTCTATTAATAGTCCTCATATCTGTAGTCAGGGGTATGTGCCTACTATATCTCAAAATATTGCACTATGCAGCAGCAGCAGCAGCAACAACAACAACAACAACAAAATCCTCTGTTCACTGAAACAAAATTCTTTTCCACTGCCCTCATTTTACAGCACAACGAGAGAAAAGCAGCAAACTGGCCCCTCTTCATTCTCATTGAATGGGGACTAGCAAATTCTGAACTACGGCCCAGAGCGTCTGCTTCCCAGTTCAGCATGTCTGTTACCAGGCAACCTTGACATGGAACACACTCAGGGCACCCAGAGGACTCAGTCCAGGAGGAGGCAGCAGAGGGTACCACCTATGTGCTGCAGTGGAAGTTTGCCTGAGACCTTGAATAGAAGCGAGAATTCTCACCAATACTTCACCTCTTTTTCACCTTGCCCCCCTGACTTTAAATTCGCCCCATTTAAGTGTTAGGCGATGAAATCATCCTCTCTCAGGGAAAAAAATCAATATCAAATTCAATTTTATTCATTTATCAACGTTTATTCATTTTGACTACAGGAAAGTATAAAAGCAACTTCTTTTTTAAAACTTCACTAGCTATTAAATATTTTATGAAAAACAATTTTTTCTAGATCAGGTTAAGGAAATAACTCAGTGGTAGAGTGTTTGCCTAGCATGTACAATGCCTTGGATTTGCTCCCCAGTACTAAAGAAATCTAAAAGGTAGGCAAACCTAAAATGCCTATTCACTAACACACTTGCATTTGTATAAAACTTTGTACTTTAACAAACACGAGGTCTAAGGATTTCTAATGGAGTCTCTTTGGCTGTAACCCGTGGTTATGGGCAGAATAGCATACACACCATTTCTATGAAAAATTGAAATATATTCATTCTTTAATTTTTCAGGAAAATAAACAACACTCTATTTATCTAATTATTTTAAGGCTAAAAGTTGAATTGTCGCATAGAAGAATCACAGGGAAGCATAACAGAAATGTTGACAAAGGCACTTACGATTTTTAAAGGGAATTATAATATAGTTCAATAAATGCACTCAAACCTTTAGTTTACAGAATCTTCCAGCTTGAGGCTTTGATCAACTAAACGAAAGACATAGAGTGAGAAACATATGTGGTCCCTCTGGGTCCAACAGTTACATGAGGGCTGGGGAGGTGGCTCAGGGCAAATATACCATCCAAGCGAAGCCTAGAGTTCAGTGCTCCAGTATCCACGTAAGAGCTAGACAGGTGTGGTGGTCTCCTTTTTATCACAGAGCCCATGAGGCAAATACAGGGCATTCCCAGACAACATGACAAGGTAGACTATCTGAATCGGTAAGACTTGGCCACATAAATAAACTCAAGAGCAACATTGGCTACGTTATCAGGTAAGGGCCCCTGCCATCAAGCTTGAGTTTCTGAGTTTGATCTCAAACCTACAAGGCAGAAGACAAGAACTCACTGCCATAGGCTGTGGTCTGATCTCCACACTCACACACACCGTGATACACATGCACAGGCACCTGCACACACACATACACACACACATACACACACCTGTTTTTAAAAAGTGTTTAAAACAAAATTAAATGGAGAACAATAAAAATAGCAACACCATCCTCTGGCCTGCATATACACAGCCACACATACCCACATGTGCACAGACACACATGCAAACGCACAGATACACATGTGAACATATATATATACACGTGCACACCATGCATACAGTTCTAAAAGAATGGCATCAATCAGAGATGACAGGAGCTGCTGCACGGTGATACAGTTGTGAGCAAATCAGCATTTAAGCTGTATTTGCCTTTATGGAGGTCAATGACTTCTGATGACATTGAGTATTAAGTTCTGCTGAATTAGCTCTCGTATGTATCTTAATTGTAATATTTAAACCTTTCAAAATGTAACCCTAAATTAAAAAACAAAAACAAAAAACTGGAGTGTCTTGGTAGTACATGTTGGTTTAGTGACTAAATTTGGCTCATTTTTTTTGTGCAAGTTAATCACCTCATTTAATGATGTATCAGTTCACTTATTTTCTGTAAGATATCTATCATAGATATGATGGCACCTTTTACTGATGGCTGTACATTAGTAAAAATGAATAATAGGTAAACTCTGTTTAGCCTAATGGAGAATTAGTGTTTGATCCTTTGACAGTGAAGTTTTCAGTGTGAGAATTTTAAGATTTTTAAGGCCTTGATATCTAGAGTGTGTGTTTCAGAATTCAGCATGTCGGGATGAAAGTGTTCCCTTCCGCCACCTTCTGTTCTTATTCATTTTGTCTACCCTTTTTGCTCTGGGGTGTATATTACTCTTGAACTGTTCTTCAGGGAACTGTAAACTAGAAAGACAAGGAAAGCAATACATCTTGCTTACAGCCTTGTCTGATCCTATCTGTAAAGCTAGAGTAAAGAGATTAATGTTTTACTTGATAGGGTTTAACTTTTGAAGTTTTTAAAACATTGAGCCAAAACTCAGTGAGACTATGGTGATGTTACTTAAACGTAATGAAAAGATGCCAGTTTGGATGTGCTTGTTCTGAGATTCTTAGCTTTGGGCCATTAAAGTTCTTATTTAAAGATGTTTGTGCGTTATGCGCATGAAAGATTACTTGAGAAGCCATTTCATCATATTGATGCCCTTCTTTCGGCAAATTCTATTAGTTTTGACTTTTGCCACGAAGATAGTCAGAGTCTTTGTAACAGAAAATGCTTTTGAAAACTCTTGTTGGGTCATAAAATGTCTCCAACTGATGGGTAGTTATTAAAAACTGTTCTCTTTTAGTGGCCTTTAGAAAAGGAATGGGGAGGGAGCAGAACGTCCTCGACTATAAGCAGGGTTACATTTTATGAGCTCCCATCTCACCCTCTCAATTTAAATTGTCCCTGACAAGTTTAAGGCCAACAATCCTTGGAATCCAAGATTGATTCAGAATTGGGTGGTACGTTAGCAGACCCTGTTTTTTAAAATTGACATTAAGTTTCTTTTTTTTTTTTTTAATTTACACACACATATACATATGGTCAAGTATACTTCAGATCTCATTTTGTGACTTCTATGTAATATTTTTTCCCACTGATAAAGCAACAACAAAAATTGTTCCAACTCTCTTGATTATACTGGAAAAACCAAGCCAGACAGTTCCCCCCAAGTCAGACACAAGGAGCAAGATCAGCCCTGGAGGACAGGTGCTTGCAACCATCCCTCTTCCTGCTGTCATGCTGTGCCCCTTGAAGGGACACCAATGTTCCTTCTACTGTGCTTTTGGAATAATTTGATGTTCAGAACATCATCCAAGATGGACCACTTAAAGCTTAATTGCCCTTTAGACTGATTTGTGGTGTGTCTCCTCCACTTTTTTAACAGTGTTAATTTTATAAGCCAGTTTTACTACCTGCACATCATGGCAGGGAGGAAGATACTCTCTTTTAGAGTCTGGATTCCTCTGTCAAGTACCTTTTCTTTGAATAACAGGAGACTAGAGAGCTGAGTCAGCAGTTAACAGCACCAGTTGTTCTTCCAGAGGACCTGGCTTTGATTCCCAGCACCCACATGGCAACCCACAATTGTCTGGAATTCCAATTCCAGGGGGATCTGACACCTTCTTCTAGCTTCTAACAGCACTGCACACATGTGATACACATACAAAACATAAACAAAACACCTATGCACAAGAAAAGAAATTTTAAATTAAAAAACTTAAATAATAGCAAATAGCAATGAGAGTTGAAAATTATCACTTATTAATTAAAGCATCAATGGGATAATTAGTGTTTATCTACAAAACTGTTTTGTAATTTTCCCATAATTACGTCCAGGCTTGAGACTTCAGAATTCCTGAGATAATTACTTGATGACAGTAACAAACGGGTGGAATGCACTGAACCACATTGCAAACACTGCACAATCCGTGGGATCTTATCACTGTGCCTCAGGCATTAAATCAGCATTTGATTTATCCATTCGCTTATTAAATGGGCATTTTTGAATTCCAGTTCCTGTGTTGCTGGGGTGTTGTTGTTGTGTGGTATGTGTGTGTTGTTTTGTGTTTTATCCCATGCTCTTCTTATGCTTCTATCTTGTGGGGTTGTCAAAATATCAATCAATGAAGCAAATAAGTCATTATAACATGACTTATGCAGTGGTACTGAAAGCATAGAGAGTAATGTGGTAAACACTGAAGGAAGAGGGACAACTTTGGGAGCAGATGTTTGGAAAACTCTCTTAAGAGGGATGGTTGCATAGATTTCCAAAGATGAGAATAAGCTGAGCTTGCAGGGAGCAGACACCATGAAGGGCAGTATCTGAGCTGGCAAGTCACCACTTTCCTATCCTCCAACTGAAAACAATACTATCTTCCACCATACTGGTCATATGAATACTGTGCTGATATCAACAAATTTAAATGCAAAATGATTCATCTTGTCTGCATATAAAACAAAGAGTGAAGGGAAATTGAAATCTCTCTACTTTCAGAAAGAAAAGAAAATGACTAGGTGGCATGAAAGTAGAAGAAAACATTTAGCAGTCCATATCAGGCCTTTGCAAATACTGCATTGTGTGATACAAGCTGTCAGAGTTGGCATTTGTGGACCGAAAAGATCTTAGAGTGAGAATCGGCTTGAGCCTTGGAGAATGACCAGATCTGATGGACTCAAAGGATGCAGTAAAATGAGAGAACTGCCTAAATAAAGATGCTAACAGTGTCAGACTCTGAACAAAATTTGAGACTATGAAGTCTCACAAGAGACAGCCAGAGAAACCTTTGAGGGAACAAAGATGATAGACAGGCCCGATTCACTCATGGGCATTGTTAAAAAGATTAGTAGAGCAGACAAAATCGTTATGGTTTCTTAAACAAAAATGGTAAAAATTATGCAGTTTAATGGAAATGAGGAAACCTGATGGCTAAGGTAGGAAAACTTTTTTTAATATTCATTTTGTTTCACCTGGTGGTGAGAACATGGACTATACTTATCTTCAAGGGAGTTGTGCACAGGGGCACTTCAGAATTAACCCTGGTTCACCTTCTGGTGACTGAAGGTTGATAAATCAGGTACCAAGTCCAAGGAACTCACTACACATCGTCAGTGATGGAACCAGGGAAGTTTATCTGGGATATTCAATTATTAACTCAGTGTGGGACAGATTAAGTTTCAGAAAGCAGCAAGATACCCACATCATGATGTGTTCTAATGAGTCAGAGAAAAGGATGGGAAGAGCATGGTCGTCACGTGGCCAGGTGATGAGAACCAGAGATGCAGCTCTTCAGCTCGTAATTGAGACATGGAGGTGGGGAAGCATAATTCTGAGTAACGCAGTAGTATCTGAAGAAACAGCCTCAGACAGTATCTGTGGTACCTCCTTGAGGATCTATGTAACTGTGACCAGCAAAGCTACACCTAACCCATAGAGTGAGCACTATTTAACCTAAGCTTCGTAAATATAATAACTTGTTTATGCCTTTCCACAACTTTCCAAAAGCAAATGCTGCTGTTATCTGCATTTTATAGGCAAGAAATCTTGGGCTCAGAGAGATTAAGCAATGGGGCCAAGATGAATCAACTTGAAGCAGTACTGCAGAGACTCAAGCACAGCATTGTGCCTTCAAAGCCTGAGCCGTTAGCTCACACGCCATATGCTTATATCCAAGATGGTGTTTTAATTGCATAGTTTGACTTCTGTCTTATGTAACTGTCTTGAAAAGGAGTTAATTAACAGTTTTAAAAGTTGGGTGAAAACCAGAAAGTCCACAGATGGTTGGGCAGTGGTAGCATAAATCCTTACCATAGAAGACAGCCTGGAATTCTCAGGCTAAAACAAAGAATGGGGAGGAAGAATGAATCCATGGGTCTATTTTATTATTGTTATTCTCTTCTTTCCCTGCACTATTATTGCAAGAAATTGTCTCTTTCCATGATAGTTGATAATTTGTGGCAGAAATGACCTCTATTTTTTGTCTTTCTACATGCTACAAATATGTTTCTTTATTTTTATACAATATATCAGTTTACCTCAGTTGATTTACCAGAGTTTTCATTTGAAACTTCTTTCTTTCTAACTTTCATTATTGAAAGAGACTTAAATTCCAAAAAAAATAGAGTTTATATGGTGGTCTTCATGTTAGCATTTCTGGGTCATTGTTCTTTGTGGAGCCCAAGTCTTTGGGTTTCTCTTTAGTGAGGTCCAGGTCTTAGTTAAGAGTCGTGAGGAGTCATCCTCTCTGGGGAAAACCACAGAGGACTTCCTTGACAAGCCCTGTAGGCAGTGTTCACCCATTGGTAGAAGAAGGACCTTAGTGTAATCCTCCGTTCTATTTGTCCAGTCTTTTCCATCTTCGAGAAGAAAGTAGAAGGGAACAGTGCACCAGACTAAGTCATACAGTTTGAAGGTGAGGGGACAAAGTACCAGTCTGGTGTGTCTTTCCTTGAATGACTCTGCCTGAAGTTTGATTTAAACTACTGGCTGAACTGATGTTATCTGATCACTCTTCCCAAAAGCACAGTTCAGCCCAATGGAATTTTCTTCCAAACAGTTCATTGTTTTAATTTAACAACGACAAATTCTTAGTCTCACATTGACGATTACTCATGATTCTGACCTAGACTGTGGACACCACCCTATGTGCCCGTGTGCTCATGTGGTCAGACAAGACACTTTATCCTGTAGGTTCCTCGTGCATCCATCTGTGTTAGGCTGAAACCTCGGGGGAAGAGCATGCCCACCCCTGACACCTCTCTCCAGTCTTTTCTTAGCCCCAAGCTAGTGTTGTAGCCATTCACGTAAAAACCATCTCCACAGGAGACTCTTACTGACTTCTTATCTGTGTCCTGTGTGTTTATGTGCATCTTTCTACTACACCCTGGACAGAATATTTGCCCAACTTAATTTTTGCCTATTTCATTTACTATCATAGAAAGCTAAAACTGCAAGGGCTTAGATACTGTATACATTACCTCTTTCTAAAACTTCTTTTTCTCTCTGTGCCCTACTAAGTAAATGTGCCTAGGATAAACCTCCTACTTTTTCAAGCTAAGAAATGTCATTCAAAAACAGTGAGTTCATCTCCTGGTCTGCGTGTAGAAATTACCTGAATTGTCTATGATGCTTTCAAATGCTCGCAACAGCAGAATCAAACCAGCAATTAAGAACAAGGAAGTAAGACCCAAATGTCTGAATTGTGCTACTTCACTCTTTCATCTTACTAAGGTGTAACCGAAGTTGGACGTTAGAGCCCCACAGTGCAGTGACCCCCTGGACCAGATCATAGTCTAGAACTTGTTGTTCTAGACAGAATCACAAAGTAAAGTAGTAAATACGGATAATAGTGGAGAGCATTGATGTTTTACTTGCAATAGTAGCTTACTTAACTGTTTAACTTTTCAGATATTTCGAAAGAAGGCAGTGGAACTTGGGGTAAAATTGCTACCTGCATTTCATACTCCCTCTGGAATACCTTGGGCATTGCTGAATATGAAAAGGTAAAAGTCTTCATTTTCAACAACGTACTTTAAGGTGGAATATCTGAGATTGTGGCCTCATGAGATGGTTAATTACATGTACGATGCTGATCGTGGACCTCAATTGAGTGTCTTAGGACAGTGTGGGAAGCTTTTAGCCCTTCCGGGTTCTATGGCCTCAGATGGGCTGCTGCCGTGAGCTAACATAGTCCGAACAGAATCATGTGAAGCAGATTTGAGCTAAAGTTTTCTCTGTTTTATGGTGCTCTTGTTTTACTGGTACAGTCCCACTCCATAAATATCAAGAGCACCTCATCCTTTTAGGTATCGGGAAAGCATTTTGTTTAAGCAGATCCCTAGGGCTGCTTACTCTGATAGTTGTTTAATCCATTAGAGATGGAACCATTATAGAGGAATAACACTTAGGCTAATCAGAACTTACTTTAAAAAAAATGCTGATCTACCTGAATATCTGAGGTTGGGAGCAGCCAAGACTTCCAGGTCTACACTTGTAAAGAGCATATTGGGTTGGCCCATTGACAGATCAACCAGCCCCTTTGCATAGAGAAAACTAGCAAGCTAAGACCTTAAGGACCACCAGTGTCTCAATTGATAACAAACAAATGAAAACAGACAAACAAACAAACAAGTCAGCCAGATACTTTCTAGTGCTTCCCAAGGGAGTAAGTTTATTGCAGTTTTAGTATTTCATTAAATAATTTTGTCTTGAGCTTTTCTTCTTAACACTGTTCTACCCATAAGTTACTATAGCATAGCAGCCTTTTTGGCCAATATATGATGGTAATGATCACTGTCATGATCAACATAAACTGTGATAGGATTTTACAGGGGAAGAGCTCAGTATAGTCACTCCTATTGGTTCTCCCCTTTGTTCATGGGGAACTAGAGTCACAGAAAGATGAGAACCTCTCAGGCCAAACAATAAATAGTAGTGCTAGCATGTTAAACAAGATGTTTATGTACATAGTGATAAAGTCCACAGAAATGTTTTTTACTTACCTTAGAAACACTACAGGATGCCACGAGTGGTCTGACAAAGCTAGAACACGTAATTACTTACTGTAGTGACATTGTATCCCCAAGTCAGTCATGAAAAACCACAGAAAATAATCATTGTTTGTTTTCCTTTTCTAATATAGTGTTAAAAAAACTTCATGATTCTGTTTCAGTTTCATTTATAAATTACCTATATAAGCCTTGAAATTACATTTAACTTGTTGATAAGTGAATCTGTGTGCCTCTATGGGGCAGGTTGGACATGTTGAGGCAGAAAGACAGGGGAGTCACACTATAGGCCTGTATTAAATTGAGCTAGTTTCTCTACCAAATAGTGTGATATCTTAGATTTGCTTTTCCCATCAGGGCTCCTGAGGCTGTATCTGTGAGCTTGCATTAGCTTTCCATATTCTGTAGGCTCTCAAGGCAGGTCTGCCTCTGAGGTTGGCCTGTAAGAGCTTGATTTTTTTTTAATGTTCTTTGTATTTGGCTCATGTAGACTGTCTCTTACCTCCCAGATCCTCAGACTTGTGTATTTGTAGGTAACATTCTGACCAAGATACTGTTTCCTTACCTTCCATAAGATCTGGTCAGAAAAACACTCTACAGTTAGCTCACATTCCCTCCCCCTGCCCACCGAGGAAGCTGATAGAAGCAGAGCAGTATGGTAATTGCTTACCAGGAGACTTGCTTCTGCATTTTCTCTAGCTTCTTCAAGGTTTTGTTTGGAGCAAAATCTATAAATTCTGCAGACTTGTTTAGAAACTGGAAGGCAGGCTAGTTCAGTAGTCTTCGGTGATCCTTCCCAGGTTAACAGACTAAGATTTTGATCAACCTGGACCTTTTCTGATAAAATGGACACTCCTTAGAAAACTAAATGATACTCAGTCTCCAAACCCCTAACTTACCATGCAAGTACACCTCAGACCCGAAGGCTCGGATTAGGATCCTAGAGTAGGCAATGGCTCTAACTTTTACTCCAAGATTCATTGGAACCATTGCTGAGGCTCTGCTGTTGAACAAAGACTTCCGAAAGGGAAGAGGAAAGAGGGAAAGGGTGGGCCTATTTCTTTGCATATATTGAACTGGGTAGTATAATATTTAATTGGCTGTGAAATAATTTGTTAAAATAATTGTAAATATTATTAACTTTACTCTGTTTCGTGTTTTTCTTTCTAATTAGGGAAATAGATTTCCTTAATGAAATCTTTAGTGTACTACAGAAATATTTTTCAGTATATGAAGGAATGCTATTTAAATCTTGAATTTTCGTGTGTGTGTGTGTGTGTGTGTGTGTGAATGCATGCACCAACGTGTGTGCCCACAGTAGTCAAGGATTCTTTAACTGGGATATTCGGATTTTTTTATAAGAACAATATTTTGTATGAGGGCATTGCTTCAAAGTTTATAAAGCAATTGTACATGGCATAAAAAAAACAAAAAAGGGATTGTATTTATTTATGTATTTCCAATGTTTTCTTTTATAGTAAGGGAAATTACGTAATAATCTGGCAGCTGATAGGAACATCTTTTTGTTGTTGGTGTTTTGGGTTTTTGCCAACTTAGATGAGTCTTGTTGCTGTTTTCACTACTAAATGTTTTATCCACTCTCATTCCTGTTTACCAAACAGCAACGACATGCAGCAAATTTACAAAATAAGCTTTGGCAAAAGTATAGTAGGATTCTCGGTACTCATCTGTCTAGTTAAGCACGTTAATTGTACTCAGTCCCCTTTCCACCTGAAAAACTTGAGTTATCATCCTATAACTTTTCCGATGGGGGGAAATGACACTTGGAATATGCCTACAGCATGCTTGCACAGTGTGGTTGCTGTTATTTTACGAGTGTGCTATTTCCTTTGAGTCTGTATTTTCACAATGAGGTCCAGAGAAAGGGGACAGCTGGCATAGAGCTTTTCTAACCACTGACGGCTGTCACTAGTAAATGTTTTAAAGGAGAAACAAGGAATTTGGTGCAGCAAGATCCTATTTTCTCATTTATCTTCTCAAAACAAGAGAACAATTTGTAGACTTTGTGCCCAAGGTATGCAGATGGGGAAGGGCCAGTAGAGGGAGGTTGGGGTTCCTTTGTAGAATAGAATGGGTACTTACTGCTGACTGGCTTTGAAACTCAGCAAGAACTCTGTTAAAGGAAACAGTAATCGGTGGCTGTGTTGTTATAACATAGCACTTCCTTCTCAATTATGAAAATAAGAATACTGTCCTTTGCCAACATCCACAAAAAATGTAAATTTAGTGCTATTGCTTGTGCATATTTCTCTAATATCCAAGTTATCACCTAAAGATAAGTGGTTTCTTTGCTTCTCCTTCGCCCCCCCCCCAAAAAAAAGGATTTCTTTGTGTCTCTGCTGTGCTGTTGTTCCGTTCTAAGTCTTGGAAAGATTTTCTACTTCTGTTCACTTGATTTTACTGAAGAGGTTGATAGGCAGACCCATTCCCTCAGGAGCCACAGCCTGGCTGACAAGCAGAATATGTATTTTGCGTGTGGTGTTGTAAGCTCACATTTGTAATTTATAAATATAGGATAGTTTTGCCAAGCAGAGATAACTGCTTACTGGGTTGAATTTTAAAACAAGCAGCATTTTGAATTGGGAAGGTTTATATATTTGGAGCCAAAATACCAATAGGCAAAATTGGATTTCATTATTTATGTAAGCTGAAAAATATGTAGAGAACCTAATTTGCATATATGCTATCTTGGGAATTCTGTCCCAAACTGTATAGGGGAGAGGAGCTGGGTGCTTTTCTTGCACCTGTCACAAATTCTTAACTCAAGAGCTGCATTTTAAGTTGTGAGTGAGTTGGAGCTGTGATTTCAGATCTAGTTGCCATTAGATAGCTTAAGTGTTACAAGACTTGACTAGACTGACATACCTACCTCCCTAGTACTCTTGTAGAAAAAGGCTATACAACTTATCCAATGTCACTGCCAAACAAAACCAATGCTGTGCTAGTAGATTAGATTTTTGTAGAACCCAGTTTCTTTAATGACAGAATGTCAAGGTTTGATGTCTAATCTCGTTACTACTATTAGCAAGGGGCTCTGTGCATTTATTTTTCTCCAGCTTACCACGGAAAACTCACCTATGTGGGTTTCAAAATCAGGCATTTTGCCGTTTCTTTATTTTTAGGCATAATTCAAACTTAGGTGTAGAAGAGACTTATATTAGATTTTTGGTTTTCTACAGTGCGTTCTTAATTTAAAATAATGTAGTTAATGTGCCCATTATTCATTTCCATCACCAGACATACAGTCTGGGCATTCCTAATAATTATTCTGTCTCTCTTGATAAATGAGTTAGTTTTAACTATATTGTATTATCACTTCTTTTTCTTTGTGGATTTTCTGAGCCAACTCTTGCGGGTGGGTATATTAAGTTAGTGGGTCTCTCTGCAGTGTGCGGGTTTTTATTGCTCACCATCAGGGGATACGCTGGGACCTGACTGTTCTCTGTTTAGGTCTCATTAGTCAGCAAGGTGATGAATGATACACAGCTCCCTCACCTGTTTTTCCCCCTGCTTTGGTAAAACTTTATGTGCCTACTATTTTAATTATCTGACAAAGCACATACTGTATTATGAGCTGCATTGTGGTTTATATGCTTATAATTAAATTATAAATCTCATTGCCTGAAACAGGGTCTTAATTAGGATTAATACATAGCTTAATGTTTACTGACAAAGAAAGATTTTCGTATATGAATGCTGATAACCCGCTTTCTGAGTTACTAACACTTGGGTGGTGTAAAAAATTGTTTATATATCATTCTGGGAGTTTTCAGTGGACAAACTAGAGGAAACTACTTAGTGACCTAAATAATTTTAGGTTTTTTTTTTTTTAATGTCTCACTTTGGTTTTTCTTGGTAGTTGATGTGTATATTTCAACGTTACTACACTTAAAATACCATTTTTAAAGTTTCTGGTTTCAGACTCCAAAGAAATGCATTATGTCTTCAAAAGGAGGCAGAATACAGTTTGATACTTCAACCTCATAGGAATAAGATTAAGAATATCAATAAACATTTTTTAAGCGAAAGAGAGCAAGCTGATTTAATGATTTTGTAGTATCCTTCCAGACAACATGCTGTTTCGTTATCCTGTGGTGTTTTACACCAGTGATCTAAGCACGAACATAGACTCAGAACTTCGTCTGACAGTTCATGCTTTATTCATGTCCCAGAGATCCTTTCCGAATGCAAAGACAAGTTCTACCAACTTCAGAAGAATGAGTTTTTCTAAGTATTCTAAGTTGACCTCTTTTTTTGAGTTTATCTTTTCCCCCATTGGCTATTTTGTTATACCAGGTTTGTATCTAATTCAGTTAGCCATTCTTATTCTCTAGGAAATATTAATCAACCTTACTTGAAGATCTTAGAAGTGATGTGTTTAGTACAATTCCTGCCACCAAGATGTGGTCTTGTAGAACACATAACAGCCAATGCCAGACAAGAGGGGATGTGAATCAGTAAAGCAGTGGTTGAGGAAATGGCCAGTTTTCCCCTAACCTTGTCACAGATCTCCGATATGTAAAAGGGTTTTCTCTGAGAAGGAATGGAGGGACTGATGGGCAGGAAGGCTGCGTGTTGAGTTGAACATCTCTGAGCCTGTTTTTCTTTCTCTTAGTGGGACTTTGCTAGGATTATACATAGTCTCAGCTCCTGGACCATCCTGTAGTTTTTTTGAATACTCTGTTCCCATGCAAGTCAGACATTCTTCTTTTAATTTGAGAAATAGGGTCAGCAAATCCTTGGTCAGAGCTTTGATATCATCTGAAGAGTACCACATATTCCTTACTATGAAAAATAAATAAATAAATAAATAAATAAACAAATAAATAAATGTCTCTAGTTAACAAGCCGCTTTCCTCAAATACTTCATTACAATAGTTAGTACGTGAGCCACTTAAGGGGATTCTTCTTCACTTGTATTTGAGACGGAGTTTCATATATGAAGCTGGCCTCAGACTGCGCCTATACCCAAGGGTGACCTTGAAATTCTGATGCTCCTAGCTCCTTTCAGCTCAGCAGCAGCACACCTTATTGAGCTGGGATCTTAGTTAGGGCTTTGTGCACAGCATGCGAGCACTGTCCCAACTAAAGGTTGGTTTTTTTTGTTTGTTTGTTTCGTGGTTTGTTTTTTTTTTTTCGTTTAGAAATTACAACTCTAAGCAGAGAATTGCTTTACCAGGGATAATTTTGTAAAAATAAAAGTAATCTCTCAAATGGGAAAAAAAAAACAGCAGCCTCTTGCTAGCTCTTCCTTCGCTATAGTGAAAACTAGTATTTATTGGCATTACCCTCGTGACTTTGAAGCTTGGGCCATTTTCTCAACTGGCTTGAGTTTGTCTTTTTATAACTAAATCTAAAATAATAGCAGTAATGATGATCTCAAAAAGATTTTTGTGGAAATCCAATTAGTACATGAGAGAACTATTGCAGAGTCATATGAGAGAGAGAAACACACATTGGATTCATTCCTAACGCACAGCCTTACTCTCAGTATTGAAGACGCTGCTGTACATAAAAGTGGCATATAAAGTAAGGGAGACAAGGATATAGCATTTCAAAAAATACTGAATTGGCATATTAATTATTTCAAGCTGAACTTACTAAAGAACAGGTGCCTGCAGAAAGGCCGGGTATTCTGTCTTTTTCTACATGCCTGCAATTTTGGGGGGAGAAGTGCCCTTCATATACAAAGCGGGGGAAAAAAAGTAGCGTTATTCACCAAAGGATGGAATTTAGTGCAGGATGAGCCTAAATTCATGACATTAACCCTTAGCCCCAACTAGTATTTCCTCCCCCTCCTAATATCTCAGTGAACCCCTGGAATAGACTCCCCTAGTCCAGAGATTCATCTGTCCTGCCAGTCCTTACATCGTAACTGTTCTCTCTGAAAAGGATGAAGTGTCTTGTCTTACTCATTGGACCAGACTACACCAATGATCTAAGCATAGACATAGCTTCCTCTGACAGGTGATGCTTCATTCATGTCTTAGGGATCCTGTAGGAACTCAGAGACAACTTCTATCAACCCCAGAAGAATGAGTAATTACTTTTTATTAACAAATTAAACCTTGAATGTTCTTCGTCCTGTGTGTCACCCTTGTATAATTGGAATTCCATATCTAGCCAAAAAATCCACATAAGAACAAAAGGCCAGCGTTTCTCTTTTCCTCTACAGTAACATAGTGTACAGCCAGAGTTAAGTTGATGATGACCCTTTATGGTGGTCTTCAGCTTTCAAGCACCCAGTTTTCCTTTGTGACTTCTCCTGCCCTTACTAGGAAAGAGCCTGGTTTTGTGGAGACATGACAGAAAATACAGAGTATCTCTGTGTGGTCCATGGGACATCCATGATACACATGGATGTTGTGAATATTTTTATTGTTACTTTAGGTCTTGTATATGAAATCCAGGCTGAATTTATTACCTAAATTCTCATTATTTTTTCATTGTCTCTATTAATTAACATTGGTAATTTAAAATGAGTTTGAGGCAATAAGTTTATGTTCTTTTTTCCCAAGTCCAACACACTACCTCTTGCCTAATTATTGCCGTACAAATTGAATGGCTAAAAAGATGTGTTTTTCAGCCAGAAATACTCACATCAGCCGATTTCCTAATTATTAGGTTATTCTAATTCCACTGTCTAATTCAGTCACTCTATGTCAGTGGTTCTCAACTTCCCCGGTGTTTTGAAGTAACTTGAGAAGGTTTTTTTAAGTCTGCCTCCATCATCCACTGTCCCATCTGTTTAAGTCGGTTTGGAGTGAGTCCCTGAGCTTACCGGCAGGCATCCTCAGACTGGCTCAGGTCGAGGACTCGGCTTTGTTTCCTCTCTCGGTTGCCTTTGGAGTTTTTTTCTCTATTTATGCACACCCAGTTCAATTATTGAAATATACAAATACCAGAAAATGTGTGCCTAAAGTTCCAACTTTAGTAGAGGCAAACCTTTCAAACTTCACAGCCTGCGTGGTGGCTTGGAGATCTTGTTCAAGCACTGTGTCCAGGATGCTCGGCTTGTGGGTCTGTGGTTTTAGTGAGATTCTGTAACCTGCTCTTCTAACCAGGTTCAGACTGATTCAGAAGCTGCTGCTGTAGGTCCAAGACCAGCCTCTGAAAGCAATCATTATGGTGAGAAATGTCCTACCTCAGCAGCAGTTAGAAAGAAAGGTCTCAGAGCTGTTCCATACGGCAGCCATTCCCAGTGTTTGCAGAGAGGGGAACATGTTCTGTGTCTGTGATTAATATGTTTTCATTAATCTGTATGAAATTTTTCTAGTTACCTCAAAGCAGTTTGTTGCTTTAAGAAAAAAGTAGTTAATTCCAAATATTGATTTTTTTCTAAAAGATTTTATTTGTCCTGTACCTTGTCCATAGTTCCCACCCCCACCCCCTTTTTTAGTTCAGTGTAGGGACAAAACAAAGTTTGACTCATCCTAGCAGAGAGAAAACTGAAAGTTATTCTTAATTAAATTTAATTAAGAACTTTGAGGTAACTGTTTAAAAGCAAAACCACTTCCAGAAAAACACAGTTGGGCCTTCAGGCAACAAAACTTTATTATGAGTGGCAAGGAACCTGGGATGAAGTACCAAAACAGAGGCAAGGCCCTTCCTCCCTCCACATGAGAAGGAAGGAGGCAGACTTCCTTGAGGGCCATTGATTGTTGCTGTGATCCTTGGATCATTACGTTTCTGCCAGGCATTCACAACCAAACCAAAGGCATTTACTTCTTACATGTGGACAACAAGGAGAGCGTCACCTGGTTTCAGTGTACTTTGTGTGCAGCCTCCTTGATGGAGAAGAACACACAGTCTGTTTACCTAGGAACCTCTCGAATTCATTGTTTTTAATAGCTGAGTAATACTCCATTGTGTAAATATACCACATTTTTTGAATCCATTCCTCAGTTGAAGGACATCTGGGTTCTTTCCAGCTCCTGGCTATTATAAATAAAGCAGCATATGTCCTTATTATATGTTCGAGCATCTTCTGGGTATATGCCTAGGAGTGGTATAGCTGGATCCTCGGGTAATGCTATGTCCAATTTTCTGAGGAACCGCCAGACTGATTTCCAAAGTGGTTGCACCATCTTGCAGTCCCACCAACAATGAAGGAGTGTTCCTCTTTCTCCACACCCTCGCCAGCATCTACTATCACCTGAGTTTTTAATCTTAGCCATTCTGACTGGTGTGAGATGGAATCTCAGGGTTGTTTTGATTTGCATTTCCCTGACGACTAAGGATGCTGAACATTTCTTTAGGTGCTTCTCGGCCATTCGAGTTTCTTCCGTTAAAAATTCTTTGTTAAGCTCTATACCCCATTTTTTAATAGGGTAATTTGGTTGTCTGGAGTCTAATTTCTTGAGTTCTTTGTATATATTGGATATTAGCCCTCTATCAGATGAAGGATTGGTAAAGATCTTTTCCCAATTTGTTGGTTGTCGTTTTGTCCTATTGACAGTGTCCTTTGCCTTACAGAAACTTTGCAATTTTATGAAGTCCCATTTGTCAATTCTCAATCTTAGAGCATATGCCATTGGAGTTCTGTTCAGGAACTTTTCCCCTGTGCCCAAGTATTCGAGGCTTTTCCCCACCTTCTCTTCTATTAGTTTCAGTGTATCTGGTTTTATGTGGAGGTCCTTTATCCACTTAGATTTGAGCTTTGTACAAGGGGATAAGAATGGATCAATTTTCATTCTTCTACATGTTGTCCTAAGGTAAGCCAATCACAAAAGAACACACATGGTATTCACTCACTGATTATTGGATATTAGCCCAGAACCTTGAAATGCCCAAGATGCAACTCACAGGCCACATGAAGCCCATAAAGAAGGAAGACCAAGTGGGGGTGATTCGGTCCTTCTTAGAAGGAGCAACAAAATACTCAAGGGAGCAAATATGGAGACAAAGCAAGGGACAAAAACTGAAGGAGGGGCCGTCTGAAGACCTTTCCACCTGAGTATCCATCCCATGTGCAGTCACCAAAGGTAGATGCTGATGTGGAAGTCAGGAAGTGCATGCTGATAAGAGCCTGATATGGATGTCTCCTCAGAGGTCTTCAAGAGTCTGACATATTCAGAGGCAGATGCTCACAACTAGCCATTGAACTGATCATGGGGTTCTCAATAGAGGAGTTAGAGTGAAGACTGAAGGAGCTGAAAGGATTTGCAGCACCACGAGGAGAACAATAATACCAACCAACCACAGCTCCCAGGGTCTAAACCACCAGCCTGGGAGCACTTAGGGGGGGGATCCAGGGCTTCAGCTGAATATGTAAGAGTGGAGGGCCCTGCTGGGCATAGGTGGAAGAAGAGAACCTTGACCTCATGAAGGCTGGATGCCCCAGGGGGTGGGAATTTTGAGGGTGGGGAGGTGGGAGTGGGGGGGAGTAGATAGAGGTTACATCCACAGAGAAGAAGGAGGGGGGTGAGGGGATTGGGGGTTCCGGGGTGGGTGGGGGATGGGGTAAGGGGACAACATAGGAAATGTAAATAAAACATCCAATAAAAAAAAAAAAAAGAACACACAGTCTGAATGCAGGATGCTTTTTGATCTTCCTAGTCCCATAGTGTAAAGCAGTAAGAATCTGAAGAGCTTCAGGATGCCTGAACTATTTCCTCTCTTCCCACCTCCGTCATAAGTGAAGGTAACACCCTGGTAAATTGATTTTAAAGTGTCTTTTAGTCTCAGAGGAATCGGCAGACCCCCATCCACCTCTGAGCACAGGCTTGGAGGTCCACATTTCTTCTGCACCTCAACTTCCCTCATGACTGACTGAACCCATGTCCTCTCAGATACCTGCTGTTCTTCCAGGACCTTGGGGGCAGAAAATTACATGTGAAAGCAATGGCTTAGTTGGTGGTGCATTCCACCAAGAGTTAGGTGGTTTGAAATATTTTAAGGACTTCCAAACATCCTTTAGTTTAAGGGTAAATATGACTGTTTAAGCGTAGCAATGTATCAGAAGTGGTATGTAGGTAGTTTAGATACAGTGCATCTCAAGCTTACTAAACCCCTTTAAAAAGTATTTGTGCATGTATCAACTGAAGGACTGGAAGTCAACTAAGGAAGCCTACTCTGACTTTTAGTTTTAAGCATAGAAAACCTTGATTTAAAACACAGGAGAGTGGACTATTATTATTATAATATTTAAGTATGCATATCTATGTAATGATATTTATATTTTATCATTAAGTATACATTATATATAAATATTTTATAATAAATATTGTAGTTATATCATCAGGAAATGTTATCCAGCGACAGTCATGTAAGCTTGAATACCAGGAACATATCAGTATACAAATGTACAGACCTAGTATTTGACATTTTCAACGTGGTTCACTATGTTCACGAGTTTATACACTTGCTAGCAAGTCAGCCTTGGCACTTTTAAATTTATTCTGTGTGTAGAACTTAGATTACGGACAAGTCACAAGGCATAAATTCATACAGTGCCTCTGCGGACCAGCGATGAAATCAACTTTTCAAAGGAATTGACTTCCCCAGGTTTTTAACGAGCCAGCAGTCAATTTTCCTGTGATTGATCTCAAGACTGGATTGTTAGTGTGGGGCAAACCTTTCAAATAGCCAGTTAATATAGTGTAAAAGTTTACGAAGCAGTTTGAAAAGATATTTGAAAATTACAGAAGGCCTATAGGTACTTTATCAGCCCCGTGATTGCTAATCATTGTAAGTATTCAACTGGATGCACTGAGTCTTTGAAAGTATGATATAAAACACTTAGACTTCTGCCAATAATTTTTAAAGCCCGCCTGTCTCACTGGTGCATTAACCGCACAGCGTTTCCTGCTTATGTACTGAAAGCTTCAGTTGATCTGGAAAATGAGATGAACGATAATTAACTGTAGTCTTTTATTAACCAGAGAAGGGACAGTGATGGGACAATCCTAGGAATTCATTGTAATTTATGAATCTGGAAACCGGTGTGCAGCTGGATGTGGGCACAGGAGGTGTGATCTGGTGACTTGGCAATCAGGACTAATTATCTTCATCTTCGAGGAGGAGAGTTGCTCGGGTTTCTTTATGCGGTTTTGAGAATCGGACCCCGTTCTCAAAGATGCTGCGGAGGCTCATGCTGCCCTTTTATCCTGAAAATGTCAATGGGAGTTTCACATTATTAATTAAGCAGCACTCTCCCTCCTTGTCATGCCATGCCATGGTTTTTATGGAACATTTGTACAAAACAGTGATTACTGGTAATTGACCTGCATGCGTTGAATAATTTTAAGATGCAACTGAGAGTTTAATGTACCTTGTAAATTGAGAGGCTTCCAATTAAGTCGAGTTCTTAAGATAATCACTTTCAAAACTAATCAAGTAATAGGACATTAGTAAAGCTTGTATTGACTTAATTGTGACAAATTAATAAACAGATCCAGTGCAATTACTGTAATGGCTTTATCAGTGAACAGTTGTCCAAATTTTAGGAATAAATCTGTCCTCCCCCCACACCCTTGGACATACAATAAAAATTACATAAGCTAACTTAAGATATGTGCCATTTCTAATAGTGTATTGGGAAAATTGTACAAGTAGCTTGGGATTTTTTTTTTTGTTTGTCTCTCTTCAGTTCTGATTGCATGTCAAAAGTCAGAGAATATATATACAGTCACTTCTTGGTAAGAGATCCCCCTTGTTCTTTGGATCAATTATTGCATGTTCTTAATGCTCTTATTTCTCTCTCTCTCTCTCTCTCTCTCTCTCTCTCTCTCTGTGTGTGTGTGTGTGTGTGTGTGTGTGTGTGTGTGTTGACACTCTATGTTTTCTTCTCCTACTCTATCCCCTAAATAACGTCAATTCGGAACCTTTTTCTACCTGGCAGGCACAATGCAAGTAGACACTGGAAAATTAATGAATTATCTATTACAGATTTTTCATAATTTTAAAATATTTGACAGTGCCAATTCCTATAATGGTGGTGATTGTATTTGAGAAAGATCAGCAGAAAGAAAGGGCAACAGAAAGGGCAGGGATATAAATCAAAAGACAGTAAACCATATGGAAAAGGCTGTTTTCTTTACTATCACTCTTTTTAAAATATCATCACAGGCCTGTCCCTAAGATAGGGTTCTCTTCTTTGTGAACCTAAGATTGATAAGTCCTGTCAGTTTGACAAGAAGAATATTTACAACAGGCCCTTGAAATGAGAGGGATGCTCTGAAGCCAAAAGACTAGTTCACAGAGAAACCAGCCTCCCAGGTGCTTGGGGCCAACTTACCATTCTCTGAGCTTTCCCAAAAGCACGAGAGGGTCATCTTTGCCTTTGGTTCCTCATGTAAAGAAGAGTATGTAAGAGTATGTCTACACACATTTGTAATTCCAGCAGTTCTCCAAGTACTCGGCTTATAACGCATAGTACTCCGGAAACCAGGCAGCGTTCTAAAGTCCGGGAGTAATTGTTATCATCTGGGACTACAAAGGGACTTCAATAATGAAGCTACCCAGCTGAAGAAGGATTAGTTTAAATTATTGAAATACTCTGAGATGAGACTGGAATAAGGAAGAATGTAGCGATTTCCTTAATTGAGAGGTATTGTGTTGTTTCTTAAATTTAGCAGGGGGAAAAAGGAATGTTAGCTTTGTATTAAGGAGAGCACATTTAGCTAATCATTTATGTGTGAATTGTCATTGTGAGTTGCATGTATATGGGCTGGCACTCCACAAATACATTAGGACTGTGAGCAGTAATCTTTAAACTCTTCCAGTTGCTCTCTTAGCACTAAAATATTTTGTGTGCTCATCCCAAAACACAAGCATGCCTTAGTATTTATGAATTATGTATTTATACTCGTGTTAATATGCCACGATCATCTTCAAACTTTCAAAAAGGAAAATAAAAGGGCAAGCAGTAGTTGAAGAAATATTTATGAACTATGTTAAGAATAATTTTAGTGTGGGTCTTTTATGTCGGAAATGGATTTAGAGAGAGTATTCGTTTTTAAATTTTTGGATGTGGTAGTGGATGATTTAAAGCTTTTATTCTATGTTACTTCTTCCACAACAGGGCTTTAACATCTGTCTCAAGTGGAATAGATACAACGGTGTGTTGATAGAATCAGCTGGTTTGCCTTTATACATGGCAAATGTTGAAACAGAGCTGAAGACAAGAGGGGATGTCTGTAGCATTTTAAACTGCTTAGTCCCGCCTCCTCTTCATTGCTTTCTCTATGTGCTTTTTAAAAATGTTGGATAAAGAGTTGGGTGCTAGTTTAATATACAAAATCCTTGCCACATGACCATGAGTATTTGGATTTAAATCCCCAGCACCCACATAAACAGCCAGGTACAGTAGCACTTACCTATAATCCCAGCACTGGAGAGGCAGAGGCAAGCAGATCTCCAGACCTTGCTAGCCAGCCAGTCTAACCAAATCATCAGGGAGAGACTGTGACTCAGAAAGTACGGTGGAAAGTGATTAAGGAAGAGACCCCTGGTTCTCACCTCTGAGCTTCGCATGCACATGCACACAGGTGCTTACTTGCTCACCCACATAAAAAAACACACAAATGCACAAGGAGGGTGGGGTACTGCCAGACTTTCCCAAAGCACATATATTTCAAATGATTTTTTTTTTTTTGGTTTGGTTTGGTTAGACAAAGAATTTTCTTGGAAGTTTTTCTAGAAAGTGTCACTCCCGATATCATTTACTCTGTAACTTAATAGGTGAATGGTTTGCATATATAATTGTAATAAATACATATGTATATACACACAGTTTTTAGAAATGAATTCCAACACTTCTAACACACTGCCTCTGAATGCTCAAGGTAGGAATTTCTAATTTCGAGTCAAATACAAACATATGTTTTAAAAAGATGAACTACCTTACAAACATTTCCATAAACGCCTGGTTTCAAACAAAGTATTCTTTCTCTAGACCAGTGTCCTCAATGGCTGTTTATTTGATTCATACAAAATTGCAGCTTCTATCTTGAAAGGATTGGTGTATTTCCCTCCTTTTTCTTTTCTTCTTTTCAAACTAAGCTGCAGTCACAGAGAATATGAGGAATCTTGAGGATATACCCCTTTTGTGACGCGGCCATTTTCGATTCAATGTTTCTCGCAGTGACCAGAAAACCCATCTTCATTAAAAACTTCATCTCAGTCACCCTCCTACTCCTTGAGGAGTACGAGTGCTGTCATTATTCTTCTAATTATTGGTGTAGGGGGAACTCAAAGGTGCAGCATCAGAAGTCACTGAGAGCTGGAGCGTGTCACTGCTTCCCATTTCTCTATCTCTTTCTGTTACCTCTCTCAGACTCACAGTCAAGAGCAGTGCATGTCTGAATGTCCAATTTAATGAAGCTTTTCTTTTCTTACTTTTAGATAAAAAATTTAGAAATAGCAGCTTTGATAGTTTCTTCTTGTACTCCTAATTAACAGCCTTGCACTTGCCTTCAAAGGCTGCTGCCATAAACAGTAAATATCCAAGAGTCATTTACCTTTAAGGCCAGGCCAATTTCTCATCACTTGGCAGTCCGTAATGGCCACATTGTCTCATTATGTTAAGTGGCCTTTGATCTTGTTTAGATTGCTCTTGGGCACTTTCTTTTTAATTGGCTTAGAGGAAAGTCCTAAATTACTTTTAACTAGATGTAAATATTAAAAGATTAAATAATCTGGTGCCACCTTCACTTTTCCTTGCCTCGATTTTACCCACTTAGAAGTGGGTCATATGCAGTGCTGTGCTCATAAAGGTGTGTTGAGTAGGCAGCGTCTTTCTTGGGTTGCTACCATTTGAAATAGCTCAGAAGGCCTTATACACATAACCATTTAATACTGTTTAAGACCGTAAATGGTCAAGGACTTCTGTGCTGAGTGATGGTTTTAAATGAAGACCAAAGTTGGTGCTAGTCTCCAATGTAGTTACATCAAACTCCCAATCTGAGTTGTGAGCACTAACTTCATGCTTACATTTGCATAGAAGTTGAAAGAATAGAATCTGTATAATGAGCAAAGTTCTGTATATAATAATCTTGAAGAATTATATATTTGCTATGTGAGGTTTCCTAAAAGATGGTGGTAGTGCCTAGGTTCCTTTCCAATATAAAGGTAAAATAAATACATTTATTACTCTGTTGATCCTAAGACAATGAGAGTAAAGGGAAGACCATACGATGTGTGGTGCAAGCCACAGGCATGAGACAGGCAGCTATACTAATGCCTTATGATTCTCTTATACTATACAGTCTTCAAAGGCTCAGCAGTTACAACAGTTTGCTATTACTCTTGCACAGGGCCAGAGTTCAGTTCCCAATGCCCACATATGGCCGTGAACAACCAGCTCTAGGGAGATCCTCTGACCTCCAGGGTACCCTTGTTCCTGTGCCCACTCACAGGCACACACATACACAGAAATAAAATGAACATGTTTTAAGTTAAAAATGGAAACCTTTTTTCTAGCTTCTTTCATATCTTAATATAAATAATAAGTGGGAAATCTTTGATCTCTCTTCTAGAATAATAAACCTGAGTCTTTGCCTATGCCTTCTGTAGAACTAGTCTTTCTCCCTCCATACAATCTTTATAACTTCCTTTCCTTTCCCTTCCTCCCCATTGTAAAATGTGAACACACTTGAAACTGTGTTCAGCACAAGCCTGTGTGATGGAGAGAAACATTCTTCTAATTCCTCATCACGTCTCTTTTTTTCCAGCCCCTGCCTGCGCTCAGCTAACCCTCTCCCTATTCTGCCTGCTTCTCGAGGCTCCTGTTCCTCACGGGTCCTCCTTGAAACAGCTCACTACCTCACCCTCACCTTCTATACACACTCTTCTGTGAGCTGTCTCCGGTGAAACATCTCAGCAACACTAATGCATGCGTCTTGAATTGTGCATGAATCACTTCCTTCCTCTTCCCTTACATCAAATAGGTATTTGCTGCCAACCCTTGTTTCCCTGAAAGCTGCCCACACACACTTCCACTCTCATTCTCCCAAAAGCTTGGGTTAGGTTCCTTCTCCCACCATACCCCTTTCTCTCTTGATGGTTCTTCATTGTTTCTCTCTAGTCCATTGCTCCCCACATTTCTTTTCCTTTCAGTTCCCATCTCTCCTCTCTGGGGATAAGGTGGAACTATAAGAAACAGAAATATATAGAAGAAAATGTTTATTGTGGGAATTGGCATGTCTCCTTGTGGATACCAAGAAGCCCTATAGCCTTCCCTGTACAAGCTTGAGACACAGGAATGCAGGAGCTGTAATTCAGACTGACTCCAAAGGCCAGGGATGGAAGGGAGTCACTGTACAGTGTGTGCAGTTTAAAGGCTGAGAATCGGGAACTTCCACATCTAAGGGCAGGAAAAGATACGGATGTCCTAGCTCAAGGGAGCAGAGTCCCCAACTTTGTCCATCTATGTATTGTTTTATCCAAGTCCTCAGAGATCAGAATAGTGGTCACCCAGCAGGTGAGAGAGTAACTAATTCTAATCTTGATCTCCTCAAGGAAGTAACACTCTTGAGACACAGCCAGAAATATTTAACTAGCTATTTAGGTATCTTTTAAGCCAGGCAGATCAACACATAAAGTTGTTTAGAGGCCTCGTTATGATTTGCTTCATCAAACACAATAACATTTTTCATCTTCCTGGTTTCCAAGACATTTCTCAAAGTCCCAGATGATTGGAATATTTTTAAAAGAAACTTCTATTATCACTTTCTTATCCATCTTTAGTTTAGTTTGTTCCTTGATTATGAAATCAAGCTAACACGGATGAAAACACTACATAATCTGTTCTTCGAATAAGCGAATCTCTGCATTTTCTCAATTTTGTCATAGTTCTGTTTCTTCTGCATATTTGTATTGTTCAGTGTAGAACAACTGTCCCCTTTGGCTTTGGCTTTAAAACTCATGGGGCATCATCATTTCCGAGGCATGTTCCCTCTCTGCTTGCATTGGTAGTGACAGCTAGTATGCCCATCACCCCTTATTCCTCCAGTGATGGAGTCTTCCTTCTCTACTGTTGACCAGACCTGGAATGCTTTTCTGGTTGCATGCCAGTGGTCTGTGTCCAGATTGTTTGGTATCTGTCTGAACACTGCTAACCCTGAGCAGCACCGTCCCGTGAAGTGTCACTCTGACTGTGAGCACTGTGAGGATGATAACATACATGGTAGTGTGACTCTGAGGCATGACAGGTGGCTCCTGTGGACCTGAGGAGCTACTCACCTGAGGGAGTAGCTGATCACTACCTCAAATCATAGCTAAATCAAGTAGCTAAATATTCAGTGTGTGAACATAGGGGCGAGATGCACTGGCTCTCTCAAACCCTTGGAAGCAAAGGTACCCAGGATCCCTCTACCATGTGTAAGACACTGACACTCCGAAGTCCTGGCTCTGGTGCCATCTTCACTAGATTAAGGCTTTAGATCTCTGCATTGAGGTCGCTTCTAAACCTCATCTATCATAAGTCCTGTGCATCATTTCAACCCCACATCACTTCCCTTCCAGATTGATCTTTTCTTATACTAGTATCTTAGTTCACCAGCTTTGAAGTCATCTTTAAGTAGTATTCCCGAGCATCCAGTCTGTCATCAAATCCAATCCACTAAGTTCCTTACGCTATTTGGACACATTTTGTAAACAAGCTTCTTTCCCATTGCCCTCACATCGACCTGTCTCAGCCCCTATCAGCTCAGTTCTGCATTTGAACAGAAGCTTTGGAAAGCGTCTTCCTGACGTCAGCTTCTCTTCTCTCTCCATTTCAGTGGCATATGCATGAGTGTGCATGCACACACATACACGCAAATGCTAACTATGTAAGGCAATGGCTATGTTAATTAGCTTGTCTCTGGTAACCATTTCAGTGTGTATGTGTGTAAAATATATCAAAATAATTTGTTCGCCTTAAATCTAGATGAGAACTTCATTAAGAATAAAGGTAGACCTACTATATTTGGCAAAGTCTTCTTGATAATTTGTTAGCATGCAAGCATTTTAATTAATTGATGAGTGGTAATTATGAATGTTTAATCATGAGTCTTAGGTCCAGCAGTTATCAGGAATGTTAAAAGTGGAAAATCGTCATGGGACAATATTGGCATGTTCCCCTGAATCACAACCATGTGGTTTTCCAACTGCTAACAATGTATATCTCTTGCCTTTGTTTTTAAGCTGTAGGTAAACTTCTTTGTGTTAAAAAATTGAGCTTCAGTTTTAATACTAAAGAAATTTAATCCAGCCATTATCTTCTTTTTTTATTGTACTAAGAGGCCACAAGTGTTCACAAAAATAAGAAACCAGCATGAGTAGAAGTCACAGGAGCAGATGGGCCTTGTGACCCAGGAGACATTCTTGGGGCTCTTACCTGAAATTCCATGTTTTAAGTCAGAAATGGCACAGTTAGGGCTTCGTTGTCTGGTTTAGTGTAGTTTAGTGTAGTTTAGTTTAGTTCAGTTCAGTTCAGTTCAGTTCAGTTCAGTTCAGTTCAGTTCAGTTCGGTTCAGTTCGGTTTAGAACCTAGAGTTTTGTTTTGGGGATAGAGTCTCACTCTGTATATCCAAGTCTCTGAGAAATTATGGTTTTTAATCTCTGAGACAGGCTTTGGCAGGCTGCTTTCCCTGTGAATACTGTTTGATAGAGAACAGCAGATAGCTTTCTCATCTGCACTCCCTGACTCCTGGATGCACTTTTGATAATCATTCATTAGGAAGAGTGCTGCTCTATGTCCTTCCAAGTAGTCATCTTAGTGACTGTATTATCCCGAGAAGAAACGTCTTGCCCAAATATATTTAGAATTAATTTGAAGGCAAGTCATTTATAGTGCATACTAATGGAAATTCTATATACTAAGTAACATAGAAAAATAGGATAATCTCAAAGAGTTCCCTCTGCAGACATGTGTGTTGTTGCGTATCTTTAAGCTTCTTCTTAATCAAGGAAGACTAGGTTAACATTTATTTGGCTGATGTAGAAGCATGGAACGTGGGAGTGTGGTAGGCACAATGGTGCAGTTACACATAACACATGCAAAAGAGTGTGCACTCACTTATTCTGCCCTCTTTTCTCTGCTTAAAGAAGTTTACCGTTTATAAAGCTTTAAAGCTATCTTCACTGATAAGTAGGTATATCATTCGTGTCTGATTCAATCTTCACTGAGGAGTGTGTACAACATCACTTGTATCTATACAAAGAGTTTAATATGTCAACATCTATTGGTTTTTTTAAAGTTGTTTAGTTTCTCAGTTTATAAGGAACTAAGGAAATGACTAAGAAAGTAAGAGGGTCCCCCCCACAATGGTTTCTTTTACTTTTCTATTTCTTTGACTAGATTTACTCCATGGTTCTTAAATTTTTATATATGTGTGCTGTGTTTACTGATTTCCCTTTCCTTCAGTTCTCAGTGCTCCCTCAAATCCATCATCTCCTTCCCTTTAATATTATAGTTTTATGTCTATATGATACTATAATTAATATATGTTAATATATTATAAGATTTATATTATATTAGCATATACATATTACATGCTAAGTTCATTTAACATTACATATATATGTGTGTATATACACATACACATATACATACATGTTCTTAGGGTTTACCATTTAGTACTAGATAAGCAACTAGAGGGCTTAATCCTGGGAAGACTTATTTTCTGTAGCTCTTCACCTAGGAGTGGGGCCTCATGTGATTCCCTCATCCACCTGGTGGGGTCATTGATCAGGTTTTGTTTAATTGCTGAGAGTTCGTGAGTGCATTCCCTTTCATAAACAGTTGACACAATCTCATAGGAGACGTCTTGGCCCTCTGGCTCTTATCATCTTTCTGCCTCCCTCTCCCACTATGTTCCTGAGCCATAAGAGTAAGGATTGTATTGTAGATATTGTAGTTGGACATGAGTACACATACTCAGTACCTCTTTGCATTGGACCAGTTGTGTCCTTCTGTAACAATGTGTGTCTCCTGGACAAAGAAGCTTCATTGAGAAGGAGTAAGAGCTCTGTGTGTGTGTGTGTGTGTGTGTGTGTGTGTGTGTGTGTGTGTGTATGTGTAAGGATATGTATCAAATATGCACTTAGAGATTACACTTATTTGGGGAAGTGGCAGCAATGGGTTCTCCTCTAAGATCCATGACCCAGTCAGCCACAGGTAATGGCTTACATTTACAATACCAATCATGAATTCCCTCCTAATAAGCAGGCTTTAAGTCTATACAGCTGTTGGTTACTGCCAAGTTATAAGTGCCACTATTGCACCTTTGGGGCTATCTTCCCATTTTGGTCATTGCTGTGATTTATAAGTGTCACAACTAGGTAGGACGATTAATTCCTTTTCTCCCTCGGCAGCTTGCATGCTGCCTTCTCATACTCAGAGAGACATACAGAGTAGCTCCAGCTCAGTCCCTCCAACCCTGTGTCCAACCATCATGTGTGGTGTCTTCAGCAGTAGGGATTTAACTTCAAATTTTGAGAGACAACCAAAGGCACTGGCAGTAGCCTAACTTATAATTATTTTTCTATGCTTTCTCATACTCTGCTGATTAACAACCAGAAGGTAAATCTCTCATATCTTGTACTGGAGTTTTTGTTAAATAGGCTGTATCTTCAAATGTAGCTTTAGCACCCCTAGTATCATAACTCTGTTTAATACACATGCATGTACATACATATCATGTAATTTTTGTTAAACTATAATGTTAGAATCCTGCAGCTGTTTCAAGCATCCTTAGTGTGTTTTTTCTAAAAAAAATCTAACCTAGGAGGCAAATGTGAGATGTTTATTGATAGATCTCTGTTTTCCTGAATAACAAGGGCCATATGTGTCCTAATGGCATATTCCATGATTCACATTTAAATGACACGTTTAGATGGTTAAATTTGCCAGGGGAAAAAATAACTTTTAAAAAAGGTAATAAAATGATGTTTAAGAGTGATCAATATATATTAATAAAAGGCCTCTCGTGTCGATACCTTAGTGTCACGGCATTTTCAGTATGATCATTCGTATCGACTGGAGTTTTGACATCCATGTAAACATGTGAAACACCAGTAGGTTAGAATGAAGATTATCAGGTTTTTTCTCTTGAACTAAAGGTAAAACTTTCTTCAATTAAGCTAACAAGGACTAAATATGCCGGTGAGCAGTCAATAAGTAATTATGGAGGAGCTGTATTACAACAGGACCACTGAACCGTATCTCTATACAAGTTCATACAGCAACATTGTTTAACTTTTAGGTACATGCATTAAACTAAATGCTAAGGAATCAAACCTTTTCATAGCTTTAAACCTTTCAGTTATAATTTACATACAAATTGTGAAGTATAAATTTCTTTTTTTAAAGATTTATTTATTTATTTAATGTATATGAGTACACTGTAGCTGTCTTCAGACACACCAGAAGAGGGCATCAGATCCCATTACAGATGGTTGTGAGCCACAATGTGGTTGCTGGAAATTGAACTCAGGTCCTCTGGAAGAGAAGTCAATGCTCTTAACCGCTGAGCCTTCTCTCCAGCCCGTGAAGTATAAATTTCAATGAAATTGGACAAGTTTATCATACAATCAAAACACACAGCTTTTCACCAACCACAAAACTTTTCAGAGGACATGTTGCCTTCTCTTTATCTAACCCTAGGAACTGCTTTCAGACAAAGGGAACTATTTACTATGTATCTTTTCTGTCTGGTTTCTATTTACAGAATACCTTGTAAGACTATCAGTGTTATTATGTGTCTAATAGTTCTTTTTTGTGGGTGAATAGTATTTCATTGTATACATGTATTATCATTTCTTTAGTCATTTGCCTTTTTATGTACATTGTGCTCTTTCCAGTTTTGATTGATCAAAATAATTGATCATTTTTATATCTCTATGTGAACATTTCTCTAAGGTAAATGCACAGGAGTGGAATTCTTGAATCCTGTCATTTTTTACTATCTCTCTTTTCAGTGTTGATTAAAAGGTAAATACATTTAAAAGATGAAGTATCCTAAATGTCTTGGTTCAGTGGGCAGGGGATGATGATGATGATGGTGATGATGATGATGATGATGTTTTCTCTAGCCCAGTGGTTATTAACCTTCCTAATTCTGTGATCCTTTAAAACAGTTCCTCATGTTGTGGTGACCCCCAACCATAAATTTATGTTCACTGTTACTTCAAATCTATAACTCTACTACTGTTATGAATCAAATATAAATATCTATGTTTTCTGATGGCCTTTGGTGACCCCTGTGAAAATGTTATCCAACCTTCAAAGTCTACAGGTTGAGAATCACTGTTCTAGACAGAAATTGGGCTGGTCTACTAGCAAGCACTTAAAAGACTAACACAGACTAACTATAAACACATTGGCCCTTCCTCCGACACCCTTGCTCAGCTGTGTGAGGTAGGAGTCAAGGGAGCTGAAATGAAGAGAAGTTCAGCCCACCTGCAGTTCCCCTTTTCTTCATCCCCATATCTGTTTGTGTATGTTCATCAAATATTCTTACTATTCTCTTCTTGCCTTTTGATGTGTTTTGTATGTGTGTGTGTGTGTGTGTACATTTAATTAAGTGCATTAAACTAAGGGCTGGCCTATCAAATCTATGATTACTGTAGTAGTTGCAGGTTTCTTAGAGCCAAAAATGAGGCTTAGGTAAGTTAGAGGACGTTTGTGACAGGATACTGTCTTTTAGAAAGGAAAAGTTCAGAAACATTAGGTATATAGGTAGATAGGTAAGTGAAGGACAGAAAAGAAAAAAAGAAAGGAAGGATAAAGATAGATGGATGATGGAGATAGATAGATAGATAGATAGATAGATAGATAGATAGATAGACTGACTGACTTTACATTCACACACATTATTTACCATTCTCACTATTCATAGTGTCTTCCTTTAGATATGTTACCACTTATGATGTCTCTGTCTCTGTCTTTTAGTATTTATTTTACTGCATATTTGCTGGTATATATAGTCTCAGATCTTTGCTTATCTTAAAATGCTTTCTTCTCTGTCACTTCTGGATGAAAGTGTCCCTGTAATTTGAGTTCCTTGTTTTCAGATTTTTAAATAATTTATACTTTAAGGTTATGATTTATAGGTGTATGCCAGCTTGTGTGTGTTTGAGTGTCTGTATGTGTTTGTATATGTGTCACCTGCTTGTCTATATATACCCTGTGTGTGTACTAGAAGACCCCCCCACCAGGCCAATGAACCTGGAATTCCATGTGGTTGTCAGCCACCTGCTAATAGGTGCTGGAACTTGAACCAGAGTCCTCCATAAGAACAGCAAGTGCTCATCACCCCTCCTCATCCCTGAGCCATGCCTCCAGCCTCTCAGATTTTTTTTTTAATCACCATTCTGAAGCTGTTGTTACTGTCTTGTAGCCTCCAGTATTCTGCTAAGAATAAAGTAACCTTGTCGGTTCCCTGTGGGTAACATGTTATTCCTTTTCTACTACTCCCAGAGTTTTCAGCAGCTAAGTGAAGGCTTCTGTGTTTCCACCCTGCTTGAGTTTACTGGGGTTTTAGGTAGCAAATTCCACAGAATATAGAGATTTCACAATTATGTGTTCAGATTTTTTTAATGCTTCCTTCCTCCTCCCCCAGGACGACACTCATACTTTCAACGGGTCTCTTAAGCGCTGCTCGTTTATATTTAATCTCTTTTCTCTGCTTTTCATAATCATTTGTATTGATTTCTTTTAACTTAACTGTTGCGTCTGCCAATTCCTTTAGTATATTTCCTTTATTTCTTCAATGGTATTTAAAGAATTGCTTTGAAGTCATTCTTAATCTGACATTTAGACCCAGTGACATCAGTTTCTGTTAAATATCCATCCACCCAAACAAAACCAAGCATTTTCTTATTTCTGCACAGGTCTACAATCTGGGTGTTAGGAACATGTTTAGTAGCAACTCATGTGATCCTCTAAGGGTGGTTTGAAAGTTGTACAGCAGTCAACTAACATTCAGTGCCAGCCATCAGCTCTGTCCTGTGGTGTGCTGTAGCCGCAGCGGTGGTGGCCGCAGAGTCAGCAGGAGCAGCAGCAGGAGCAGCAGCAGGAGCAGCAGCAGCAGCTACATCCATCCACTTAGTCCTTTCCATTGAGAACTGCCATTGTTTCTGAACCTGGCATCCCTGTGATCTACTGTACTGCTGACGGTTCAGTCCAGGATCTGAGCAGGGTTTGTCCTCTGATGTGTCAAACTATTCAGAATTTAGCCTTTCGCCTCGGGAACACTTCCTGCTTCAGGAGCCCAGCAGTTAAAAAGCAGCACACTCATACGTTTCCTCTGATGTACTTTGGTTCCTCAGGTGCAGTAAATGTCCTTCTGGTTTCTGTCGGCTGTTTCCCCAGAAATCTCTGGTGCCTCCATCCCTTGTGCACATCTTATATAGAGCTCATGTGAAGATTACACTCATATTATTGGTCCTACCCATCCCATGGACTACTTATTTCTTAGATCCCACACTATACATTTTTTTAACCATCTTAAATTAGAAAAAAACCCAATACTTTCTAAATTCATATTTGTTATAGTTGCTGCTTTTCAGTGATTGATGCTTTGTGCTTATGCCTGGTCTAGGTCACCTAGACCTTTAAATAGTGCCAGGTAGGCTGGTAGATATCGCCCATCATCCAGATTTGCCCTGCCATGAGAACAGAAGTCCCTCCACTTTCTTTAATATTATACAAGGAGTTTTGTCTTAGAAGACTATCTGCGATGCATATCTACTAACTAGTATGTCTTCTCCATGGGCCATAAGTTTTAAGGTAGTTCTCATTATTAGATAGCTAAGTTACTTACTTTTTTGTTGCTGTGACAAAAAGCAGCATAAGGAAGGAAAGGCTTTGGTCCGACTCACACTTGAAGGTACAGTCCATCCTGGCAAGGAAGGAATGGCAACAGAGCTGAGAAAATTGATCATACTGTGTCCACATCAAGAGCCAGTTCACTTCCCTTCTTGTTATTCTGCCTGGGACCCTAGCCCATGAGGTGCCACTGCTCACATTGTAGGATTGGAGTCTGGCCTTGACCCAGCCTCTCCTGGTAAGAAAGCCAGTGGTTTGTCCTCCAGGTCCTTCTGTATTCTGGGATGCTGGTAACTGTAACGGCCACCGTATCCAAGCGCTCCTCACTCGTAAAATTACTATAAACGCTACTTGTAAGCTGTGTATTTGTACTTGGGATTATAAGTATTTTTATCGAGGGAAAAATTATAACAATTTAGGGTCAATTACTGAGAATGGAGTTATTGAATGAGTGGGTATGAGAAAGATGAATATTTTTGGTAATTGGGCTAAACAGTCCTACGGAATGACTGTCCTGGTTTTCATTGCTACATAAAGTACGATAATTGTAAATTTATTATAGGGTTGGATGTTTTATGGTTTTTCTAAAAGGACCGATTAGTTCTTTAAAGCCAATTTTTAAAAAAAATATATAAAGGTATTCTATAATTCCATAATAATCTGTTTAAGTAAAATCTCTGCCCCTGGCATTCAATCTGGTGCTCACACTTGGAATGGGCTTGTGTAGCCAGGACAGAATGGGAGTGGGGCTTTAGCATTTTTAATCTTTGCTCTTCTATATTAATAAATATAAATCCATGGAACTTTTTTAACATTCCACTCTAAGGAACCAGCTCTATTTACAAGATATTTTATAATGACTTTATTATTAATATTTTCCATCCTCTTCCCATTTTAACCGCTTTATTGAGACAGTCCATGCATGATACAGTCAATCCGGAGGTATAAGGGTCGGTGGGTTTTTAGTGTATTCACAGTCACACGTCCACCACAGCTCCACACCCCTTTCTATAGTAGTGGAATTACTCCAGAAGGTGAATGAGTGCAGAAGAAAGTTCCTGCAGCAAGGAACCTAGATTGTTCACCTGTTGGTTTTTTCCTTTCCTCTCTCTAGCTCTGCTCCTGAGTTTAGCTATGATATATAGGTAGCATTTTAAGGTAAATTTGTGCATGCTAAACTAGAGGGAGTTAATCATGGCAAATTTTCCTACCTCAATATGGAAGTAAACTTGAGAAAATAGACATTTTTTAAGGTGAAATGATAAAGAACAGCCACAACAATCAAACATTGTAAAGGCAAACTTATGATGTTAATTAACAGGCAATTTTTATCATATACAACTTCCAAAGAAATGGGCTAGGTGAAGAATCCCACTCACGTTTTGAGGTATGAGAGAAAGATACAAACATGAACTAAGTGCTGTAATATGATACTGTATATTTTAAGGAGACTTGTGGATGTTCCCGTTTGCCATATGCTATCAGGACTACAGAAAATGTGCCTCCTTTTGGAAGATGTCTTTTGAAATATTTAGTCACTTGATGTCTGTAATTCCTCAAAATCATTTCCCAAATCGACATAAATATTTTTTGCAGGTACATGGGCAAAGAAATTACAACAAAAGCAATCATTATTCTTTGTGAAATCTTGGTGGTAGTTGTGGATGTGTTTAAGTATTTATTCTTATGTTACTTTGCCTTCTCTGAATATTTGAATTTTTTTTTACAAGTTTCAGAAAATAGATTTGAGTTGTCTAGAGAAGAAATAAGGATATTATCTTGAGGGTGTATTTACTCTACTAGTATTTATGTAAAGAGGGTATTTACTCATTTGTTACTTCAAACATACAAATATATTCAGGATGACTCTCAAGAAGTAAATTATAGTAATTGTATGGCGAGAAGAATAGGAAAACCGGGTGAGTCCAGAACTGGGAGTGAAACAGCTCTACTTCTAAATCTTTGAAATGCTGTTTTTCATATTTTGAAACATTTTGTTTTCTGATAAAAATACATGGTGATGACAGTAATGAGTAGATGGATGAATGGATGGATGACAGAATATTTTCACAAAACTCTATTAAGGACTAGAGTCTTAAAAGTAGGAAAAAGACTACTCTAGGCTTCAAAGAGTTTTCAGATATTGGGGAAACACTGGGCTTGTGGACCTAGTAACCATTTTTAACCTGATGACAGCCCAGCTAGAAGTTGCATCAAGGACATATTTTACTGTATTGCTGTATGTCAACATTTTCACCTGTTATCATCCTTTTAAGCATTTCTTCTTGGGTGGTTTTATTTTAAAGAATGTTATAGTGTAAGCCCATTTTGTGTGTTGTTTTCTTTTCAAAATGGCATCCTTTCTCAAATAAATAAATAAATCCAGATTCATGATATCTCAGTTTTCAGTGCTAATGAAAATTTACTCTTTTAGAGACATGAACTTAACTGCTAAGTTTCTGATGTAACTGCCAAGCTAGACAGGAAGAGGAAAAATGGCACCACGTACTATGTAGAAAGAGCAGAGTACAAGGTGCAGTCCTTACATAGAAACCACCCACCCTGTCCTTATCTTTAGTAAGTGAAGCAAACCGCTTGACCCTGCTGAGGCCCAGCTCCCTGTGGTGTTGATTAAGGATGTGCACAAGGCTATCATGAAAAGGAATTGAATTATTTAAATGAACTCGCATTTAGCATGACCTCATTTAAAGGTACTGATTATCCTTTGCTACGGTTTCTGTGGTGATGGTGATGATGATATTTATCTTTAAACTGTGGATTGCCAATAAATCTAAAAAGGACCGAGAGTTTGTTAACATTGCTATTATTTGTATACTTTTTTGTCCCAATTCATATTTAGATTTGTTTTTCTTCTTTTTATGTAATCCTGGAAAAAAAGAGTCCCAGAGCCCCACCCCACCCCCACACTTTAGGCCGTTATTGGTCTGCACTATGTCACTATCCCTATTTAGAGGCAACTTAAAGACAAATCTGGTGACAACAAAACCTAATTCATTTTACATGCAAATAGAATATATTATGAAAGTGGTTTTAATTAAATTAAAATTTAATCAGGTCATCTTCAAACTTGCCAATTTTTTCTTTTAAATCTCAGTCTATTAAATTTACTCTTTAGAATTAGGCTCTGATTTTTTTCTATTGCGTTTAATTCATTGATTCGCAGGAGATTGGCTTAAAAGTTCTGAAAAACAAGATGTTTCTTAGAAATATGAAATATTATAGGGCAACAGTTGTTATAGTGAACATGCTTGGACCCAGAAATATTTATATAGAAGGGTTTTAGAAGTCACCCTAAAATGAATATTATGATAAAAAAAAATGTTCTAAAAGGGGATAGTTTAAGAAAATATTTTGTTTCCTATTTATATAGCTATATAAGACACAGATTTTTAACGTTATTTTTATTAACTCTTTGAAAGTACATTGTATTTTGAGCATAGTCACCCCGCCCCCAGCTCCTCCTATAACCACTGTCTTCCTCCTCCCATCCTCTCCCACCCAACTGAGATCTATTCTTTTGTTGTTATTTTTTTCTTTATCGAGTACACTTTGTTTTGCCCAGCTAGTCTTGGGGATAAGGCCTGCCCTAGCATGTGGTCAACCTCCAAAGGGTCACATCATCAAAGAAAACTGGTTCTCCTCTCTCCCATCAGCTATTAAATATTAATAGCTCCTCATATGTACAACTGCCCTGTTGTGTCTGGAACACACTCTTTCTTTGATGTTGCCAATCGAGCCACCTCTTACTCTGATAATCTCGCCACTGGCTCGTCTACAAAGACCCCTGAATCCTGTGGATGTCACACTATGAGCATCCCATAGTCTCCAAGTCTGAAATTTTCAGATGAGGTAATCTCTCAGCTCTCATTAGAGAATCTTCTTCTTGCAATGGCTTTCAGTTGACACAGAGAAACGCTGCCCCCCAAAACCAAACACTGCACAGGAAATAGACTATATAAATGATGTTTCTATTGAGTAGTTATCATTGATTATTTAGTCATCTTGCATGAAGGATTTGTGCCTTCCCCAGACAGAATAAGATTTGTATTAAACTTCGAAGAGATAAAAAAAAAAATGTCTGAACAAGATTTCTCTGGTCCTTTCTATTACATCATTTGATGTGTTGTTAGTATCTATAGGCCTCTATTACAACTTGAAGCATTTTAATTACCTTTTTCTAAACATTTAGAGAGCATTTGAGCTTTCTTAAAAGTCTACATATTGGTGGTTGCATACCAATTAAATTGCTTTAAGAAAATTGGCTGCTAGTAAAAATTTGTTCGATTTTTGAATCTTGGGAATGCCTAACATTATTTCATTACTACTTGTCTGTAATTTCTGTCTCCAAGTGAACATTTGGTGAATTTATTTTTATTGAATAGAGATCTCTAAAATTGAAAAGAAAAATCAGATTTTAAAAAAGGAAACTTTTTTTTTAAATGTCAGTTGCTTAATCTAAAACGATAAAACTATCTCTCTGGGACAAGCCATGTGAGTTTCAAGGCACTTTTTGTCTGAATCATATCATTTAATCTCTACAAGGTGAGGTCTGCAATTAAAATTTTGTTTCCAGAGTTAAAGACTTATCCAGGGTCCTTCCTGAGATGCAATAGATGCAACTATAACATTAAATGGTGATTTGTCTATGCCCTGATTGACCCACCTCTTCCCTGCCCATCTGGATATAACATTTTCTGCTGTTAGGTACATATTGGTTTGTCTCTACTATTCGGAAATACTGACGAAACTCCTAAATCTCAAGAAATAATAAATCAATTCATAAATTTCTTCAGTAAAATGAAAAAGGAATGCCAAAAATAAAATAACTTTAAAATACATAAGCTATTTAGCATCCATAATTAGCAAGATTATTGAACAGGTGAGTATAATACATTTAAATGCATTATATATGGAAAACAAAATACATATAGCTATAAAATATAAATGTATTTCTATTCCTGTCATCCTACTATAATTTTTACTTTTGAACCTAACTGAAAAGAGAAATTGTTTCCCAGACCTACGGGATTTTTAAAATGTAAGTTTGGGTGTAGAGGACAGATTTTCTAACTCAAACACAGAACTCAGGGTATATACAGTGCGGGGGGAAGATTTCAGAAGAATTTACCAAGTAATAATTAGTTACAAAGGGCTAGAGAGATGGCTCATCAGTTAAGATCACTGTCTGCTCTTCGAGAGGAGCCTGGTTCAATTCCCAGCACGCACATGGCAGCCCATAACTCTCTGTAACACCAGTTCCAGTAACTCCAGTTCCAGGGGCTCCGACACCCTCACAGACATGCAAGCAGGCAAAACACCAATGCACATGCAATATAAAAATAAAAATTAGTTATAACAAAGATAAACTTAAAGTCAAAAGACAACACATTTATAAAAGGCCTGCAAATCATAGGATATATAAAAGGTGAGGCTTTTATATAAAATGCTTTTTATGAGAGGATTACAATAAATATTCATGGTTAATGTGGCATGGTTGTAACATTTTTTTTAAATGAGAAAGGTCTACCTGCCTGTCAGTAGAGGATGGGTTTAATAAAATGTGATTATGTACTTTATAGAATGTTATTATACAGCTATTAAAAATGATTATCCCAGAAAGATGTCTGTGACAAGCGCTAATGGAAACAGACATGTTACTAAGTAATGTACATAACATAATCCTGTTTTATTGAGGATGGCAAACCCTGTGTATGAGAGACATTCAGTGACAAAAACATGTGGAAAAAAATCTTACAAGAGTAAAGGCTTATTTTTTTCTCCCTGTTTCAAAGCGCCCAGGGCAGGCTCAGCTGGCTTTCTTAATGTGAACCTGTGATGAGGCGCATCATGGTGGCCAGGATACAGTAACAGAGCCAACTGAAAAGCAGAGAGATAAGGAGCGCAGACAGTGTATACTGTTGAGAGGCATCTTCCCAGTGACTTGCTTCCTCTAACAGGTCCTAAACCCATAGTTTCCAACACTGCCCAGTGTAGTGATGTCAAGTTATGAATCCATCAGATTAATCTTTAGTTAATCAAATCCCTCTTTATCCAATCCTATACCTTGATACATTGCATTGGGGACCAAACACAGGAGCCTTTTTATGAGAATATGTCATATCTAAACCGTAACATTCTACACTAACCCTGGCCTTTATGATCCTCTCAAAAAGTGGCATTTAGTCCATTTCCAAAATCCATCAGCTCCTCCGAAGTCTCCAAAGTCTCAACTGTTTCAGCAATGCTCCAAAGGTCAAGTTCAGCAGTACTCCAAAGGTCAAGTTCAGAGTCTCCTATGAGACTCAGGTCAAAATGCTAAACCCTGGTTAATGGAAAACAAGTTTTATATTTCCAACATACAACATATCATGAATTCAGTCTTTCCATTTTTAACAGAGGGAAATGGGAACTATAAAGGAGTAAGGGGAACAAGGCAAGTTTGAGATCATCAGGACAAACTCCATCGATGACACCACAGGCGTGCAAATCAACCTACTAACTTCAGCCACTGACCACTGTCCTGCACATGCTGTACCTATTCCCTTGTCTCGTTCCCCTAGAGACACTGCTTCGCCATGATGGAACTTCTGGGCTCTCCTTTGCTGTCTCCTTTTATTTTCTTAGCTTCATGCTTCCCCCTCTCAGGAGAAACCAACAGGCTTTCCCACACGGGCGCACAGTGCTTAGCCTGGGACTCTGTCCTTTGAAATCTGGTGGAAGCTTCCAAAGATGCATGCCTTTTTAATTTATTTACTTATTCATTTTACTTCCAAATTGATACACTCCCTTTGAGTTCCCCCCTCACATAATCCCTCCTCCTCTTCTCCCCTTCTCCCCTGAGAGGGTCCCCCCCAGGTATCTCCCCTGCAGCACATCAAGTCTCTGTAGGGCTAGATGCCTCCTCTCTCTCTGAAGCCAAACATGGCAGCAAGTTAGAGGAACAGATTTGACAAGCAGGCAAGAGTTTTAGGGACAGCCTCCACCCCAGTTGTTGGAGAACCCACATGAAGACTGAGTTGTACATCTGCTACATATGGGATGCTTACCTTTTAAATATGTCTACCAACTCAGAATTCTAAGTTCTGACACCATTTCAAGATAAAGTCAAGCCCCTTTGAACCATCACTGTAGTGACCTGTGACTAGCTAGGTACTACCACAAAATGCATCCTGGGAAACAAACTCCAAAGCAACCCAGTGGCACTCTGTTCTTACAAGAAATTCTTTCAAATTAGTTTATATTCCATCTATTTGAGGAGGTGAAATCTATAGAGAATTCCTCAGGTCCCCCTTAAATATCCATCCTACTGGCCTGAAGAAAGGTACAAGGCTTCTCAGTGTCTTTAGCTGAGACACGTTCCTTGGCCCTTGATGTACGCTCTTATTTTGCACCCAAACTGTATTTAAAGTATTTGTACTCTGCTTTTTGTTTATGATTCTGACTGTAAATCTTGCTAAAAACAGCCAGAAATACGCATGCTGCTATAGCATTGACTACTGGGTTGTGTTGAAAATTTGTACATCAGATTTAAGAGTCCACCCCGTTTAAATGTCAGCAAAGTATTGGAGTATGGGAAAAGCATACTCAAGGTTTAGTTTGGTTTGGTTTGGTTGGTTTGGTTTGGTTTGGTTTGGTTTTCTGGGCCATAACTCAAATGCTTTGTAGCCAGCTTCCAAGTAAATTTTGCATTCCCATGTAAAATGTCATGAGTATAATCTTTATGTTTTTGTCTTAGGATTTTTATTTGCATTTTCATTTTTGTTTTGAGGCAGGAGCTCATGTAGTCCAGGCTGGTCTTATACTTAGTAACTAAGGATGACCTTGAACTCCTGATTCTCCATTGGCCAAAGCCCACATGATCCAGTCATTTCCCCTAAAATGGACATTGTGTTGGAGGCCAAACATTCATGAGCCTGTTTGAATGTGAACAGTATACCCAGACTGTGAGAGTAAATCTATTTGTCTGAAAGGTTGATAGGTGACATTGTTAGGTAGCCTTGCCTGCTGGAGACTCAGGGCCAAGTACAGATAAGGGATAATAAAATATCGATCTCTTCCAAAATCATTTATTCATTGTCTCCTTCATGAAATGAGTATTGTGTAATTTTTAAATGTTTATACAGAATGTAATAAAGGAGGCAATACTACCTATAGGAAAAACCATACTTCTCAAGAAAGGAAGGAAATTGTCCATTAAACATTGGAAGGTTATAGTGGAGAAATGTAAGTCATGAAAATACTAACCTACAGGATTGAGCAAGTTTTTGTTTTTAATTACACAAATGCTCAATTAATGAGCAGCTGGATCATTCTAGTGCATATGTACATTACGGTGGGGTAAGTTTTAAAAGGAAGTTGTTGGTTAAGGATCATTAAACTTTCAATGCATACTCTCTGCACTGTAATTCCATATATGGGACTTTATCCTGAAGACCAAACTCAGCGCTGGAATGTAACCCCAGTTTTCTTATCTGTCTTGACATTAGCTGCTAGTCCAGCCCCCACGTGCCTGCTACCTGGACAGTTTTCATATTCACTTCCTGTCTTGTTATCAGGCAGCCCTTCCTATTGTAGTCCATAGGATGGATTTGAAAATGCAAACCTGATTGGATGCTCCACTTAAAATGACTTCCCATTGCGCTTAGAGTAAATCTCAGATCTTGCCCTCCTCAGCCATCAGGGAGTCCCTGCTGTTGGACTCCCTGATGGCTGGAGAACTTCTTTCTACACAACCAGCAGAGTGTTGTTATATTGTGCAGTTGTGCCCACCTGAGGACATAGCCTTCCCTATGGTCTGCACCGGCAGGTCCTTCCCATGCTCACCATAGAAGTCTCCCCTAACACAGACGCTTTCCAGTAAACCAGCCCACAGAAGCTACCCACCGGGCTCCATCACATCATCTTGCTTTATTTCCTTCTTCGCATTTCACATTACAAGATAATTGTGCTATTTTTCACATTTGTCGTTCTGCTATTAACTGAAGTAGGTAATCTGAAATTCTAAGAATGTACATTTTCCTCATGGGATCTAAGAAAGCATTCTCATTTTGAATGAAGGGAAAAAATAGCCCATAAACACCGTTATTGTTCTTAAATTGACATTCAAGGAAAAATCGGGCACTTACTGCAATCATAAGATATGCTGTACCAGGAGCAGACCCAACGTGAAGCCCCGGGCTCCTGCCGTTCGCTGTATTGTACAGCCGTCCTTCTCAAGCCAGATCTATGGGCAGAAGTCATGTTGGCTTACTAGAATTTGTCCAGAGTTCACCTTTGCTTTTCCACACTCCTCAGAACTCTGTGCCTATAACTAGTTCACATCCCCAAAAGTTAAATGACACAGTGTCAGAATTCCTGCAGCCTTTGCCATGCCCCTTTACCTGGTGGCACATGAAGACATAACTCCATTCACAAGAAATGCAAGGAGACGACTTTGGCTCTCTTTTCCTTCTGTTTTCTTCCTTTCCAAAAGTTAAGCCCATAAAAATATTTTGATGATTCTTTCTGTGTACAAGTTGCTGAAGCTTAGTTAGATTTCCAGTATTTTTTTAAAAAGAATCCTTAATCACTGAAAATACATTAGCTATGAGCAATAAATCTTGCTTTAAATACTTCCTAAATTTGATAGAAAACATTAAGGATTATCATGGTAGAAATGGATTAGTGGCTGCCATAATTGTTAAATTTCAGCATCTGTTCTGAGAATGTCTATGCAGAGGATTGATATGGGCAAAGGAAACAGATGTGTCCTCCTGCCTTTGATCTTAGTCTCCAGTTAGGAGGTGAACTAAAACACACAAGGTGTCACAAAGCTATGTGTGTCATGATCCATGTCAGACTATCCCATGGCACTGGCTCTAAGTTATGTAAAGAGCTGAAGAAAACCAGGGCCACCATTGATTGCATTCTGGTGATGCATATTCTGTTGAGAAAAATATCTGTCTTTATTGTGGGTCTCTGTATTCTTAATTGACATTATTTCTCTTTGTCGTAATTTTTGTCTAAAACTTTGGTTGTCAAACTATTCCATAAAGTACTAACAACCTCCAAAGGGTTAACTGTAGGCGGCTCTCAATACCATCTATCATCCCCAACCCTGTGAGTGTGTGTGTGTGTGTGTCTGTGTCTGTGTCTGTGTGTGTCAGAAGACAACCTCTGGTGTCACTCCTCATGTGAATTCCACCTGAATCATTGATGTGGAACTTCAAGTTCAAGAGCACTAGACTAGGTGAACCAGACAGTGAGCTTCCAGGAACCCAGCTGTCTCGACCTCCCACATGCTCATTGCTGGGGTTAAGGAATGCACCCCCACGCCCAGCTTTTTATATAGTTTCTAGGGATCCAGACCTGGGTCTTCATACTTGGAAGGCAAACACGTTACCAACCAAGACCTTCCCGAGATCTGCTTGTTCTTACCACAAACCAGGCATATACTGTATAGTACTACTACATAAAAATTCAAATCTAAGGAAAGCTACCATTTTAAATTATAAGATGGTTTGATTAATGGTTCTGTTTCTTTCCTTGGTTGTATTTACTTTATATGTTAACAGGAATGGCTAAGCTTGTATACCACAGCCTAAAAAGAACACCTAATTACTAGTGTGGATTATCTAAACATCATCTGTTTTCTTGAGCCGTTTTTGCAATTAATTCGTAGTTTGAGAATTTAAAGAACAACTACAGTATTTACATTTTCTCGCTATAGATTTTTGAATATTCAGTTTGCTGATCTTGCCTTAAAAACAATTTATTGTCCATCTTCTTTTGGCATCAAAGAAGGAATCCTCTTGCAAATACTCCCAAAAGTCTAATATCTGGAAAAAACTGACAGTGAGGATCTGTGTTCAGCCGTGAGATATCAGAGTGTTTGTTAGAACACTGAGAAAAGCTCACTTTTATGAAAATATAATCAAAATCCACTTGATTTCTCAAATAAAAAGCTTAAGGAACACTTACAGAAGAGACAGAATTGATTGCCCCCCCCAACTGTGTATTCAGCTTAGCTGACTGGACCGAAACTTAATTGACTCGCACGTTAGACTTCAACCCTCAACACTTTCAGTGGAGGCCAGATTGACTTTAAAAATAACTAAGCTATTTTCCACAGAGTTCGCTGTTGTATCACACACTAACTGGCACGGAGTAAGCACTCAATAAGATTACGGCGGGGTAAGCTTATTGAGCAAGGGACATCTGGAAGTACTTATTTCTCAGCCTGGTGAACAAAATTATTTAATAGTATACTAATAGATCACAGATTTTTCTCCAAAAGACTGATATGACTTCTGTCAAAATTGATAGCGAACCATTCTTTTCGATGGAAATTGCTCCAGTGCTACACCTGTCCTCAGGTACCTTATGCCAGGTCTGCAGCTCTTACGGAACAAAGAAGACACTCGTGATCATTAAAGTGGAGGGTAGACATGGTTAGAGCATAGCATATGTGTTTATGGAAAAGGCACAGTGTAGCTCATAGATTTTTACCATTGATGTGACTCATGATTACAAGGAATACACGCCCCAATGTAAGGTCGTTTATATCTTTTCAAGAAATCAGTCAGCCAGTGTTGGCTATATATTTAGTTTTCGTTTGGGTGTTTTTATTATGTTTTTATTTTGTGTGTGTGTGTGTGTGTGTGTGTGTGTGTGTGTGTGTGTGTTTGTTTGTGTGCATCTGTCGGTATGTCTCTGTGTGTTTATGCCTATGCATATGAGTACCACAGTGCATGAATATAGGACATCAGACAAGTGAATCAGTTCTCTCCTTCCTGGGGCTTGAACTCAATTCTACACACTTGTCAGTGCTGTTACCCACTGATCCATCTCACAGACTTCTGTTTTATGTTTAATTGATTGTCAGGGGTACCTATAGAGTAACAGCAAATACAATATTACATCATTGACTATCAAGTTTGTGGTGGAAGCCAATGGAACATTTTTCGTTTTGTTTTAAAAATTAATCGTTTGTTAGTTCCTCTGGTTTTTGGCAGTGTAAGAAACTGGGATTATGTTCAAGGCACAGATTAGGAATCTCTGTCCCCAAGGATCTTGACAGCTGGCCGCTTACCCACTGTAGCAGCAAGAGACAGTGATGCAGAAACTGGAGAATTGTTCAGTTCCTGGAATCTCTGCTGATTTCACAATGTATCCCATGGGTGACCCTCAGGTGAACAATCATAACCAAAGTTTATAGCAATTTCACTGTCTTGCAGTGGTGGTATGTGTAAAATTAGAGTGCTGGAACAATCATACTAAAAATCCAAGTGTAGGAGAATTTGAAGGGGCTGACTGGAGAACCACGTGAGTAGGGGGTGGTTTTCAAAGGATCTACTTCTGTTCCATTCTGAAGTGTCTGAGTACAGATGAACACTGTAGTTAACCTGATCCAGTTTAAAGGACCTAGTGCCATGATTTACATCAGATGAAGTGAGGAAATTCCCATAAGCTCTAGATGTCTCTCTCCATGTGACAAGACATCAGACTGGCCATTTACACCTGTTACACTTCCCAAATCAGTCCTCTTTTCAGTTTAGACAATTAAGGTAACATCTTCCAGGTGGAGGATATGTAGTTATTCCTGTCTGAAAAGGAGTTACTTTTAAAAGATACATCTAGACTAGCAATAGTGGCAAGAAATAACTATGTAACTGTGTTTCAGTGCCTATTGCTAGTGTTTTAAGTCAGCCATACAATCCAAAAGAAGTGGCATAAGCCTCTAATTTCAGAACTTGAGAGGTTCAAGCAAGTGGCTCTGAGTTCAAGGCTGACCTGATATATTCCAGGCCAGTCAAACCTACACAATGAGCCCTTGTATCAAGAACACATAACAAAACAAAAGTAAATTAACGAGAGTATATCCATTAAGAAAGAAACCCCACTCAACAGAAATAAGTGTGTGCATCATTTGGCATGGAAAATGAAAGGAATGTTACGGTTACTTAATGCAATGTATAGAATATGATTCTGGTCTTCTTATGTGCCTACTCATACATCCTACATGCACCATAATGTCTTCTAATGAGACTTTTTGGTAATGTTTCTTGAATTCAATAAAATTCACCTAAGAATTCAAAGAAAACTGAATCCATCTAATCTGCTGTTCCTTGACAACAGTTAGCAATGAGATCCTACCCAAGGGACAAGCAGAAAAAAAAAAGGCATATAGGCTCTTGGGATCACAGAGGAAGGTTAAGAGATGTTTCTTGGCACCTCTGTCTTTTTAACTTACAGCTCCAAATTTAGCTAATGAGACACGAAGAAGAATATTAAGAATCAGAAAAAATTAAAATATTCTAAAATAAATATATATGATGAAATTGAGCAGAGTATAACAAATTTTGAATGTTATGTTAGACATTGTGAAATTCTTGTATGGAAACTCTGGAGAGATTTAAGCACACTCAAGCTGCTACTTAGAGGTAGCAGCTGTGATTGTGAGTAATTTAGTCAAATGGCTGCCCTGAATCAGCTGCTCTTCCCTGAGGGCATGGTCCTCTCTGTTGGATTTCCTATGGTAGACTTTGGGACAGTCTTGACCTGTGTCCCCTGGGGTGCAGCTTTTACTGGGTCCTTGGCTCTCTTCACACCTCTGCAGGAAGGAGACATCAGTCCCTGCAGCTGAAATCGCCACATCTCTAGATGGATTAGCTTTGAAACACTCATTGATGAAATTTCTAATTATTCTTTCCTAATTTGTGCTTTTAAAAAAAAATCCAAAAGGAGTAATACCAGATGAATTTCCTCTTTTTTATTCAATATCCCTGTGGGTCTTTACATTGGCATGCTTGAGTAAGGCTTTCGGGTAATATATAGGATGTGGAGAGGTTTTCTTCCAACGACTGATGGCTCTGTCACCCCAAGGAGTAAACTGGATTATAGACTGTGACTTAAAGAAAGTTTATTCACTGATCAGCTAATCAGAAATCATTCAGGCAAGAGGACTCTTGAAGATTATGGTTTTTTTTCCTTATTTTTTTTTAATGAAAATTGCTCCCTTTTCCATTTTGCATAGAAAAGGAAGCCACAGGGAAGGGTGAATTGAAAGTCGTAGCTAATGGGCGGGCGCTGTATAAGTGTTTAATGCTTTGTTTATACATTAATCTGGCAGTTCTTAAGACTCATTCCGGCTCTGTAAATTCTCCAGTTGTTGTATTTGATCACACTACATTGCCAACTATATGTGTTACTGACCTAATTGTATCTGGGTAGCGTTGATAAAATACACTCCTGTGGGGTAAGCTCCATTTAAGATTATTTTGAAAGGGTGAACCATCTATCCAGAATGCTCGACTAGCTACTTACATCATTACCGGCCTTAGGAAGAGTTAGCTTATCTCCCATGGGATTCAGACAGGAGTAGAATGGGTCATTAGTGGTGTGTTTTCTTCCTCTGGCCCTATTACCCATTATTCCCAGGCGACAGAAAAGGCACACGAAACCCACTGTAAATCAGAGCTAAGAGGTCAGTAAGTAATCACCCCTTAATGCTTTGAGTACAGTAGCATCAGGATATATTGCCACTCCTAATAAACTGTAAAAACTCTGTAAAAAAATACTATTTTATGGTTTTCAAAGGACCCAATGAGTCCAGTCTTTATTAAAGACAGTTTTGTATTTTCACTTGCTGAAGACAACTATTTTTTTGTTGTGATAAGATTTATTTTCAAGCCCTGATGACCTTAGTAGCATATTGGACGTTGACACTAAGTAAAAGTTGAAAGATACATATCAAATAGTATTCTTGCTTAAAGTGGAAGAGTAAGAAACTGGGGGAAACAGAAGACCGTGACACTAGATTGCCAGAGCAGTTCACAGTTCTGTTCCAGGATCCTTTGAACCAGCCCTTTGGCAGCCGCCCAGATCATGTTAATTGCCTCTGTGTATACATTTCTATACACTGACTCATCATTTTGGCTTAAAATGTAGATGTTATAACAAAGTTGGGAATATTTAAATGGCCCTCCCTTTCAGGCTTGTCTTGCAAAACTAATAGTTTTTTTTTTTTTTACACAAGCTATTATTTTGCCTTTAACATATTTTTATAGAATATTATTCACGTTTGTAAAACAGACCAGGTGAAAAAATTCTACAACTGGACCATGAAACAACATTAAAAGCATCTTCAGTCCCCTGATCCTCCAGATAAGATTAATTTTGGACTGAAGAACTAAAATGTTTGGCTTATGATATAGCAGAATACACAGGATACCCTGACTTCTAAATCAAGAGAGAAAACCTCTCCCAGGATTCATTTCTCCTTCCACAGTCCTCCCGTGCCCCCCCCCAAACCCACCCCCGCTATTCTTATGCCTATGGTACATGTAGAAATTTTGGCTTTAGAAATGCATAGATTCATCACTAGACTCAGAATTTGGAGCAATAAAAGACCTTGTAGCTAGGCACAGTGGTTTGTACCTGTAACCCAGACATATGGGGAACAGGGATCACAAGTTCAAGGTCAGCCTAACCTTTAACATGAGTCCCATGTCAATCTAGGCTAAGCCCTGTCTTTTTAAAAATGCTAAGTAAAACAATTTTAGAAAGTTTTCTGCTGTTCCCTCTCTGAGTGACCAAAATTTGGATTTGATTTCTGTGGTATGCAAGAGTAGATGCTGTCTCGCAGGTCACACAGGTCTCGTCACGTGGTGTGCTCCATCCACTGTCCAGATCGACTTCTGGTCTTTGTACATCAGTCTATGAGATTGAGATTGTGCTGTGTCCTCTCTGACTTCTTCAGCTACTCCCTAGTTGCATATTTAAGAACGAGCATAGCCAGCCATCTTGTAAATAATTTGTACTGAATGAAATACATTAATTCTTCGTGCTGACAGATTGACAAAGATATACACACTTATAAGCCTAGCTGCCTTTCTCATCATATAAATTACAAGGAACAAATGTGTAGATACTAAATAAGTGTGAGTCTTATTTAGTTCATTTTGGTTGTGTAACTAGCACTTTTAATTATGCCTCCACGTGTTCTAATCCCCTAAATTGAAAAAAAGAAAAATCAGTCCCTTGGATTCCAGAGGGTAGGCTGGAGTTGTTCACTACTTCCTGATTTCTTCCTTCTCTTAGATAAAGTTGTCTGTCTGTCTTACCCTGATATGACCTTATGTTACAAATTAGTTCTTAATGTTTCTCCTCAATGGAGGATTTTGTACTTCTGCTCAATAGGGTTTGACTTTGCTGATGAAATGTATAGAGTAAAAACATTGACATGTCCTGACAACAAATGACCAATGCACTGGCCACCATTAACTAAATCTGAAGGTAACTTTACATTACATCTGGATAATTTAACATTCCTTTTATTGAGCTAACTATAAAGTAGGAGTAACACATACTTCAAGAACCGAACATTTAGGACATTATCTAAAATGAATGAATGCAAGGTTTTCAGGTCTCTGTGTTCCCTTTCATTAGGTATGTCAGCCATACTTGTGAGCTTTGAAACGAAACCTGAACGTGGCTCTGAATGGATAGAGAATAAGAGGTCCCAGGGTTTCCCATGCCCAGCTTCCTCCTTGGTCAGGCTTCATATTCTTCACCAGCCTGGCCATGACAGGGCTGAAGAAGTTTACCTGTGTAAAAAGAGGTAGCTTGAAAGTTTAAGGAGCACCAAGAACACTTAAAAAGAATCTATGTTCAAAATAGGAAAACCAGCCTTTCCACCAACTTTGGGTGCCAGGCTCAGGTGTGACAGCCACTGTGCCTGCTACCTCTCTCTCTACATCCATGAGGTCAGACCCTCCCCTTGGTACCTTCTGCTGTGGGCATGAGGCTACCTTCACCTCCTCACTGCTCTCTCCCCCTAATTCTTATTCTTTAACTCAACGCAGGGCTCAAAGGAGGCATCCTGTGATGCTCTGAGGCTGCGCAGTACATCCTTGTACAAGATACCCTAGGAACTCTTCTCACCTTCACCTTGGCGTTGACATACCATACTGGATTTTTTCTGCTCAAATATTTGCCTCTTAATGCTCTGTAAAGTCTTTGAGAAAATAAGTTGTTGTCTCAGCATGCTTGTATCCCAGTGTCCTTCACTGTCACTACTGCATAGCAAATAATGTGCAATAAATGCAAGTCTAAACCAAAACCAAGATGTGCATTTGCAAGTACAGTGGTTGCAATTATCAGTCGAGTGTATGTTTAACTTTATTTGAATTATATATGTCTCAATGATGTAAGTATGTTTCCCCGAAACAAACTATACCCAAAGTCTGATCATATCTCAAGGGATCATGTTTGGGACTGGGATGATGTCTCAGTGGGTAAGAATACTTGATGCACAAGTTCAAATCCCACCACTCCCACAAAACGCTGGTTGCAACTCCATAGTTCTATGAGCCTAGTGCTGTAGTGAATCAGAGACTGGAGACTCTCTGGGCTTTCCGACCCTCACACAGGGTTGGTTGGAAGAACATGTCTCAAAAGCAATAAGACAAAAAGAGTATTGTGTCAAGGCACTTGATGTTCCAATGGCCTCTGCATTTGTGCTTAAGGACACATGCACCAGTGGCATGATATTAAACCATACTCAACACACATTTTAAAAAGACAAAAATAACCCTCTGTTTTTTTTAAGTATTTTTTTTTTAGATAAACCATCCATCAATATATTTGCAGCTCATGCCTTTGAGGTTTATATAACATAATTTTATATTCTTAAGCATAGATTAAGTAAGACAGGCAGTGAGTCAGTGCCTTAAAAAAAATAGATAAAATTTAGTGTGAAGACACACATACGGAAGTCTAGTAATTGGAGGCAGGATTTGGAAAAGGACAGAAGTTTTTAAGTAAAGAGTGTTTGAAATATACCTCCGATCCAAATAGATGTTTAAAGATAATGTAAATATCTAAAATTCCATGCAATCTCAATTAAGATGTTGAAAAGCTGTATCAGATCATGGATGCTACAGCACCTGGACCTTCCAAACTATGTTATGTGAGACATATTTTGGACTTTCGGTGGAAAATGGGAATCAAAGCTTAAAACCAGTAGCCAGAAAAAAAAAAAAAGTGATGGTCTGTTATACTGAGTCCACTTTTATAGGAATGCCATCCCAGAGGTGTGAGCTTAACAATGTCTGCCATTAGAACCTTGGAACCAACCTGACTCATAACTCCTCCGTGTCTTTTCTTCCTTAGTGGGATCGGGCGGAACTGGCCCTGGGCCTCTGGAGGCAGCAGTATCCTGGCAGAATTTGGAACTCTCCATCTGGAGTTCATGCATTTGGCCCACTTATCAGGAAACCCTGTCTTTGCCGAAAAGGTGAGTCTTGGAAACACTTGTACAGAGGGTGGGAAAGGAAACAATGTTTGTGTGTCTGGGGGACACATTGTAACATGACTTATTTCACCAGATTGTAACTAGTCCTTCCGTGATACTATGTAACTTGTGGAGAGAGGGCCCACCTTACCCCTTGTGGTTTGCTGTACATTAAGGAAGTTGCTTACCTGTGTGAAATTTATTCCATCTTAAAAATATGTAGCACTGTAGACACTGTATGTAGCACACAAGTGAAAGGTTAAGGTGTTATATAAATATGAAGTGGCAGCAGAAAAGATTTGTTTTCAAGAGGCAAACCCATCCATTACAATATTACCACACCACTCAGCTTTTAGCTTTTACCTCTTTTAAGCAAAATTCCTTGACAGAGTTATATTTCACTTTGTTGAAATTCCCCTCAAGCACATCAGCCTTTCCAGACCATCTGACTACCATAGTACACCCCTGCCACCTCACCTCACCACCTGTCCTATCCAATTTTTCCTCAGCGAACACACACTTCCACAGCAAAATGATTCCTCAGGGAGTATCTCATAACAGAACCTTATTTCTGACATTGTAGTCACCGGCAGGTCTGCAGTTAGGGGTTAGACCAGGAAGATTTCAGTTCTAGATCTCTTGGCTTATAAATGCTCCTATAACCCCTTGTTTGTGCCTCCTCACAAGGGGTTGGGGGAGGGGGTGAAGAGGGAAGAGACTCCTCCCTCCTCAGTATCCATCAAAGCCCCATCCCTACACCCTTGCATGAATGAGTGGAGCTGAATGAGGAAATTTGCATAATTCCATTTTTTTTATTTTTTTTCCACACCATTTTTCTCCTCTTGACCTACTATTTATATTTGTTTATTTTCCATATCATCCTATTCAAAGGCACAATTCCAAAAGAGTAGTTATTGTTTTTATGCATTGATATAGCCTTAATATAGAGATTCGAAGTCTCAATTTGGGGTCTGGGTTTATAGCTACCTATGACTATATGCACTGATTCCTATTATTTTTTTGTCATGACAAAATTCTGAAACATTTTTATGAATTTTTTTCTACCTTGATGTGAGAGAGAGAGAGAGAGAGAGAGAGAGAGAGAGAGAGAGAGAGAATGGCATGCAAATTTTTTATTAGCTTTTCACATTAACATTCCTTTTCCTTTATAGGTAATGAATATTCGGACAGTGTTGAACAAACTGGACAAACCAGAAGGCCTTTATCCTAACTATCTGAACCCCAGTAGTGGACAGTGGGGTCAACGTAAGTCCAAACCTGAGCATTCACTGTTGTGGGAGGGGCAGCGGGAGGGAGAGTGCAGTTCTTCTCAAGGAATGTTGAGAAGGGGGATTGGATCTTAACCAGCCTTAGAAAGCATGCTGCTGGGGAAGCAGTTAGCTTGGTTTCCACAGAGCTGGAGTCTGATGACATTGTTAGAGGCATATTTGAAACCATTAGACAGAAAAGGAAGAGCTGGCTGGTGTGGTTAGGACTTCCACTTATAGAAGGTTGACTGTGTGGTTGGAAGGAAAGGGGGTTCCTCTGTGCAGATGACAGTGATACTTTTGTCCAGGGTAGTAGCTAGACCACTCCATCTCTAACACTTTCTACTTTGACCTGGGGAATTAGAAGCTCAGACAGAGATTCTTTGTCTTCATAATTTTAAGCTACCAGATAAAGATTTCTTGAGTGACTTACCTTTAGAACAGAAATAAGTGTCAAACACATCTTCTGAGCCAGAATCGCCCGCTTCAGATCACTTTCAACAGAGGTGTAAAGACTAGGATTTGTAAAAGGGAATATTCTCAAGCCAATTTGGAAAGGCTGTGATACACTAAGTATCAATTGAAAGCAAGTGAGCTACCCAGCTATGTGGAAGGCATTACGTTATTACTCTAATTTTGGCTTTTTTTTCTTTATATTAAATAACATATTCATAGATAATTATATATCACTATTCTTTTAGAAGTACTTCTTTTAAAGAACACACTAGTGCTAGCAGGAGAAGCATAGTGGCCCCCATGTCTCCTCTTGGTAATAGAGCCTACATCTAGAGGCCTTAGGCCCATAAAGAAAGCTCCCACTCAGTGTGGTCTACAGATTGCTGGAAGTCCTGCACACCTTTCATGAGTCCACAGAATCAAAAGTTTATAAATGCTGAGACAACTTGCCTTTTTCCTGGGTACATTTGCACTTATATCAAGTAGACAGTGGTGGGTAAAACTGGTTGGCTGTATAAGAACCAAGGCAAACACCTAACAGTACAAATCTTCAGTCATTTAATTTAAAATAGACAAATTTCACTTATGCATGTTCTCATGAAGCAGAGGAATGATTTTGATTCTAGTAAACATCAACCTGTGCATTATGGCAAGGTGATCACGTGAGTGACTTAGTGTAACAAAACACTTCGCAAACACAGCTTAGTGAAGGAAGGGTTCATTCCAGCTCACAGTTCCCTGGGGTAATCTATCATGGTGGCAAGAGCTTAAGACAGCGTTCAGAAAAGAGAGATGTTCAGCTTGCTTTGTTCTTTTTATTCACCGTAGAGCCCTAACTCACTGGATGGTACTCACTCACGCTTAGAATGGGTCTTCCCACTCCAGTTAACTCTCATTAGAAACTCCCTTGCAGACACGCTGAGAGGTTTGTCTCCTAAGTGGTTCTAGATTGCCAAGTTCACCATTAATACCAACCATCACAGTAATGACCGCTGTGTGAGGAAAGGAAGGGACAGAGAAGCATTTCAGACACAGAATGAAAAATAACAGTTGAATGGGAGAAATCATGTATTTTAAGATTGTGTTATTACCAATATTATTGCTTGCTCTGGCATGATTGTGATTGTCTTTACATCTTTACAACTAAAACCAGCTGGTTATTCGGACCTGGTTGGCATTGGTTCTTGAACAGGAAAAACTTGTTTGTAACAGTGGTGGTAAAATTTGAGTTTCTAAATAAAAATTAGAATTTTAGAAACCTTGTCTATCTTGCCATGAGCTTGACTTCATTAGTTTCCTGATAATATTTGTAGTGGCTTTAACAAAGGTGATGTTTGCTTTTATTATGTAGTAGAATGTGTCGACATGGTATATCTACAAACTCAGAAAAGAAAAACACCCCAATAGTTTCCAAACAAGCAATGCACACATAACCAAAAGATCCAATAATAACAAAAAGATACTCAACTGATTTTAAGAGAATATAAAAGTTTGTGGAGGGGCTGGAGGGATGGCTCCATGGGCAAGAGAACTGGCTGCTCTTACAGAGGACTCAGGTTCAGTTCCCAGCGGCTTTCCTGATGGCTCACACTGCTTAGGGTTCCAGTTCCAAGGTATCAAACATTGTCTTCAGCCCAATGGGGAAACTGAATGTGGACATAATATGCATATATATATGCAAGCACTCACACATACACATAAAATACAGTTTATTGATATGATTTGTAACCCTGCATTGTAGCACTTTAATCTTTTAAATGCTACTTGTTAAGTTTTGCTGTTATAGCTATGTATATAGCTTATATACAACTATATATATATATATATATATATATATATATATATATATATATATATATGTGTGTGTGATAATATATATATACACATATATATATTAAGATAACTGCATGTGTACTATACTCCTGTGCATGCATCCAGGTGTGTGTGCATGTGTGTGTATGTGCATGAGAGAGAGACAGAAACAGAGAGACAGAGAAGGACAGCCATTAATCTGAATTCCTCAGGTACCATCCACTTTATTTTTTGAGGTAAGATTTCTCACTGGCCTGGAAGTCTGTGGGCTAGGGTAGCTGGCCAGGAATGTGCCTGCCTCTGCCTTCCCAGTTGCTGATATTACAAGCACATGACACGATGCTCACCGTTTTTTAATGTGGGTTCAGAGAGAGCCAATGCCGGTCCCCATACTTGTACGATGAGCTGATGAGCGCTTTACCAACTGCACCCCACCTCCAGCTCCTGCTGGGCTATTAAGATGTGCTTCCTTCCTCTCCAGCTGTGCAACTGCGTGAGATCCTTCCCTTTGTATACTCTAGCCAAAGCAAAGTATACTCATGGATCAGAGTTGGATCAGACATGAGAAGCTAGCCAGGAAAGCAAACATGAAGGAGATCGGGGGTGGGAATAAAAAAATAGTGTTAAGTCTTCCCACAATTTTTGAAGTGACATTTTTTATGAAAAATACCACTTGTTGTTACAACTATTACTTTCAGTGAATCAACAAAAATTTTACTGAATTCTGTTTCAGTTTCTAATGTAGATAGATCCTACTCAAGTGAGCACTGTCTTCAGGTACTCATCACTCTTTGAGTGTGTAAGGGGCACTAAGACTAATCTGACACCTGTGAGGCCCACCAGAGTATTGGCATACAGGAAAATTAGATATAATTTACCAAAAGGGCGACCAGTGCAAGAGTTCCTCTCTCGGATATTTCAGAAGTTGGAGAAGAGTCTCTGATCTCTGGCTTCCTTGCTTTAATTTCAGATTTAGAAGGTGCTCAGGAGAATACTAAGAAAGACACCAGAACATTCTGACTTCACCTGCTCAGTCACCCATGCACTATAGAGTTGGCTCTGTTTTCCAGAACAAAGAGTCATTTACATTTGCACTGCTTATCAGCTGGTTTTCTGATGGAAAACAAACAGGACTGCTGAGTCTCCTGCTTGCCTTGTCCCACCCTCCATCCTGTGTTCCAGCCATAAGGAAGAAAGGCTTCTATTTTTATTTCTCAACCGTGGCCTACTTGGCCATAGGTGGGAGTTGTTCCTTAAGCTATTTCCTCACCTCTTTTATCTAACTTCTTCACTAAGTTCCAGACCACATACCTGTTCTTCCAGAGGCCTCCTCCCTCGAGGGTCTGGCTTGATTTTGTTACCACCCACTACACCTCTACTTCTTTCTCTCCAGATGAACAATTTGGGTTATTTCCACCCACAGTCCCCTTCCTGATGCTCGTGCACATCCTTCTTCCTAGGGATTGAAAGCTTTAAAGGTTTGTAAGCATGCCATGGGTGTGTTTGCTAACCCAGAACACAGTACTTTGTACTTACTTAGCAACTGTTTACTTGAATGATTTTTATACTGGGGTGTGTTGTATCTGACCTTTCATTCTCTTGGTAATAGTTCTATTTACCCTTCTCTAAAAGTCGTCACTGCTTCTTAGCTGTGGCTAAAGAGCATACTAGCCTAGCCACGGAGAGACAGGCTTGGTGATTATTGCTGCTATAGGTGAGGTGCTGTGTGTGTGTGTGTCTGTGTCTGTGTCTGTGTGACTCTGTGTGTGTATGTGTGCTCGTGCATGTGTGTCTGTGTGTTTGTGTCTATGTGTCTGTGTCAGTGTGTATGTCTCTGTGTGTGTGTGCATGTCTGAGTGACTGTGTGTATGTGACTGTTTGTGTGTTTCTGTGTGTGTGTGTCTATGTTTCTGTGTCTGAAGTGTCTGCCTCTGGGTCTGTGTCTGTCTGTGTGACTGTGTGTGTGTGTTTGTGTCTATGTATCTGTGTGTTTCTGTATCTATATGTCTGTCTGTGTGTGTGTTTGTGTCTATGTGTCTGTGTGTGTCTGTGTCTATATGTCTGTCTGTGTGTGTATGTGTTTGTGTCTGGGTGACTGAGTGTGTGTTTGTCCAAGTGTGTCCATGTGTGTCTGTATCTGTGTGACTGTGTGTGTGTGTTTGTGTCTATGTGTCTGTGTGTGTGTGTGTCTGTGTGTGTGTCTGTGTGTGTGTCTGTGTGTGTGTGTGTTGAGTCACTAAGTAGCACTGAAACAATACTGTGGACAGATAAGTTCAGATTCATATGAAGGTTATTAAAACTTAAGGAAAAATTATTATTTTGATCCCCTGTGTGTTGTTTTTTACTATTTTGTTGTCATTTTGTGTGGGACATCTTCCTACCAAGAATAAAAATCGTAATTTACCCCTTTAGAGACAAACATAAGATTTGAGTGACTACTCATTTAGAACTGTTAGGCATGAAAATACCAAATTATTGTTTTTCTGGAGTTGGTGGTCCTGTCCTTCTGAAAAAAAAAAATCTTCTCTCCTATACCCTCTAAGAAGTTACACACAGAACTCTGTCACCACACAAACTGTCACCCAGACCTAGGAAAGCTCAACGGACGAGATACTAAAGTGTCAAAAGCATTGCGTCCCTTGTTGTTCCTTTACTTTGATGTTTGATCTTCAAAAAAAGTTTTATGTTAACTAACACCAAAATTAACTGACATAAATATATTGTTTTATAACCATTTTTGTTTTAAAATACTCCCGGATGCCCAAGCTTGTTCTTCCCTCATTGTGGACTCATAACCCAAGGGGGCAGTACCCAGCCTTTCCAGGTGGTTGGTTTTCCCTGTCGTTGTTCTGACTCTGGAGGGCATGTCTGGATCAGGGCCATCATTCCCCGTAACTTCATTCGGCCCTTGTTATTTTGACAGTAACTGGACAGGGATTTGCTTTGCCATGCATCACTTGCGTTTGTCTCCTACAGCCATGCTTACAACAGCAGGTCTCATTATTGATGAGACCCGACTTAGTCTATTTACTTTGTAAATGTCAGAGGTTTCTGTGGTAATTCATTTAGGAAACTGTAAAGGTTATGCGCTGCTATTTTAAGAAATCAGAGCTACCACTTTAAAAACATTTTCCCTAAAATTGAATTCAGATGATTCTGGACTATTCATAATAAGGAAATTGCATACTTAAATACGTAAAAATCAGACCCTACTAGTTGGAATAGGTCCCTATTAACATTGGCATCACTTAGTTTTGAGGGAAAGAAGCTCGTCAGGGCCCAGTGTTGAACATGAGGCCCTATCTCTGCCATCTTGGATCATGACTTGGTGACAAGGCAAGATACTTGGACCACATTCTGGACATTAAAGTGTGGCCAAGGCATGCTGTCCAAAATCTTTTGAAGGGAGGGGCAGACCTTCAAGGTTTTCAGGGAAGGTCTATGTGGGATCCTCGGTATGAAGTATGTCCTTTTCATTCCCCAGGGGAGACAGACACTGATAATTTTGAGAACTGAAATATGAGAAGTGAGCAGAGGCCAACTGGCCAATGGCACAGAGAAGACTGAGACAGGAAAGTCCTTCTTGGTTCCAAAAGAGGCAAGGTCTAAGGATGTTGCGTTAGTGGTGACCAGATTCTCCTGTGAAGGGGCCAGGTGCCAAGAGTGTAGAGAGAGGTTGATTGACACAAGAGCGTCTTGCAGTGAAGGACATGCTGACTTCCATGTCCTGCGCAGTGGGCAGGACTGCATGGAGCTGCCCAAGCACTGTGACAGTTGAGGAAGTGACCTTGCTATTGAATTTTACTAAAATTCAGCAGAAATAGCACACCCCTGTGAGGAAATGTGATAAGTAGCGACAAGCAGGAACTGTTCTGTATCCTTCCTGTCCCTGTGATGAAACACTCTGACCTGAATTAACTTACAAGGGAAAGGCTTTGTTTGGCTCACACTTCCAATTTGCAACCCGTCATTGAGGGAAGTCAGGTAGGAACATGAAGGAGAAGCCACAGAGGAACTATGCTAGCTGGCTCACTCCTAGGCTTGGACTTCTTGGAACGTTCGTAAACAGCCTATCACCACCTGTCTAAGTGGTACAGCCCACATCGGGCTGAGTGCTCCCACTAATAAAGAAAGCAGCCTTCCCCAGATACACCCAAGGGTCAATCTGAGCCAATCTGTCTCTTATTTGGGAGTCATTTCTAGGTGACTGTAGGCTGTGTCAAGTTGTCAGTTAAAGCTACCTAGGACAGAAGTGGTGATGGCTTGAGCCAGGATCACAACAGTAAGAACAGAGAGGAAGGGGAGTGGGAAGTACAGTGTGTAGAGTTCTAGAGCCTTCTGCTTGTGGGAAGGGGAATCAGAAAATATAATGTTTTAAATAGCCATTTAATGGCTCTTGCTCTACTTTGTGCGTGTGCGTGTGCGTGTGTTGCTAGGAAACTGAACCCAGAGCCTGAGCATTAGCTAGACAAGTGTCCTGTACTGAGATACATCACCAGCCTTGTTGATCCCTGAATTCCAATGTCTGTACGTAGGCAAGTGGAAACCTGACCAAGATATGAAATTGAAGTTGGAGGAGGAAGAGGAGGAGGAGGAGGAGGAGGAGGAGGAGGAGGGGGGGGAGGGGGAGGAGGGGGAGGAGGGGGAGGGAGGAGAAAGAGGAGGAAGAAAGGGAGGAAAGAGAACGAGAGGAAGGAAGGAAGGAAGGAAGGAAGGAAGGAAGGAAGGAAGGAAGGAAGGAAGGAAGGAAGGAAGGAACTGTTTTCAACACCCATGTAGATTCAAAGTGAAGTTGGCAGCTAGGCAGCAGAACAGTTCTTTATAGCTGGAGATAGACTAACCACATTCCTGGATAACCAAGAAAAGGAATCCTCCTTTCATTTCAGATTTAGCTCTGTGTTATGAAACTTTGAAAGGCCATTTTGTTAATGGTCAAGTTCTCTCAGTTCTGAGCATGGCATTTCACATCAATTGTGCTTGGGGTTTGGAAGCAATGTGCTCAGAAAATGAAGATTCACTCAACTTAGAGTGGGTGTTTTATGATGGAAGGCAAGCGTCCCTATGCGGGCCCTATGTGGGCTGTGGGGTCAAATGGCTCTCAGCCACCCTGTGCTCTCTCCTAGCCTCGGGGGCCATTTTCTTGCTGTAGAGATGAGGCAACCTGGCTGCAGGTGCACGAAGATAGGTGATCTTTGCCTTAGACCAAGCATAATCAATAGTCAGTGGCAGTGGAGGTGGAGGTGTACTGTGTGTAGAGTGAGAAGACAGTCAAACTGTCCTTCCTTCCTTCCTTCCTTCCTTCCTTCCTTCCTTCCTTCCTTCC
>NW_021604660.1:3493134-3541127 GCF_004785775.1 Grammomys surdaster
TCCTTCCTTCCTTCCTTCCTTCCTTCCTTCCTTCCTTCCTTCCTTCCTTCCTTCCTTCCTTCCGGTATTTCAAGAAAGGGTTTCTCTGTGTAATAAGGCCTTGGCTCTCCTGGAACTCACTCCAGATTGGCTTCAAACTCCCAGATCCCACCTGCCTCTGCCTCCCAAGTGCTGGGATTAAAGGTGTGTGCCACCACTTCCTGGTTTCTCTTTTTTCTATTTCTTTTTCTCTCTTTTTGGTTTATGTATTTATGTTTTATGTGCATTTGGTGGTTTTGCCTGCATGTATCTCTGTGTGAAGGTGTCCAATCATGTGGATCTGGATTACAGACACTTGTGAACTGCCATGTGGAGGCTGGGAATTGAACTAGTGTCTTCTGGGAGAATAGCCAGTGCTTTTAACCACTGAGCCATGGCTGCAGTGCTCCAGCCCTGCTTTCTTCCTTTTTCACTAAACCTGCCACATCTGCATTCTCCCCTCAGACTCAGAACAACAGAAAAGCTACATAGTCTTAAAAACAACATGAACCTATGGGGTCTCTGGCTTCTAAGTTTTTTGTTTTATTTAATGCCTAAAATCTTACTGGAGTTTTATATTACTCAGATCTAAACTAAATTTAAAACACTTAACCATCTTAATTTGCCTATTTCTTTTTAGTAGAGAACCAGGTTTTTAGAATTCAACGTGACCTCCTCATAGTGTTTCATCCTGTTTGCAGGAGTAGCCCAGTGACTAGTGAGGACACATCACGTGACTTCACAGTCCATCTGCTGGTTTCAGAAAGTCTTTCTGAAAGAGGGGATTTGTTGGGACTCACGTGTTCCATTGAGCTGCAACTGACGGGGTTTTGAATCCTAGCCACTGATATGATTTTGCCTCATTATCGGAATTAAAAGCTGAGTCACTGGGAAATTCACTTCCCTCTCTCTCTCTCTTTCAGATCATGTGTCCATTGGAGGACTTGGAGACAGCTTTTATGAATATTTGCTTAAGGCATGGTTAATGTCTGACAAGACAGATCTCGAAGCCAAGAAGATGTATTTTGATGCTATTCAGGTAACCCAATATTTAAATCATCCTTACTAGTCAGTTCTGCCTTACAACTTGCATATTAATCAAGCTTTAATGAAAAAAATATAGAGTACTTCATGAGTGTCTTATAAAGTATTTTCAGTCAGGGAGAGTTCGATGTCTGCAGTGTTGTTTTAACCGTAATAACTGTCCTTACAATTTTGGTTCTAACAGAGCACTGGAAGTTATTATGTAGTTCAAATCCCACCTGTGTCATATATTTAGCCAAGCATAGTGGTGACCCCCCTGTACCTCCAACATTGGGAGAGGGGTGGGCAGAGGGTATGAGGACTGCTTTGAGTTTAGAGTCAGACTGGCTACAGAGTGAGTTCCAAGCCAACCTGAGCTACAGCCACCTGTGTGAAGACAGGTGGTCATAGACGGGATACAATTCTGGTCAACAAGAGATCATATGGAAAACAGTGTTGACTGAAGATGACACTGTCCACTGGGATCATACTGGGGCCTCTGTTATGTTGCCCCAGTGGCACTGCCTGATGGCAGGTTGCCTGGGATATACCCCTTTCCTTAAGAATGTGACTATGTTCTTTTCTGATTGCTACATTTTCCTTTATGGGGAAGGAGTCTGGGGTTTAATATCCTGAAAACTGGCTAAGTTGAAATTGCTGGTGCTCCCTGGCTGTCCGGTGCTCCTTTTTGAACTCATCTCCAGAGCTCTAATAAAATTATAGCTAAATCCACGGAAAATTAACCTTTTTCTTGAATGCTCAGAATATTTTGTAGTCTACACTATTCGTATATAGGGGCGAAAAGTTGAAATGGGCCCTCATCTGTCCCAGGATGGCATGGAACCTTATCTAGCCAGTATGACATCAAACCATTCCTCCTGCCTCCACCTCCCGAGTGCTGGGATCTCAGGCACACACTATCACATCTGGCCTTAGACACCTATAACGCCATTTATTTTAAGTCTTTGTCCTAAATGTATTGTCCTCACTAGTAGGTCTGGGTGGTTTGTTTGTTGGAATATAATGCAGCTTGCATTGACCTGGCTACCAAGATTGAGTATTCTGTACGTGTCCTTCCAGGATCAGTTGAAGGCTTCATTGAGCCAACCACAGCCCTTCACTCTCACAAGCAGGCATCAGAAACTCCTTAGGAAGAGGAGTGTAACGGAGCCTGTATTACAGCCTGTAATGAACATCAAATGCAAGTTAGGCTGTGGTCCCTCTGGTCCTGTCCTCATTTGGTACCGCTAGACAGCCCATTCCTCCTCCCAGTGAGGTTTTGGGTATTAATCTTGAGAATTCCTTTCAGTATAATTTGTTTTGCATATGTCATCTAATTAGCATCCTAGCAGACATTTTAACTGTTTTAATTCAAAGTCGCCCACTAAGGCCTTGATAGTCCACAAAGAGCCCATTTGAAATATTGTTTGAAGCATTTTTCCCCCAATTTCTAGAGCCGTTCCCATGTAACTCTTAGCGTATTCTGTTTAGACAAACAGTTGATGGGAAAATCCATTAAGAACAAATGGGGCAAAGTGTTTCCTGTGATCTTAATTGTAAAAAAGAAAAAAAAATTCAACCCATTGTATATTTTCAAGTTTCAGAGCAAAGTTAGAAAAAACAAAAAGCCCCTCCTGAGGACCCACACACACACTCGGCACATCAAGTCTCCTCAGGACTAGGTGCATCCTCTCCCACTGAGGCCAGTCAAGGTGGCAGCTCAGTTAGGGGAACAGGATCACAGACAGGCAACAGATTCCTGGACGGCCCCTACTCCAGTTGTTGGGGGACCTGCATGAAGACCACACTACACATCTGCTACGTATATGCTGGGTTGGGGAAATCCTCTTTCTTCAGGGTTGTAGCCATTGGTAGGCTGCCCATAATGTCACACCTATGTGCACTGTGGCAACAAGAGCGAGGGTGGGGGTGGGGGTGAGAGGCATGGAGTCACATGATGCATCTCAGGAAAGCTGACTCCATAGACCAGCATGAGGATACAGATCTAAGTGTACTGCCCAGTCCATAAGCTTTCATACACTGTCTGACCCAGTCCCAAGCCCCCATCATATCTTGCCACACTTATCGTGCTCTGCCTGGTGAGGTAACTCAGGAGTGGGAAAGTATCATCACCAGTGAGGATTTTTGTGAAGACTAGGAAGAGGCCACCTTCCCGGCCTCGGGTCCTTTATGCTGTCTCCAAGTGTGCCCAGAGCAAATTTAGATCTAATACCTGTATGACAGAGCAGGGCTTCGCAGAGTCGCAGGAGCCTGTGCCACCTCCCTCTCCACCCCACCTGTTCCTTCACAAGGTTGGCTTCCACATCCCCTGCAGTGCATGAGGGCAGCACTAATCAGACTCAGGGGTGAGGGGTTGGGGTGTTTTGTTTTGTTTTGTTTTGTTTTGTTTTGTTTTGTTTTTTCTTAAAAAGGACATGAAGTAGGGAAAGGAGGCAGAGGGGGTCTGGAAGAAGTTGGGGAAGCACTTGGGAGAGGGTAAACATGATCAAAACACATTGCATACAAATGGGGAGCAGTAATTCACCCCTGAGACATAAGGTTCAGTTGACTCCAGGAGGTCATGGCCAGCCTGAAGAACATAACAAATAGAAAACATAAACCAAGCCTGTTCTTATCAAGAAGACAGCAGTGTGTATTATTGCTCTGACTTGTTGAGTCAGTGGGGACATGCTCACAAGTTTTAACTTTAGGTGGATTCAGATAAGAGTGCTTTAACTAGACAGTACTTTGCCCTCTTGTCTGGTTATTAGGGCCTTCCCTGGACACCACACAGACTCTATAATGGGACAAGATATGTGGGCAAGTGATGTAGCATTTAAGAGTTCACAGGCTTCATCAAATTATACAAATATGGAAGAATTAAACTACGGAATAATATATCGTGCTCTCTTTCCTCAATCAATTCCCTATAGATTTGACACACACACAATTTTATTTACTAGAGTCATATTAGAGTATATTTACATTTTTTCATCTCCACACAAAACCATTGCTTCGGGCACAGAACTTCATCATAGTTTATTTTAGGAGGCAGCAAGTTGGTCAGAATCATGCAAAAAATAATATAGTAGTTTATTCACTCTCCATAACAGGGTAATAATGTTGCTCTAATCGGTGCTCAAAAGCTATTACTCTTGCCATGGAGAAAGAATAATTTCCTGGGTGATGAACAAGTATCTGCTTGAAGGACTTTAGTGCAATTTGTGTTATGAGAAGTGTAAATAGCTAAGATGTTCAGTTGCATTAAATGAGAATGAAATATTAATGTGATAACTAAACCATCAATAAAATTAGCTTAACCACAGCTAATGAGCACAGCGGTGTTCATTTATTTCTGACTGTCTTGCTTTTGTTTGTTTATTTCTAATAAAAGTAGAAAGGGTTTTATCTGCCCATGTATTCGTTATCAGTCATTCTTTTACCTTCCAAAATGTGCATCCTAAAATCTCTCCTTTTTCTGACAACAGAGATCACGGCAAACCCTTGAGAATTCTTTTCTTCCTATGTCATAGTGATCATTCTCTAGCAGAAGAATTGGAAATTAGTGATTCCAAACCTAATTCATGCTTTATGATTTTTTAAATACAAGGCTTATTTTATTTCTAACCTAGTTTTTGATAATATCAGCAGTTCATGGGCATAAATAAAATATATCTTACAAATCAGTTTTGTAAATATTATTTTTATCCCTGATTTAAATATCATTTGCTTTAAATTTTTCAACTGTACAGTAATATGTTTCTCAAGAGAATAAACAGGAGATGCACTTGACTTAATTTCTCATGTGCACATGTGGGCAGAGGTCAACTTGGGTCATTCCTCAGGAGCTGGCCTCCTTGTTTATAACATTGTCTGTCATTGCCCTGGAGCTCACTGATGAGGCTACTCTGGCTGGCCAGCAAGGCCCAGGCCGCCGACTTTCTCCTCCCAAACACTGAGATTTACAGCAATGCCACCAATGACAGCTTTTCTCCATGCTTTACTGAGCCATCTCCCTAAACCATCTGATTGGTCTTTTATCACTGCACAAGAAATGTAAATAAGTGGCTTACCAGGGCTAGTGTCTATACTGACTTCTTTTAAACAAAATGCTGCAGAGTCTTCACCGTAGAGAGCATTGTTTCCATGTTATGGATGAGGAGTATACTAAGACTTATAGACATGCTGAACGAGTTACCTGCAGCACTCCTCAAAAGCTTCAGAGATATCATCTAAATCCTTATTCTCTGACTCTGGGACAGCCTATCTTTCCCACTCCCTTTTGCTGCTCAAGCCTAAGAGGGGAAAAACAGCAATGCCGCCATTGTGGATTTTAGACCCTAGCACGTTCTGTTCTTCATCTACAGTGGGACCTGGGCTTCGTCTCAGCTTCGACTCAGCTGAGACATGGTGTCGGTGTCCTGTCTTGGAGAAGGGAATGGCATTTAGGGAATGAGAATGACAAGTGTTTGGTCGTGGAGTCAAACAAAGCAATGGGCCAATAGAGAAAATCCTAACCAGATGAAGAAATGGAGCATTTAAAAAATACAGATAGCAGGAACATTTCTGATGAAATTAGATTTGAGACAACAAGCAAATTGCAAACAGTGTTTTAAATTGTAGTTTTTTTAATTATGTTCACATACGCAATTAAAGTGTATGTGTGTGTATAATTATAGTGTAAAACTGGTGGCATATGCCTATAATCCCAGCACGCAAGAACTGAGGCAGGAGAATTACTGTGAAAGGCAATCCTGCCCTGCATAGTGAATTCAAGGCAATCTGTGATCTATAGCAAAGCCATATCTCAAAGCAAAAGAGGAAAGAAAATGAAATAATTGATTACACAATAATAAAACAGAATTTATGAATTTGAGAAAAGCTACAGACTATTTAACGTGTCTTGTTTTCAGGCCATCGAGACTCACTTGATCCGCAAGTCAAGTGGGGGACTAACGTACATCGCAGAGTGGAAAGGGGGGCTTCTGGAACACAAAATGGGCCACCTGACATGCTTTGCAGGAGGCATGTTTGCACTTGGGGCAGACGGAGCTCCAGAAGCCCGGGCCCAACACTACCTTGAACTCGGAGCTGAAATTGCCCGCACCTGTCATGAGTCTTACAATCGCACGTGTGAGTATATGTTACTCTCGGCTCACAGGCCATTCCCTCAAGCTTTGATTTCATTCAATAAAGGGCTTTGCCGTGGCCATCTTCCAGGAGGAAGAGGGAGAGTAAAGGAGAGAGGGGAAAGAAAACCACTGTGAAATTTGTGATTAGTATTAAAAATACTAATATTTTTAAAGGAATTATGCTTGTACTTAAAAGTCACTGCTATGTACAAAAATACACATCTTAGTGTGTCGAGTAACAAAAAAATAGGCCATACAAGTTTAAGCTTATTCACTGACCTTTGCTTTACCTCAATAACACTGAGCAAGGGTCTCTGACCTAATACAAAAAGAAACTTTCCCCAAAGCCCCATAAGGAGATTATATGTCTGGCTTCCTATTTATAAAATAGGCATTTAAATGCAAAGATTAAATAACTGGCCTTTTGTGACATTCTAAGGGAATTCTCAACCACTCAGCTTTCAGCCACTTAGCAAATGGCTGTAGTGCCTTATAAGCACCTGGTGAGTGTTCAGTAAACAGGAGTTAAATGTGGACAAAGAGAAAAAAAAAAGAATTGTCACTTTCTAAAATGGATTCTTTTAGCTGATACAAATTTAGAAGTATCTTGAGTATTGTGTGTTGTACGGTGTGTATAGCTCTCCCTTAATCTCCCTGGCATCTGTCTTCAGGGTTGTTACATACTTTCTGATTTTGTCGAGGTCCTACCCTTATTCAGGAGGTAACCCTTGTTAACTGATTGCATGTGCTCTAGATGTGAAGTTGGGACCAGAAGCGTTTCGATTTGATGGCGGTGTGGAAGCTATTGCCACAAGGCAAAATGAAAAGTATTACATCTTACGTCCAGAGGTCATCGAGACGTACATGTACATGTGGCGACTGACTCACGATCCCAAGTACAGGACCTGGGCCTGGGAGGCTGTAGAGGTGATGTTTTAGTTTGCATATTTCTTACAGATCAGTTTCTTAGTGCAAAAAATGTTCAACGATGACTGCAAATCTGCTGTGGCATATTTTCTGAGATTTCCTTATCTTTATCAAGTTTGTTCCATTCAGGACTGGCTGTTTCCGGCCAATTCACTGTATAGTGTGGCCTTTAGCTTTGGTTTATGGAACAATAATAAAACTGTATTACAGGTAGACTTGAATACAGAAGGATATATATCTAGACAGAAGGATCTAGAAAGGCATGTTACAGCATGAAGTTACCCTAACTGAGATACTAGACAGATACTTCTGGGTGTTCAGTACTGTCTGTTTTCTACTTGAAATCACTGCAGAATCCATGTTTTCCCATTAGTCCTTGGGCTTTAATGATGCCCTATGCTTTTGCGTAGAGCAGAGCTCCTCAATCTGTAGGTCACAACCCCTTTGGGGGTAGCATATCAGATAGCCTGTATATCAGATATTTACATTATGATTCATAAAAGGAACAAAAGTATAGTTATGAAGTAGCAATGAAAATGCTTTTTTGGTTGGGGGTCACCACAGCATGATGAACTGTATTAGAGGATCTCAGCATTAGTAAGGTTGAGAGCCACTGACCTAAAGTGACCTATATCCTTAGCTCTAAGAAGAACTTAGAGAACAGTTTGCCTTGGATAGTGGTTGTCCACCATCAGAATTTCTCTATCTCACTATGTGCTTTAACTGCTTTTCTTGGGTCTCTTCCTACCCAATATGGAGCATTATCTCCCAGATCTGTTGTGCTGGGACCACAGGAGGTGCCCTCAGCTATACATCAAACCATAGCTAGTTTTAAAGGCTATTATGCAGAAAGAAGAAAGAAGAAAGAGAGTGAGAGCAAGCAGACACTTCTCCCTAGCTTCTTAGTAGAAAGCTAGCTGCCTTAAACACTGATGGTAGGAAGGACTTCTCTGGGAAGTCTCAGGAAGTCTGTGTAAAGCAAAAAATCACCTTGGGAAGCCACTGATTAACCTTCTTTACCTCCTTCTTCACCTAGTGTATCTGTTATCACTAATCGCCAGGCATTTTTAGTAAAATATTCAGTTCTCTAATTATATTCAATCAGTAGTGATTCCACTTGTTTAAATTTACATTTTTTCCTCTGGAAGGAAATGTGTTAAAAGTGAATTTCATCCAAGCCTCAGTGATAAGGAGCTGGCTGTGACTTGGCCTGCAAAGGAATTAGGAGCTTGAATTGCAAATACTGATTTAAATTGGAAACATCAAGAATAATGTATTTCATCAGATCTGACACCAGGACTGGGGGTATGGCTCAGTTGCTAGAATTCTTGTATTGCAGCACACAGGCCTGGGGTTAGGTTATTGCATTAATACACTGTGCATAGCAGTGCACACCTAGAATGCAGCCCTCAGGAAACAACAGGATCAAAGCTCAAGGTCATACTCTGCTATATACCTAGTTTGAAACCATCCTACCTCAAAAAAAGATACATGGCTTACTGTACAAGCATGAGAGCCTGAGTTCAGAACCCCCAAACCCATGTAAAATACAGGCATGGCTGTGTGATCATGTAACCCAAACAATGCTAAGAGTGCCAGAAACTAGAAGATTCTCAACTGGCCAGCCAGTCTAGTCACAGCAATGAGCTACCTCAGAATACAAAATGACAGAGGATACCCAACATTGACCTCTGACCCCCACATATACTCACACAAGTCAACATAGCTGTACAACCCATACACACACCCCAATCAAAATCTAACAGCATAATTTGTAGGGGGCAATGTCATTTCACATACCACTCATGACAGCACTTCATGGCAGTGTTATAGATATTAAATGTACAAAGGAAAAAATGTATAACAAAGACTATCAAAAAGAGGAGATCTCTGGTACTTGGTCGGCAGTAAATGGCTTTGCTTGATTCTTCAGTGACGGGGGTGTCTTTGTAATAATAGCCGTGGTTTCCTATAGGTGAATTTTACCTCTTTTTTTTTTTTTTACTTAATGTGACATGCACTATGAAATTATTTCCCTCTGTCCAAACCAAGGTGTCCCCTGATTTAGCTCCTAGTAATTTCAATTAAGACTTAGCTGGAGTACTGAGCACAGACTCCTGAGGTCTTGCCTTTTCTATGGATGAAAGTCTTGACCCCGTAGGCAATGGCAACACATTTGCCCATCCTTGTGGTCCCTGCACTTCACCAGCAGCCCCAGTGAAGGGCCCTTGCTGTGTAGCAGAAGTGCCCTGCTTTAGCCATTCTGATCCTGGCTTTTGCTCCTCCCTCTTAGCCCTAAGAGATCACAGGTTGCAGCCATGCCAGGAAGAGGTGGGGTCACTTTCCTGTAGGCAGCTCACTGTGGTTGGGGGAGTTGGCCTCAAAGGCAGTCTTTAGCCAGTGAGATTCTAGGGCTGGTGTCTAACCATTCTATTCTTCTTTAAAGAACACATTTACCATGTACATGTTTTCTGCTCGGCCCTATGACCTGTCCTTCATTGCACACAGCTGGAGCCCACTCATTGCACGGGTCCTACTACTTTCTGGTTCACTCACACATACTCACTTCCTTCCAGATATCTCAATAAACTCCCTACTCACAACCAATATTGCATGTGACTTTTCAGGGAACTGCTAAAATGTAGGGCATTGAAAACCCAGTTAGTACACCTCTATAGTCAAACCCAGCATTCTGGGCTGTGGAGATGGCTCAATGGTTAAGTACTTGCCTTACACACTGGAGCCTCAGCATTCAAATCACCCAAAACAACATAAATACAGGCATGCTAGCATATGTCTATTGTCCTAGTGTTTCTTCTGCAAGATGAGAAGCAGAAATCAGAGAATCCACAGAAATTCATGGGCCAGGAAGCATGGGGTAGATAAGAGGCCCTGTCACAAACAAGACAGAAAGTGAGAATCGATACTCAAAGTCACCTTTGTATTACACACACACACACAAACACACACACACACAGATGCGCACACCCACACGCACAATCACTGTCTTAGTTTCTTTTCTTGGTTGATATGATAAAATACTCTCCAAAAGCTACTTAAGGGAGAAAAGGTTTATTCCATTATTCTGGCTCACAGTTCTGAGGTACAGTCCATGGTGGGGAGGCAGGTCAAAGCAGCTGGAGTTTGAAGCAACTGGGCACCCTGCTGAGAAATGCTGTCATTCAACAACCTCTCTCCACTTAAGTAGTCCAGAATCCCATCTAGGGACTAATGCCACCCACAGTACATGGGTCTTGACACCTAATGCAATCAAGATAATCTCCCATAGGCATGTCCATCTCCCAGATGATTAATAAGTATTTAAGTATATTACGGTGACAGCTCTCTCTCTCTCTCTCTCTCTCTCTCTCTCTCTCTCTCTCTCTCTCTCTCTCTCTCTTGCACGCACACGCACACACAACAAATATTACCCTTTACTCAGTGTTTTTTCACCGATACACTCAGTAAAACCAATTTCCATGTCTTCGTTAGATACGATAATTACTTTAAATACATTAGGGCAATGTGTATGCCACAGTGCAACACTGGAGCCTGCCTTCCTGAGTAAATAGCACTCCAGTAATTATGATCATCCGGGTACTTGTGAGCACACCTACCAGAAGGAACTTCTAGCTGGTCCTTCATTTGCTCTCTATCAGTAATGACAAGAACTGTATTGCATTTGTCCTGATTGAATATGCGACAGCTGGCAGATAAGATTTATCTGAATAATAGCAGTGCCTATTTATTCATACAGATTAGGTAATATCGCAGCTGATCCACAGACGATAAGTCCTCATGGGACTTTTGCTTTCTTCAGTTTTCTTTGATGCCTTGCACCTCACTCTTTGCATGCCAACGTTCTGAATCTGAGAGAATAGTGCTTCTTTCCCAATCCTACTTCTACTTCCCCAGACGTGATCCTTCCTTCCAAATTCTCTCTAATACATCTGTGTTGCCTGAGCCTTTGTTGTTTTCTCCTTGAGACCAGAGCAATTTCAAGCAGACACCATTAATGGTATTATAGCTTTGGGATTGACTCTTACAAATCTCCATGGATTGGCTATTCAACTTCTATCTTCATAGCAGTGCTTCCTGACTTAAGTCTGACTGGTCTTGCTAGCTATTGGCTTCCTCAGCCAACCCCAGATTATAATCAGTCCGGGTCAAGTTTGTCTTCCATCCACTGATTCAGGCTACAATCACAATAAACAGCCCTAACATCCTGTCCTATGCTATTAGCATGCTGCAGCACATTTGGTCCCTAATAACATAAGCCCTTACACAAAATGCCCAGAGGCTGAGCACTGCCAGAGCAGACTAAATGAAATGATTTGCTCAAGATGTGACTGTTTCCATTGCCGAGAGACAGTTAGAATGAGCATCCGTCTTGTTAGCCCAGGAAGCCTGTTGTTCCCAGCTTCACAGTCCTCATATCTCAACATTTATAATTTTGTTGAGGGGGTGATTTTGTTATTAGCACATATTAATTATACAAAATAAGAGGACTCGTGATAGCATTTCCAGCCACTGCATAGAAGTTCATGCATTTAGACTTTGACTTGGGGGTGTTTAGTTTTAGGAAACTGAAAAGGGTCTTCTACATTATCCTCATTTCTAAATTAATTTTGATTTATCTAAAGCCTCAAAAACTTGAAAATAGCTAGGCTGCTGAAAGACCTTTGTACTGTGGTAAGTATTCCTTTGCCTATGTTGAGGGCTCTGCCCATCTTAAGGAATTTCAGTGGCTGCAATTAGCAAATCTAGTGGTCCCACTCTCACCAACTTTGTGTTCTTGACTACTGTCTTAGTCATGGTTTCTTTTGCTGTGCTGAAATATCATGACCCAAAGTAAACTGGGTAGGAAAGAATTTATTTTGCTGACAGGTCCACATCACTGCTCATCATTAGAAGAGTAAGGGTAGGATCTCAAACGGGGCAGAGGCTGATGCAAGGAGGGGTGCTGCGTACGGGCTTCCTCCCCATGGCTTGCTCAGCCTGCTTTGTTATAGACCCCAGGCCCACCAGACCAGGTTGGCACCATTCACAATGAGCTGGACCCTCCCCATCAATCACTAACTTAAAAACATGCTCTACAGGCTTGCCTACAGCCTGAACTTAATGGAGGCCTTTTCTCAATAGAGGGTCCCTCCTGTCAAATGCCTATAACATATGTCAAGATGACAAAAACTAGCCAGCACAACTATTGTGCTTATTGTCCAATGAGGAATTATGGGAGAAAAACCATGAGTGGACACGAACTGAAAAGGAAGATGTCTGTGTTGTGTATATTCAAAGGCAATGCTTTATCTCTTTCCTTTTTCTGATCTCTTTTGTCTCCTTGGTTGGTTGGTTGAATAGGTAGATGGTGAGATAAGTGGGTAGCTGGGGTTTTGTTGTTTGCTTCACACAGGGTATCATTAGCTAACCCAGGCTGGCCCAAACTCAAAGTACTCCTGCCTGAGCCTCCTACGTGCTGAAATCAGAGCCCTGCACCGCTATGTCCATCTGCCAGCTCTGTATCAAATGAAAGAACTCATAAAAATTTCCATGGACAGAAAGGAGAGCTAATCACCATGCCTGGCTGTCTCTGCTTATTATCACCCAAAGAGCTTCAAGGGAGTGGATGAATGGACTAGGGAACGTTTTGTGATTAAGATCGTTTTAAGGAAATATTTGGAAATTCGGTTTCATTATATCTCAGAATAACCTCCCCTGTTTTTTTTTTAAATGCTGACCATTTTTTCTCAATTTACAAATAAAATTTGGCTTAATCCTCACATCTGATACTTGGCTGCTTATCAAAAAGCCCTTTCTATCAAAAAAAGGAAAGGAAAAAAAATAATAGGATGTAGTCGTTGCCTTTGGAGCTCTCCCTCAATTGTCTTACTGTATAATATTTAGAATTTAATTGAGGCATTGTTTTAAGCTCAGCATTTCGTTTTTGAAAGGTTTTCTTTTCCTCCTAAGTACTAAATCATGGAGATTTTTTCTTTTCTTTGTTCACATAGCACATTGGCTTAGTCTTCTTTAACCTAGCAATTAAGTACTTCTCATGGATGGCTGCTCTCTTCTCCTTTGCCTTATGTCCCTGGTGTGAAAAGTCAGTGACCTCCTTGGCAGTATCTGTTGGTTGTGGCTGAGCACCGGGTGCAGTGTCCCTGATTGCTCGTGAGCCGTCATACCTGCCATGTGCTTTCTCTTTCCTCTTTTTTTTTTTTTGAGCTTAATTTTCAAAGTATAATTTTTTTCAAACCCCTTTTCTAGCTTATGAAAGTATTTCTCAACTAGCATGAAAAGGCCTGTAACTTTCAGGAAATTGACATATGATTTTAAGTTGTAAGAAAAAAACAAATAGCCAGGGAATGGCAAGAGTTGGTTAAACTACTTGCTTTGTAAGCATGAGGACCTGAGTTCAATCCCCAGCACCCCCACAGAAAGCCAGGCTCAGCGTGTACCTTTAATCTCAGCACTGGGGAGGTATGGACAAGAGGGTCCCTAGGGATGGCTAGCCAATCCTAATAGTCTAGCCTAATTGATGAGCTTCAGGCTGATGATAGTCCCTGTATCAAAGGAGGTGATTGTCTTCATAAGATTTACGTTTGCTGTGGTCTCCAGCCTCCATACAAACGTCTCCACCCGTGCAGAAATACATATGTGCATACATATTCTAAAAAGACAAAATTGTGATTTATAAAGGAAAAATGTAAATATAAGTAATAGAAATTAGAATAGGAAATTAAGAGTAACGTTACCTTATATTTTTTTTACAGTTCGCTATTACTCATAATGTATCATGATTTTAATCTGTCTTTGCTCTTTTGTTTATACGGTTTTATGAGTTAAATGTCTCGCTGCTTCACAAAATAGCCACCAAAAGCAATTTAATAAAGAAAATATTTTCATATGTTCGTGTTTGAAGGTATATCCTGCATGGTGGGAAAAGCAATAGTTGAGGTAACTTGAGATAGCTGTTTACGTCCACAGACAGGATTCAGAGAGAATGAAATGTTTTTTTTCTGGTTTTATTCAGTCTTGGGACCGCATTCATGGTATGACACACATAGACAGTGAGACTTCCTTCCTCAATTACGTCCTCTGAAAGCACCCTCCCATGCTCACAGGACTCATGGGCGTGCTCAGAGGTATTGAATGGGTTGAGTAGACAGGGAAGCATCACAGGTACAACCTTTGACAACTCAACTTGAGACTCAGACATACTTTAATCTGTCACATTCTATCACTGGCCCCAGAAAGGGTTTATGGTCATCTCACAATGAAAAATGCTTTGTTTAAAAGCGTGAGTACAAAATTGTCTGAGACTTAAGGCAGTCTCTTTTTTCATTTTTTATTGGTTATTTTATTTATTGACGTTTCAAATGTTATCCTCATTCCCAGTTTCCCCACCACAAATCCCCTATCCCCTCCTTCCTCCCCATGCTTCTATGAGGATGCTCCCCCACCCGCCCAACCAATCCTGCCTCAGTGCCGTAGCATTCCCCTACCCTGGGTCATTGAGCCTCCACAGGACCAAGGGGCTCCCCCCTCAGTGATCCTCATTAAGACAAATCCTCTGCTACATATGCAGCTGGAGCCATGGGTCTTCCCTCATGTGTACTCTTTGATTGGTGGTTTAATCCCTAGTAGCTTTGGGGGATCCGGTTGGTTGCTATTGTTGTTTTCCTTAAGGCAATCTTTTAACCATCAGCCTCTCTAAAATCAAAATTCCATCTTATATACCATATTATATACCTCCAATATACAGTAACATAGAGCAAATGTTTCCATTCCAAAGAGGAGGAATGGAATAATGGCAAGGAAAGACTTGTCAAACAAGACCGAAACCCGAAGGAAAGAAAAACAGGAAACCCTATGCCTCCATGCCTGGCATCTAAGGTTTGTGGTACCATCATTCTGAGATCCAGAAGCTTTAAAGAACCCTGCTTCTCCAGTTCTGCAAACTGCAGCCAGCCCAGGTACCCTCACCTTTTGGCTTGTTCCACATAAAGCCAACTGGTATTGTCAACAGATGGCCAATAGTGTATCCTGGTATCTCCTTTACAGCTTAGGCTTTACCTTCACAGCTCTATGCCATGGTCTCTCCAAGGCTCCTGGTAAAGAATGCAACCCTGCCAAACGCTGCTGGCCACTGCCATTTTGGGGACTTTGATATAAGACTTAATTACCCAGAAATTCTTGCATTTTGCATGACTACAAAACGACCACCGTGTGAGCAATACTGCTAAGTTCTGCTGTCAGCTCAGGAAGAACCTAGCACCTCTGCCCTCGCTGCTGTGGCCTCTGTGTATTTGGTGGCTGAACATCGGGAAGGACTTTCCAAGGCAATTCTATTCCAGCAGAGAAACCCTTTAGCAATGTTCTCAATTCAAGATTTCTCCTACAACATTAATTCTACAATTTCTAACTTTGGACGATGGGATCTTGCCCTCAGAAAACCTTTCCCATAGTCTCCGGGAAACATGTGAAGTTTCTTAGATATGTTAATCTCTTTAACATTTTTAAGATCTTTCTGCCCTTTCCTGCTGTAAATCTGGATACGTGTACTAAGAAATAATCACACCGCAGCCTGTGTCCTATGCTATCTTGACATTTCCTCCACAGAACAATTCAGTCCATTGTTCGAGAGCTCCAGGCTCACTCAATATTTCAGGACACAAGAACAGTGCAGCCACATTCTTTTCAGAATATAACCCAAATATCCCCAAGTCTGGTTCCCAAGAGAATTCGTGGTCCTTTCTACAACATCATGAGCTGAGCCGCCTCTGTCCATATTTTCCCCACAAGGACTCATTAGCCTTTGCTTATAGCACTGCAGTGCTTATCTATCCGAGCCCTCCAAATTCTCCCATAGCCCTCCCACCAACCAGTTTGAACAGACTACAAGCCACATGATCAGGTTTATTATAGATAGCACTGCCCCCACTCCTTGATAGCAGTTTTCTCTACTCGTTATGGAACTCATTGCTATGGCCCCCCAAAAATTATCTGCAAATGCAACATAGAACAGGGGGATTTATTTGGGCTCTCAGTTAGAAGGCAGGGTCTGTCATGTTGGGGACGTCAAGGCAGCAGAAACATAAGGTAGCTGGTCACAGTGCATCCAGAGTCAGGAGTCAAAGAGCAAGTATTTTCTCCTTTTCTCCTTTTCCTTCAATCTAGGACTCCACCCAGTGGATTGATTCCACCCGTATTCATCAAGAATATTTCTCCTCAACCAAGCTTCTCTGGAAACACCATCAGAGGCATGTCCAGGGATGTGTTTTCTAAATGATTCTAACCCTAGTCAAGTTGGCAGGGAAGATGAACCATCTGAACTTTCTATGACTCAGGACTAGGTCTTAGATGGCAATTTTATTTTGCCATGGACTTAATAGAATTCCTAGAATGGGATAAAAAAAAAAACCTGTCTGGAATATGCTTATTAACAAGCAGCCTGTAAAAATGTAAAATACATACAATATACAAAAACAAAGACATATTTAAAAAATCAAGTATAAGATGTAAACGAAATAAAACTCCTAGAAGAAAACTAAGGAAAAAATCTTCTTGACATTGGCCTGGCAATGATTTCATTGGATTTGATACTCACAGGACAGCAACAAAACTAAAATGAAACACACAGGACCACATCAGTCTTCAACAGTTCTGCATAGCAGAGGAAACAATCAACTAAGCTAAAGTAACAGGGCATAGAAATTAGTTTCAACCATTTGCCACTATGTAACTGTATGATGACTCTTCTATCTGACCACATGTATGATGGCATTCCCATAAGATGTTATTGCTTGGTAGTATGTAAGTACACTTGGTGACTGTATCTTATGAGGAACTAATATCCAAAACGGTGACTTCATACAACTCAGTGATGAAAGATAACCCATTCTGAAAATGGGCAAAGAACCTCAATGGGCCTCTTTTTGCAAAGAAGACATACAAGTAGCCAAAAACTATATGAAAAGGCTCTAGTATCTCTCATCACAGAGAACACAAACCAAACTTACGGTGAGATCTCCTCAGATTTATGAAAACAACTGTTATAAGAAAAAAATAAGTCAAGGGATTACTAGTGGTGTCAAGTATGTGAAGAAAAGGGAACCCTTGTACACTGTTGATGACAATAAAAACTGGGATGGCCATCATGAGAAATAGTATGGAGATTCCTTTAAAAATTAAAAATAGAGTAGTCCTAAGATAAAGTAGTCCAGCCGGGCGGTGGTGGTGCACGCCTTTAATCCCAGCACTTGGGAGGCCAGCCTGGTCTACAGAATGAGTTCCAGGACAGCAAGGGCAACACAGAGAAACCCTGTCTCGAAAAACCAAAAAAAAAAAAAAAAAAAAAAAAAGATAAAGTAGTCCAATTTCTGGGCATATATCCAAGGACATGCCATAAGACCTAGGGAAGTCTGCAATCTCACATCGATAACAGCATGATTGACAGTAACCAGTACATATCCTCAGTAGATGAAGGACTAAAGATGTGGCACACATATACAGTGGAACTCATACATTATCCTAAACAGAACAACCATACACAGAAAGGCTCTGCACTTCCATGTAGAACATAGGATAATTGAATTTCGTAACAGGACTAGAGAGCAGAATGGTAGTTACCAGGACCTGGTGAGGAAGAAGAAAGCGGCGTATACCACATACACTAGTCAAAGGGTTTAAAAATTTCAGCTAAAAGATGAACATATGCCAGGTGGTGGTGGCCCAAACCTTTAATCCTAGTACTCAGGAGGAAGAGGCAGGAAAAGTTCAAGGCCTTCGAGGCCAGTCTTGTCTACAGAATGAGTTCTAGGACAGCTAGGCATACACAGAGAAACCCTGGACAAGGGGAGGAAAGAGGAGGGGGGAGCCTTTTGGAGGATTACTATACTATATAGCATGGTGACTATAGTGAATTACAATGTGTGAGTATATCTCAAGGATTCTCACCACAAATACACACACACACATGTAAAATCATTCGAGATGCTCTGGATATGTTGATTAGCCCGATTGTGGTAGTCATTTCACAATCTGTACAGGAAGCAGCATGCTAATACATCTCAAATAGATGAGGATTTTATTTGTCAACAATACATCAGTTAAGGCTAAAAAGTAAGAATGAGGGCTTCTGGGGAAACAGTCTACAAACAGTAGTCAATTTATTGACAGATAACAAAACGGAAGGCGGGATTTGAAGTTTTTACATACATTTTCATCCCCACACTCCCAGCCCATCTCCTTTTCCAATATTCATTGTGTTCACGGAGCAACAGGCCATTTCTCTCTAAGCTTCTGAAGTTATCAGTGAATTTATCCCATTCTCTTCTCTACCATATTAAGGAAAAGGAAAAAACTGGGTTTTGCAATGGATTCTAGACTCACTTTTCTTCATTTCCAATCACTGGCATCATTAATAGTTAGCTATACTTCTTTTTTTAATCCCATAAGATTTAACTGGAAAAATACAGAGGTGGTATATTGTGATGAAAGTAGATGTTTTGAGGTCTCAGCACACTTTCTTGGCCAATGGTTTGCAGTTGTAGTTAACATTAAGGACACCCATAGACAGAGATCAGCACACTGTTCTGTAAAGGACAATGTAGTCTCTTCCTCAACTACTCACATCCAACATGGTTATGCAAACAGCCACAGACACTTTACATTCAAAGGTAGTCTAACTATAGTTTAATAAAACTTTATTTGCAAAATAATCAATGGTCTATTCATAGCCTGTGGTCTTAGAATTACCGAACTTTACTCTGGACAATGTACAAATGATAGAAATGAATGCAGACTTTTCCAAAACCACACAGACAAGGGTTTCTCTTGAGGCAAAACATAAAGCCCATAGGTCGTGTGCCTTTTTCACTTTATTTGCCTTTTTACTTTATAGTTTTTAAATTTTCTGTCAAAAACGCTCTCAAGCTCTTATTGCCTTTGAAACCTCGTCTTGTCTGAATTTGACAATCTAATAGAAGACTACTGATAATCACTTTCCTGACTTTCCCGTCTCTTCTTGGCAATTCAGGCTCTGGAAACTCACTGCAGAGTGAACGGAGGCTACTCAGGCCTACGGGATGTTTACATTGCCCGTGAGAGTTATGATGATGTGCAGCAAAGTTTCTTCCTGGCAGAGACTCTGAAGTAAGTAAATAAAATTGTTCTCCAGGTGTGTGACTAAGGCCCCCAAGGAGATCTTCTCTACAGATGTCTTCAGGATATACACATTCATAGTATACCAAATGTGACTGATGTGTGCAGGAGCCATTCCAGTTTAGGTGTGATACCAGCACCGTCTCTGTATTTGTATTTGTAGTTATTGCTGAGGCAGATGGCCTGGGACTACTCAGTGTGGTTCTCATAGTCTAGCACCCAAGCATGAATGATGCCATGTTAAGGTCTGTGGGTGTTAGAACTGTGGTCCATGGTTCTCTACAGGATACGCAGAGACATGCGTGTGTCTCTGTGGCAAGGTTTCTTGTGCCTCATATTCTGTCATTCTTTTCTCCCTCAAGGTATCTGTACTTGATATTTTCTGATGATGACCTCCTTCCACTCGAACACTGGATCTTCAACACCGAGGCTCATCCTTTCCCTGTACTCCGTGAACAGAAGAAGGAAGTTGATGTCAAAGAGAAATGAAAGACATTTTCTATTTTACTCTGCTTCGTTCCCTCACTGCATACCTTAATAATTCCTTTTCTGGTAATCAGGCATATGATGAACTCTTATTGATTGGAAAAAGTCTATGATTATTCCTAAGTTCTAAAATTGTTTTGCAGTCTTTTATGTTTAGTAGCATAAGCCTAAGTGGACCTCAGTTCCCTGTTTCATTATTCGGCTAGTAGATCTGCAGATTCTGCTCGTCTTCTTCTTTTTCTCAAGGAATCTATTGTTTCTGAAATTCATGAAGTCTCGACATCATTTTCATAATAGAACCGTCTACCAGTGACCTCTTGATTATGATTTGATTTGACTGCAAAACTTCTTCCTCCTCTGTGAGGAGATGCTGTCTGCTTCGAGCTGTAATGTTTTGCCATGTTGCAAAAAGCCATAATAATAAATTAAGTATTAAAAAATAGCTTTTTTTTCATCTTCAAGTTCATGTTAATCTGGTTTGTCTGTCCACTAGAGACAGTTCTTGCAACTGTGACAGCCTCTTAGCAGGTCTATCATTATTTGATAGAATGTCTTCTAAAGTACTTCACTCTCATTGTGATTCAGATGAGAAAGTCATCCCAGAAGAGCCGGCGACCATGGCCTCATCTCGTCACAAATGCAGTATCTTTATATTGGGTGATTATGTTCATGTTTCCTCACTTTGAATTTTGTTCTCTGCTTTTGCTCTAATGCCCTGTGTCATCTCTGTATCACATACTGCTTGATTTCTCCCATCGTCCACAGCACAGCAAGGGGAGCTCCTGAGTTACGCAGAACGCCTGGCTACTCAATTAGTTTTGAGAGTGAAAAGACTTAACTTGTAATGTGCCAGGTTTTCCTTTTAACTGAATCTATTCCAAAATCTGGTCTCTGAAAAGAGAGTGAGAATTCCGTATGACTAGCTCCTGGATCTGCATTTCCTTCTTGGTTCTCTTAAGCAAAGGATGCATTGTACTTGGTTCAGCTCTGCAAAGGGCTCCTCCCAGGTGTGCCCCATCATCGCACTTCAGTTTGTGAAAGGGAGCTTTTATTTTACCCAGTGAAAGAAACATTTCTGACCTGTTCTGCTATAGGAGAAAAAAATCTAATTAGCTCTTAAGGACACAGTGTATTAAATGTGCTTACGTTCAGCATAAAGATCTTTTTTTTTTTTTAAATTTTATTGATTTATATGAGTACACTGTAGCTGTCTTCAGACACACCAGAAGAGGGCATCAAATCTCATTACAGATGGTTGTGAGCCACCATGTGGTTGCTGGGAATTGAACTCAGAACCTCTGGAAGAACAGTCAGTGCTCTTAACCGCTGAGCCATCTCTCCAGCCCCAGCATAAAGATCTTAACTTACAAATAATTTATAGGGATGGACCCGCTCACTCATAATTTGAACTGCAGCAGATAAAAATGATTCTATGATTCTTTTAAACCTTATTTTTGAAATATGAATGATTTCCCCAAGGACAAATGTGATAGCTTGTGTTACCATGCCTGTTCTTTATATGAGAGATCAAATATGATTTCGTATATACCAAAAGACAAAGACAATAACCACTTTAATTTCAACCTGCTATGGTCAATAACAACAAAAACAAATAATTACAGACCTATGGATTAGGGTAAAGTATATATTTCTGTGCATTTACTTTTTTCAAAATTTCTAATTTTATCAATTTCATATTGTACAATCTACTTTTTGAGACATTTATTTTCTTAAATCTGAGTAGACAATACTTTTACCTAATTCAGTTTTGGGGATGGTTTCAAAAGATGTTATTTAGGATCATTACCTTGTGTGGCCTGGTTGTTTCCAGTACTGTACATTAGAACACATCAAAATAAAACAGTAAAATTAGTAAATGAAAAAGATCACTCAGTATACCATTATGACTATGTTAACGCAACTCTGTGATCCAGAGAAACTTCTGCCTGTAATGTACTTAGTCTCTGGAGGTCATGAAACTGTGACATCATTTTAATTAAACTCAATAGAAGAGTCTGCCTTACCTATTCATTACTTGATTTGACTGTAAAACGTTTCCCTCCACGAGGAAGAACAAGTGAAAAACAAATCCTTCTTTCCCTAGAGCTCAGAGGTAAAATCTTAAAATTTACTGCCAACATTTGGTCATCTGTATTTTGGTTATAATTTTCACTTAGATTAGCTATGTAATTCATTTTCTTTGCATTTCGATTTGAAGGAACATACACAGCTGGTGAGTATTTCTGTAGCAGGCGGGGTTTGAAAGTCAGGTCCTGTGTACCTTCTACACTGTACTGTAGCTTTTCTCTTCCAGGATAAGCAGGGAAGAAGCTGAACCAGAGATTGCTCTGCCATTGGCAAGCATTGTTTTTGGTTTTAAAACTTGGAATTTTTTTTTAATGCCAGATCTCAGAACACCAAAAATTTAAACAAGATAGGAAGTTAATTTTGTAGTAATGTAATTGATTAAGCTTGTATTTTGTGTTCATTTTAAACAATGGAAGTCTCCAAATAGATACCAACTCATTCATTTTCAACAAAACTGTGAGGTTTGATTTACATGTATAGTCCACATCCTTAAAGATGAAAGGTTAAAGTATCACCCAATTTTGTGTTTACAAAACCTGTTTTGATATACTTTGTGCAGTTAATATTATACATATAAGTTGTATGCCAATTTATAGAACTCAGTGACTTCTCTATCATGTGTATCATCCATTTTTACATTGATTGGTTTTCATTTGTTCATAAATGCATTCTGTCATTTCCAACTTTATATAAATCTCTGATGTTATGGAAAACATAATAGATTGACACATAATTTTTAAAAATTATATTTGTAAAATTTCTCTATTGTGAATAAAGTCTTTTAATATATCTCCTCCTGCGTCTTATCACTGTGACTTTAAAAGTGCCTCTGTATGTATAGATAGATGAGTGTAGATAGTTGCAAATGGAAATAACAAATTCTACTAACAACTACACATCTTGACAAGGAAACATTTCCCATGAAAAACTCATTGAAAATTAGTTTGCACACACAGCCTTTGGCAGATTGGGTTCCCTTGCTAGGAATCTCACCTAAGTTCAGTACCAGGGCATGCCAGGTAGAGGTATGAATCCAATGTCCAAAAAGGCAGAAAAAGTGTGATGTGTGTTCTTCGGTTTGTGATCTAGTCAAAAGATCAGACTAGCCCCACAGAATTCACCCTAAGATCATAAAATGGCATTGAATTGTGTTCATAATAGGTTAAATTCATAATTGACCTTAAATTTGGGGGAGGGGTCAGGATTGGAGTCTCAGAAAGGCTGCATAGAAAAGAGAGTTTAGCTGTTCATGGACAAGCCTTGGTTTGGAAGCCTGTGTTCTGCTTTTCTCAGATAATGTGGTCATCCTTCTTGTTACATGGAACTCTTCACTGTTTGTATAACTCATTCCTCACCTTCGTGTTTCTACTCAGCACTCAGCTTATCAAACTAGTTAGAATTCTCGTCAGCCTTCATCTCTTACTCTATCTTATTCTCTAAAAACGTACTATATGTTCCTGTGACTGGGTCTCATGGTCTCTGCCTTAGACAGAAAAAAATTAATATAATAATATAATTTTGGATAGCATCAACCACAATTTTATATCTAACATAGTTGAATGGGACCCTCTTGAGTTCATTTATTTGTAATACACACAGCATAAGCTCTGGTTATTTCTATGGTGGCCAATTTATTAAAATATGCTATAAACATGACTTTTATTTATGCTGATTGTCAGCCATCCACACAGAAATGGCATCTTGGCAATACATCTCCCTTCTAATAATGATATGGATGCAGTAGCTCGAAAGTTAATAACAGTAAATAAGATCAATCTTTTCAATTAGGCATAGAGTTTAGATGTCTAAATGTCATTCTAGATTCCTAGATGATACTTGAAATTGTGTCAGTGTCTTAGGGATTTATGGCTATGACGAGACAACATGACTAAGGTAACTCATATAAAGAAAAGCATTTAATTGGGGCTGGATTACAGTTTCAGAGGTTTAGTCCATTATCATGATGGCAGGAAGCATGACAGAGTCCAGCCAAACTTGACATTGGAAGAGCCAAGAGTTCTACATCTTGATCCAAAGGCAGCCAGGAGAAGAGTCTGGGTCACACTGTCCAGACTTGAACATATATATATATATATATATATATATATATATATATATATATATCTCCTCATCTCCACAGTGACACACTTCCTCTAACAAGGCTGCAACTCCACCAATAAGGCCACACTTCCTAATAGTGCCACTTTCCATGGGCCAAATATATTCAAACCACCACATATAGGAAACCTTATTGGAACTCTCTAACTGACTTAATGGTGCAAAGGTCAATATCCACTTTTCCCAAGCTCACTCTATCCACATGATCCAATATGTAAGTTATAATTTTCAAGAAATATTTGCCATAGATTCAATGTGCTTTTAAAGTATTAGAACAACATGATAGTTTAGGCAGAGTTTCATTCAACTTTGTTATTTTCAAGATGACTTGTGGAGGGTTTTTCCATTATCAGGAACTATTTTCTACTCTATTCTGTGCTACCAGACTTAAAGGACTGGTAAGATTTTATGCCAAAGAGGAAAACAACAGATGAACATCCAATCAACTGTACCAAAGAAAAGGTGGTCATTCACAAGCTATGTCTATCAAGATGTGGGCTACAGTTCATCTATAGTTGAACCTCACGGAAAATCTAGTCTTCGCTCACTTTTAACAATATTATGATGCTCCAGAACATACTGTGTTATCCCTCTGCATACAAACACTGAAAACCCAAGGATGGAAAGCCAAAGAGTGCCAGAAAAGCTAAGGAATTTGTGATTTATGATAAGCACATAGTCCTGCTGCTTGACACTTAGGTAGAATTTGACAATCCTCATCAGTTTGGAAACATTCTTTTTTTTTTTTTACAAAAGCATTTCTGAGCAATGAATGATACATCTAAATCTTTTAAACAGAATCATGCTGGACTTTTAAACATAATTCTTCTTAGGGGAATCTGTATAAAGTATTAGTCCAGTTACCCCTGGTTTTATTAAGTGATCATTTTGTTAGCTCTCTTCTCCACTAGCTGCTTTTAAAGTCATTTCTCAAATTGTTTCTTCATTCCTGATTTTAACATGACTCACTTTCACAGTCCATGGGACTCCTGAGTTAGCTCTGCGTTGTATTGTATACGGAGTGTTCATGGATATGAACACGGAAAGCACCTTCATTTCGTGCGCCTCTACCTTTCCCAGTCCTTTCACATTCAAGACTGATCATCAAAATTTCATTGGCATTTGATCACTCTGAATCCCCTTAAAACATGTCCTTACTTACTGAATAAATGAACTTAAATCTCTGTCACAGATCCATTTAATTCCACAGTGAATGCAAATTACCATGGAACATTTGAAAACAATGATAGATGTATAACTTTTTAAAAACCTTTTCCACATACTGAGATATTTTGTCCTCAGGCTATGAGTACATATTAATTCTCAGATCTACAAAGAGAGACATAAAATGTACTGTGCTGCAAATAGCATTTTCCAAAATGACTGGCACCTGGGAGTTTTGTTTTGTTTTGTTTTGTTTTGTTTTTTGTTTCTAAATGCATAGGGGAAACAAATGCACATGCATTCATAGAGTCTGAGGAATCTTTATTCTTGCTCTTGCAATCCTTGGAAGTCTGTGGAAAAGAGGAAAGCGTGACTTGGAATCATCGTTTGGAGCCAGCTTCTTGGGGAATTCAGGTTCCAGTTCAAGGATGGCACAGCTCTGGTTAGTTGTAATTCAAGGGCACATTTAGTAAGTGGCCAAAGGAGAAACAAGCTAATTCTTTATTTCCTGTGAAAACATTTTATCATGCATCTTAGTAGCATCTCAGCATCCTGTTACATGAACCATAAGAACATTTCAGTTCTAGTATCTTCCTTTTCCATCTTCCATTTGCTTACTTGACTTTGTCATATACAGTCTCTGCCAGGAGGTGCAAAATATACGTGTGTGTGTGTGTGTGTGTGTGTGTGTGTGTGTTTTCCCTGTAGTCTCTTTTCTGTGTGTAAGGTATTATAAAAGGGAGAGGAAGTAGTTACACTGGGGCAGTGAGAAACAAATTTTACAAGTAATCAAAACAACCCAGTCCCACACTGAGATCGATTCTAAACTGACTGTGTGTGACTTGGAATGAGCATTTCAAAGGTTCTACTCTCAGTTTCTTTGTCTGGAAGATAAAGCTGTGGTGAGCCAGGTGCAGCTGCTAGACTGGGTACTTACACAAGAAACAGCACACACGTAGCACATCTACTTGTGCCACAGGCTGCTATCCCCAAAATACAAGCTATCATACAATCGGACTTGGAGAAAAGACAGCATCTTCAACAAAAGTAGTGCCAGTCAAAGTGGAGAGCTACATATGCCAGAATGAATCCAGTTTCTCATCTCTCCCCCTGCACAGACCTCAATTCCATGTAGATCAAATACCTCAACACAGGTCAAACAATTACACATCTTGACAAGATACGTTGCCGTTACACTACTGATATCCTGAATTATATACCCAATACCCGGACTCTGATAGAGGTAAAAGCAGGGCATACACTTGAACCCCTTAACACAGGACAGGGCTTTCTCAACAGGAATTGCTAACGTTGGCATTAAGACCAACAGCTAACAAATGGGACATCATGAAAGTAAAAGGCTTCTTTACAACGAAGGATACCCTCATTTGATTGAAGGGGCAGCCTAAAGAACTTTGGGAAACTTTATCAGTTACCTATCTGACAGTTAGTATCTAAAATATATAAATAACCAAAAAAAGAAACTTTAAATGGAAAGAAAACAAATACTTCAGCTAAAAGTTGGAGCATGGAACTAAGCAGTCCTCAAAATAACGAAATATAAATGACTGAGAAATACTCTTTAAAATGTCCAACATCCTTAGTTGTCATCAGGCAAATAGAAATTAAAACTACTTTGAAATTTCATCTTACCCCAATCAGAAGAGCTAAGACCAATAAATAAAACAAAAGACAACAAACATTGGTGTGGATGTGGACAAAGGGGAACATTACTCACTGTTGTTAGGGGCACAAAACCTTCTAACAATGTAGAAGTTCTTCAAGTTAGGAATAGATCTACCACAGGATCCAGTTATAGGCATATACCCAAAAGACTCTATATGATAATAAAGAGATACTTGCTCACCCATGCCCATGGCTGTTATATTCTCAATAGCTAGCAAACTCCCAGTCTTTTATCTAACACATTAGATGTCCATCAGCAAATGCATTGATATGAAAATGTGGTACATCTACACAGTGGAAAATTATTCATGTGTTAAGAAAATTGAAATTATAAAATTCACAGGCAAATGGATGGTATGGAAAACAGTCATTCTGAGTGAAGTAATCAGTACCCAGAAAAATAAATACCATGTGTTCTATATCATTTGCAGATGCTACATTTGTATTTTTTAGATGTGTGTGTATTTGTGTGTGTGTGTGTGTGTGTGTGTGTGTGTTTAAATCGAAGTACTCATAGAAGTTAAGAAACTAGTAATGAATGAAATCTCCAATTGATTATTCAATAGAAAGTGGTCAAAACTAAGATCATATGCACAAAAACAGACCCAGGAAGTTATTTATATATTTATGCACACATATACATAAATGTAACAATAATAATCAAAGAAAAAGACTATGCCTGCTTGATAATGGGGGCACATGGAAGGAGTTAGAGAGAGAGAAATTAGAAGGGGCTGGAGGGAAGAAAGGAAAGGGAGAAAGTGATGTAATTATACTTTAATTAAAAATGTGTATAAAAAAGGACCTAGGCATTAGGGTGGCAGATAAGATTTCAAGGCAAGCACCTTCTCATGAAGGGAAAGAAGGAGTGCATGGAGGATGTGCAGGAGGACCAGGGGGCAAGAGAGAGGGGAAACTGCAGCCAGGATGTAATATATGAGAGAGGAATAAAAAATAAAAAGAGTCCAAGTCAAGAAACACAGGACATAGATGCTGTGAAGGAGAGAGGGAGAATAGTGGAGCAGGAAGCTTTAAATGGAGGGCAGAATTTGAGGCAGACTAGACAGTGGACTATGAAGAGGGATAACTAGTGTTGAATACCTTTAAAGAAGATATATAAAAACCTACTACTGCAGAAATATACACATATTTAAATGAAGTTACCATTTAAAGAAGATAATGCCTTTCCTAGTCAACAGACAGCATCAGATGTGGGCTACCTCTTTTCAAATTGTTGGTCAATGTCATCCTACAGACAGCCCAAGTGTTACAGGCTATTGTCAATGCTCCGGCTGTCCTCTGAAACTTGATAGTAAGACTCTGTTGCTGATGACACCATATACTTGAGTCACAGGACTTGGAGAAAGCAAGCTTATAACAACCTGGATGCTTCATCCCTACTGGGTAGCTTTCATCGTGGTAAAAGGTTCAATGCACTAGATTCTGTGTACCCCAAGACTTTAAAGTAGTCTAAATTGTGGAGGGGGTGTAAAAAGGAGTTCAGGATGCTTATCTATGACTCCATACCATGCCCCATGGTAAAGCTGAAAGATCACTGGTGGAGAACAAACAATCTTTTGAGTCCCAGAGAGAGCAAGAGGGTGCAGGATGAGGGAGTCCATGGCAGTCACGGAGCGTTGGGGTAGTCTGAGTGGAAAGGGAACGGGTAAAGAATCTCAGATAGCCTGGTAGGCCTCCTTTCCAAGTTTAAATCGTGCACTGTTCTCAGTTGTATAACGTAATCTAGCGTGGTCCACCTCCATCTCTATTTAGTCCTTCCAGGCAAGTACTACTGTGTTTATGTTTTACTCCGTGCCCATTTGTCCTTCATGTAGGAGGCCCCATGGCGACTCAAAGAGTGAAAAAATTGTTAAGAAATAAAGGAAACTCCCAATGTTTTCTCCAAAACACAAACATAATCTCATCTAAACTGGCCCTACACAGCTCTAGCAAGTGTCAACTAATGCCTTATTTCAGGCTGAAACATTGAATAAGCCTATGTTTACATTGACTATAAAACACCTAATTATGATCTTCCATTGGAGCAAAAGTTCATTAACTTAACCAAAAATAGGAGAGTTTTCCCATCTTTTCTGTGTTCCAAGCATATCAGCTATCATGAGGAAGACCTTCAAGATTCCAAGCTGTTGTAATTGACCATGAACTCCACTTGGTTGCAAACACTCATCAGACACTCTCTACTCCACTGGAGTCTAGCTTGCTTATTGGATACTCAACCATTATGACAATGAGCAAGACTAGTCATGCCTTGTAGAGGACTTCAAGGACAACATCAGTGATGTAAATAACAAATGCCTTCTATAAAGTGATTGCAACCTTTCTGTAATCCTCCCTGGTAATGGGCCAAAGGATTCCAGCAATGAAGGATAGTCATTAATAATTATGTTGTTACATTTTTTTCAAACAAGTTCAGCTTCCTTTTCCCAAGCTCGTCTTTCTTCAGCTATTCTAACTGGTGACACAAATGAATTATTACAATTTCCCCCTAAGCCATCTTATCTTCTTGTCACCCACCTCTGGAGCAGGTGCTAATATAAATGGCTTCAGAACAAAGAGAGAGAAAAAAAACAAAGGATTTTGGAGGTATTAATCAGTCCCTACAGAAATCTGAAAGTGACTTTTGTCACTATTATAAATCAATATACAGAATTTCTTTAAACACCAGATAAAAACAGTATAGTATGTCAAAATCATGATTAAAAGGCAGATAGACATAATGAATTTTAACAAGGTCATCAATTCCTTTGGCTGCTTTAAGAAAGTGGTATAGATCACTTTCTTCTCTCTGGTCTCCTTCACACAATGATGCTCACATTAAGAGATATTTCAAACTTTCCACATTGTATATTTAGGCTTTTAACCTCTCCCAGAGATCAGATAAAAACCACAAAACGAAAAAGCATTCTTGGCTCACGTACTCAGCTCATTCTTTAAAGAGGAGCTTCGGCATGTTCGGGCAGGAGCAGCGATGTCTTCACGGGCTTTATGTATTGATTAACTGTAGAGGACATTCTGTTTGAAACGAAACTTGAATACCTGTTAAAGTAAATGTTTTGTTCTACTTTGAAGTGAAGGGCATGAAGGGAAAGTAAAGGCACCCACCCCTCTGCCACTGCAAAAATATAATTAGGTTGTTTTCAACCATGATGTAGAAGCAGCATATGGGGGGTGGGGGTAATTATGACATGACTTAGCAATAAGATATATGGGTTTTTTTTCTCCTGAGATAAAAAACCAAAACCAAGTGCCGATTCCCACTGCCCTTGGCAAAAGTCACCAGGTGGCTCCATAGTGACATTTTCGTAAAATACTCATGGGCCTTACAACAGAAGGGAAGACATAAAAATTTTTTTCCTCTGTGGTGACAAATGCATTAAGATTCCCAGATAAAAAATTGGATGCATGGCAGAAAGATTAGCAGGAAATGAGAATTCCTTTGGTGTTATCTCTGTTCATTACCTTTATAACTCATACAAAAGTCAAAAACCAAACCAACAACAACAAAAAAAAAACCCGAAAATAAAAGTAAAAGCAACACCTAATGCAAGGAATTATCCACAGATTGTAGAGGGACAGGACTGAGAGGCTACGTCAGGTGGTAGAAGAGGATAGCAATTCAAAAGTCACCCCATCAAGTGAAAGCTGAAAGACACGGGCAGAAGTTGTCTTGCCACACATCAGAAATAAGAGTCAAAACGTGCGTTAGACTCCTAGTAGCTGACTTCCCAGCAGGAATGACATCACACAGAAAAGAAATAGCCCAACAAGGTTGTATCCACGAAAAAAATACAGTAAATAGAGGGAAAAGACATGGTGGTTTCTCCTTGTCCTCTGCCCTGACATCTACCGGTACCATCCATTGGTCAAGATTGCCAGGAGGTCACAACAGAAAGTCTGGGAAATGTAGTTCCTGCCTTGTGCAGCCATCTAAGGACCATTAGCAAGTAGAAATGAGAGGAAACAGGTAAATGCCTGGCAAACTGTACAAAGTTAACCACAGTTTGCCATTTAGGCCGTCCACGTAGCTTGAGAGGCCTTGAGCAAGATAAACCAGCCTCAAGCTGCTGGAAACTGATAGATTGAGCAATTTTATTACTCTGATCTGAGTCCTTTCTGCATTGTAGAATAACACTGGACATATTGTTGAGCCAGTATCCTTCGCATCTCACCACTCAGCTTAACAGTTAGAAGGTATATTCATGCATCCAGGAGAGTTCAAAAAAGGATATTTAACAACTGCTTTCAAGGAATAGGCTTCAGAGAAGAAAATTTATGAGCCCATAAAGCACTTGTTCTGAAGTTAGAAGGACAGATGGAAGTAAAATAAAGCCCAAAGACAGCCTGACCATTAAAATGATTGTCTTCAGTACCCATGATAAAACTTTGACCACTCGGCTACGAATCGCAACTGCTCCTAACTCCCAATTTTCTGGTGAGTGATAGGAGTACTTTGCTAAGTCTTCCTCTGCCAGACCAGAGTGTCGAATTTTATATTGTACTTAGTTGAGCATGAAAATGATAAACAGAGAAATGATGGTGCCAGGAAGAGGGTTTATATAGCTTAAGAATGCTGGCCTTACTAGTTTGATACTATTCAGCAATGTGTATTCTTGCATGTTGGTTTTATTTAATTACTTTTCTAAAAGACTTTTGTAATATTGGTTCCTTATTCCTAAATGGGCTTAAATGGCAAGGCATAACCTTTCAAGGCCAATCCAGTTGTTACCTTAGAAGCTTCCTCTGCCTTCTTCCCTTCTGTCCTGTTAGCATCTAAGGTGAGTATTTGCAACAGTGATTAGTACATGATATTGCAATCACTCGTGACTGGTCTCCCCCTCTCCCCACCCCACTGAAGAGAGACTGACAACCAAAACAAGTCCTCAAAAGCAATTTAACTTTCCAAATTGGAAAACTATATGTCAGTCAACACTTCATATCGATGAAAAGTGAATAGTCCTAGTCTCTATTGATAAGCTTAATAATGTGAGTGCAGAATGAATGGGCCCATATAATGATGCTTTTAGAGGACAGAATTTAAGCACTTTTGTCCTTTTTCAAAAAAAAAAAAGGAATAGGGCATTTTCTAATTTTGTTACTACTCTGTTTTTAGATACAGATAAAGAACGATTGAAATACCCAACTTAGGACAACAGTTGAAACTGTCCAGGAAAGAAATTAGAATAGCTTTAAAATACAAAAGTGAGTAGCTGGAAAATAATATTTAAGTTATGTTTTCCTTTTATAGGAAAATAATCATGCCTATTTGTCTTCAACTTTACTTAATCAAAACACACAATAAGCATCTAATGAACTAGCAAGAACATAACTTTTTGACTTTTCTTCTTCTTGTTCCGGATCAACAGATAGCTCCCAGTATTTTAAGTACTCTATAGATATGTCTCTACTGTCTATCCAGGGGTCTTTATCAATACTCTAAGGTTCTAGATCAGTAGTTCCTCGCTTTCCTAATGCTGCAATCCTTTACTACAGTTTTTCATATTGTGATGACCCCAACCATTAAATTATTTTGTTACTACTTCGTAACTGTAATTTTGTTACTGTTATGAATCATTGTGTAAATATTTGATATATAGTATGGTTTTAGATCATCGGATCACTTTGAAGATGGTTGTGAGCCATCATATGGTTGCTGGGAATTGAACTCAAGACCTCTAGAAGAACAGTCCTCCAGCCCATACATGTCATTTTTCAATGTGGAAGATACATGTTGTCCCTTGGCTAGTGGTCTCCAAGACTTCTATCTGTTTCTCCCACTTTCCTTCCTTTTCCTCTCCAAATGTTCCACATAAGTCTCACTGCAGATAAACCTGATGCCAAGACAGTTATCACTTCATAATTCTTTTCTGACCAACTCTAAGAATTTCACTTGGACAACCCTCTTGAAAGCTCTTCATATCTGTATTGTATGTCATTGCCAAAGGCTCTCAAATAGGTGTGTGCTTCCAAAGCTTTGAAACAGACAACCTTTATAGCCACTCCTCCCAAAGTGCTCACTGGTTATTTCCAGTATATGCTTCAGGAGACGTGAAACCTAATTTAGTATATAATGAACATTAATGGTCTGTAATCAGCTTATAATAAGAAATCAGCAAAACAAACAAGTACTTGGCTTACTTAACATGTAATTAATAAAATTATTAACTCTGGACTGAGTGTAATTAATTCTGACAAGACTTTGGTTGCATTAATATGAACAAGTTGCTCAGAGTTCTGGGGAGCAAGGTCTTCTCTCCTATGATGCAACGGGCCTCATACCAAGTATAGTACATACATATCAACAGTATCTTTCCTGCAAAAGTAGAGAATGAAGTGCTTTTTTTGACACCTTAAACCTCTTCTTAATATATCAGAATGTTCTAGCAAATGTATTTGGTTTTTTGTTTTTTTTCTTTTTTCTCTTTTTTTATTGGATATTTTATTTACATTTCAAATGTTATCCCCTTTTCCCATTTCCCAGAAACCCCCTATTCCATCCCCACTTCTGCTTCTATGAAGATGCCCCCCACCCACCTACTCACTCCCACCTCCCTGCCCTCGAATTCCCCCACACTGGGGCATCCAGCCTTCATGGGACAAGGACCTCCTCTCCCTCCCCTATATACAGATAGAGCCATGGGTCCCTCCCTGTGTGCTCCTAGGCTGGTGGTTTAGACCCTGGGAGCTCTGGTTTGTTGATATTGTTGCCCTTCCCATGGGGCCACAAACCCTTTCAGCTCCTTCAGTCTTCTCTCTAACTCCTCCATTGGGAACCCCATGATCAGTTCAATGGTTAGCTGTTAGCATCTACCTCTGTATATGTCAGGCTCTGGCAGACCTCTAAGGACACAGCTATATCAGGCTCCTGTCAGCATGCACTTCCTGGCATCCACATCAGCATCTGCCTTTTGTGACTGCACATGGGATGGATACCCAGGTGGAACAGTCTCCAGACCACCCCTCTTTCATTTTTTGTTCCACACTTTGTCTCCATATTTGCTCCAATGAGTATTTTGTTATTTCTTCTAAAAAGGACAGAAGCACCCACACTTTGGTCTTCCTTCCTCATGAGATTCACGTTGTCTATGAGTTGTATCATGGGTATTTCGAGCTTTTGGGTTAATATCCATTTATCAATGATTGCATACCTTGTGTGTTCTTTTGTGATTGGGCTATCTCACTCAGGATGATGCTTTTTAAGATGTGCTGTTTGGCTGGAAGTAAAAGAAAACAGTATTTGTGGATTATAGTCATATCCCTATAATATGAGTGGCTGCTACGCCACCCAGAAGACCCAGAAGCTTGAGTGTTGTATTTTTAAGGTTTATTTTTTTTATTATTTTTTTAATCTCTCTCTCTCTCTCTCTCTCTCTCTCTCTCTCTCTCTCTCTCTCTGTGTGTGTGTGTGTGTGTGTGTGTTTGTGTGTGTGTTTGTGTGTGTGTGTGTGCACGCGCACATGCGCGCATGCGTGTATATGATGAGGCCAGAACTAGCTCAGATCCTCTGCAACTGTAGCAAGCATGAGTAATTCTACCTTAATGGCAGGGCTGTAGGCACCACTGCAACGAACACATAAGTGATGAAGAGATGAGAAAGACAGAAAACCAGAACAGGATGTGCACAGTGAAGAGGAGGAGAGCTGCGAGCTTTTCTACCTGTGCATAAGTTCCCCAAAATAACAGCTCTGTGCTTTCTATATGAATAAATGCCTGGGCTAATAGCGTTAGCTTATTCCCTGACTAGGAACTTAGAAGTCATGCCACAGGACTGGTTACCTGGTCTTCGGGTTTATGTAACCATCCTCCTCCATGTCTGGACTTATCTTGACTATTTTCCCAGAATATCCTCTCTCTCTCTCTCTCTCTCTCTCTCTCTCTCTCTCTCTCTCTCTCTCTCTCTCTCTCTCCCTCTCCCTCCCTCTCTCTCGGTCTCTCTGTCAAATGCCCTATTTTCTATCCCTGCCTCAGCTTACAGGCCAAGGTATTTCATTGACAGGTGAATGTTGCATAAAGATGACATTGCATAAAAGGTTCACTCTACATTGGAGATAACAGTGAGGACCAGGCTGGTGTGAGTGTCCTGCACTGTCATCTGAGGCCACAGTGATGTTTAGATCCATGCTGCTTCTGAAGGTCCCATCTGAGACTGAGGTCCTACTAGCACAGGGTCTGTGTTGATGCCAGTGGCCCATTTTAGCCACTGAAGGCCAAGTGGATGTCTGTGATCTGTGCAGCCTCCTGTAGCCATATTGATGTCCATAGGCTGCACCACCACAGAGGGTCACACTGATCTTAGTGGTCTGCCCTGTCACTTGAGACCATGATGATGTCCAGGCCCCTGTTGCCCCATAACTGGGGCAGTGTTCCTACCACAGCTGGGGTCTATGTTGATGTCTGTGTTGCCATGAAAGGTCACATGAATATCTGTGGTCTGTGCTGCAGCCTGAAACAGTGCTGATTCTGTGAGCCATATTGTCACTGGGGACCATATTGATGTGAGTAGCCTGGACTGCCATCTGTGGCCGTGGTGATATCTGTGGTCCAGGTTGCTTGTCCAGAGTATTGTCTTGGTCCGTGGACCTACTGCAGGAAGGGGCCATGATCCTGGTCTGGGCTGTCAACAGAAACAATACGGAAGCCCATGATGCACTCTCCTGCTGACTGTAAAGTATAAGAAAGCTACTTTTCAGAGACACTGCAGATGCATAGTTGAGATAGAGTGACATAGAAGGCTTCTGTGACAACCCCTATTGCTACCCCAACCCCCACCCACCAAAAAAAAGTACCAGCCTGAACTGAAAGCCATTGAAGAGAACTCTTAAAAAGTGTTATAAAGATGCTGAAGTGTAGCTCTCCACAATTGGTGGCTTCTGGTCAGTGTGCGGAACGGAATGACAACTCAGTTCAGTTCTATGTAAGTATTAGGTCATTGAAGGTTTGACTATGTTCCACTGAGTATATAGCTAACACAAATTGGACTTGGGGGGAGTTGTTAAATTTTTTTGAGGGGAAGAGAGATCACAATGGTTCGGAGTGGACACAGAAGGACTAGGAAATGACTGTGATCGAGCTGCATGATGTGAAACTCCAAAGAATCAATAAAAATATGCTTTTTAAAAAAGTAGCAAGCACTCTTAGCCATTGAGCCATCACATAAGCACCTAATGTCTCTGTTTTAAATGTCAATGAGAATAATGATAACAACATTCACATGCTTGACTTTTTATGACATGTCTTCACATACATTATTTCATTTATTCATTTTAGTGAGGATATATATATATATATATATGTGTATATATATACATATATATATTGTGTGTGTGCGTTTGTGTGTGTATGTGTTTGTGTGATTTTTGTATGTTTGGAAATAAGCACTGATTACAGTGTACAATGATTATGGTATACTTCTGAAGTACACTGCAGAGAATTTGTAAGGACCATATATTTCTGCCATGGTGTTATTTCCTTACTGAAGCGATAAAATACCCTAACAAAGGTAGTTTGAGACAAAAAAAAGTTTGTCTTGACTTAAAGTTCTAGAGAGATCCAATACACCATGGTGGAAAAGAGAAAAAGTAGTAGGTTGGAAAGCCATGGTGGCAAGAGCCTGAGCCTGGCTTGTCACACTACAACCATATTCAAGAAGCAGCGTCAACAGGAAATAGGGCCAGTCTATTAAACCTCAAGACTCATAGCTAGTGACCCACTTCTCCTCATGACTCTCCACCTCCTAAAGGTTCCAAAACCTTCCCAAATGTCACCACCAACTGGGGGCCAAGAATTCAAATGAACCCAAGGGACTCATTTCAAATTCAGACTACAAGCCCTAGTGTCAGATGTGAAATTATAACAAGGTCTGTGGATGGAGTAAGTTCACAGTGAGGCTGCATAAGTAATTCTTCAAGAATAAGGAAGTAAAACTTGAATCAGACTCTTAAAGGAGGCATCTGCTACCTGGAAATGATGGGAAAACACTGTTGAAAGTAAATCCTCCCTTTAAGAAGTAAATACAGACATTCCCCAGTAGCCCAGAGGTTCCCTGAGTGGAACTTTGCTTAATTGCAGAATTTGGCTACAATTGCTTATCTTTCTTTCATATTTTCAGTTCCCATTCAGTGACCACTGTGAGCCTCCTTTTTATGTATTTAAGAGCTTTTATAGAAGACAGGAAGTAAGAGGGATACATATGAAATATGAAGTTGCTACTGTATAGAATACCCAGTGAATGTTCTGCTAATCCAGCTGAGTTGATCAATATAGGTCAGGGATTATAAACTTTGGGGAATCTGTGTTCAAAATACATCTTAAGATTGGCTTACTTTACTAATATTTGCCTTTATAGTCACACACACACAGAGTACAGTAGAAACTACACTTTGGATTTTGGGATTTTGATCCTTTCCTAGGTAGTGATGTGTAGCATGATACTCTCACATGCTGAAGAATGGCAGCAGAAGCTATACCTCCCAGTCAGGCACACTATCACAAGGGAAACAGACATCCCTCTACAGTGTACTAATATAGTGTTATTAGACCATTATGTTCATCAGGTAGGGTGTGTGAAATGCATTTTCATGATGTTTGATGGTTTTTGGAAGCCCTGGCCCCAACATAATTCAAAGTGCACATAAATATTCTATTCTCAGACCATGGTTTCATGTAAATTTTAGAGGACCAAAAAGTAACAATTTAAATCTGGACACATCTTAAGATCTTCCATTACAAAGCAATTCATGGAGGGAAGATGTCTATACAAACTAAGAGACTCATCTACAATTAACTAAAATAATGCCACACTCACTGCAAGTACTGAGACATTTGCAGACATCAACTACTTGTGGTGGGAAATGATATTGAAAGCATCTGTTATCATTAGGTCCATTTTCAGAGCACCATTTACAAGAACATATATTGGTTTCCTGTTTGTCATCAGCCCAGGCCTGATTTGTGTTTGTGTTCTGATTTTTCTCATCATAATATTCCCCCAAATACTTTGCTTTATAGTTATATGTGCAATCGATCTTCATACAGTGATTTATGTCCAAATAGATGCCACAAACTAGGAAACGCTAAATTAATCCCATTACTCTCTTTTGTGGGAAAGAAATGCTTGTTGTTGACTGAATACCAGCCTAACTGGCTGCTCACACAGTGGGTTAATATGTTCCAGAATGCTATTCCTGGGTATTTGGACTCTTCATTAAAACATTAATTCCCAGACTATCCTAGAAACTAAACATGATCCAGGAAGTATGAGAATAAATTGGATATTCTCGCCTAGCAACCAAACAATGGGTAACATTTTTATTAGCAAGCTATTGAGATTACAATGAAGATTGTTCTTAATGCTAACATAAATGAGGGCAGCTAATAACAAGAATAGAAGTAAGAAGCAAACAGAAACCAGAACCACAAGCAAAACAAGGAAGGAGAAGGTGATTAGAGTTCAGAATGGAAGGGAAACTGAACTAGAGATGAACAGATAAGTGTTTACATCCTTACACCTGATGAACCCCACTAATCGGTCCAGTTCTGCCCTCATAGCATTGGATTTCTATATAACAAGTCATTTGTGTCCCATACTCTAATCAAAACAAGGCATGGAGATGGAGGCTAAAGAGATTGCTCAGCAGTTGCTCTTGCAGAAGACCAAGTTCAGTTTCTAGCACCCACATCACAGATGCCTTAGAACCACATGTGACTCCATTTTCAGGGGAATCTGACATCTATGGCCTCTAAAGTCATCTACATACTTACTTACACACACAGACACCACACATACACACACACACTTTCAAACTTAAATCTTTTTATTAAATGAATAAATAGATAACAGTAAAAAATACCATTACAGTACCTAAGCCCCAAATCAACACATTTCTATTCAGAGAAGTGCCACCCAGGAAATATATGGGTTATTTGCACTACTGGCCTTTCTATTGTTCTTCCTATCTCTGTCAGCCCTGGGCCTTCCAATTTAACAATCCCCAGCTGTTTCCTTCCGCCATTTCCTAGGGACCCAGTCCTTGGAGCTAAGTCCAGGAATCAATCCTGCATTTGATAGTATCTGACTTGACAATGTGAATATCATGAGACAGGAGTATTTTGTATGAACCTGATATCTTACGTGCTGATTTCAGAAAGGGCTTGCTTGGGACATTTCCAGGAACTATAGGGTTTGATGCCCTGTGACTAGGAACATGTCACCTCTTGGAGCATCATGATGCTGTCAGTGGATAGGCCCGTGGAGCAAACCAGTCACCCAAAAAAGAACAAACTTAAGTCATGTGTTCGCTCAGATACAAGAAAATAGTCTGATGGAGAACAGCCAATAGAATGCTTCCTATCTGGCCAGGTCATGGATTCTGTGATGAGAAGAAAAGCTTCGGAGTCTGACTCCAACTCTGCCTCTAATGAGTTCAATGTAATGGTGATGTTTCATTCTTTGAATTGACTCGTCAGCTGTTTCTTCAGTGCCTGACACATACCAGCCCCTGTTCCCACAGGTAGAAAACATCAATGGACAAAAGAGATCAAGTCCTCTGCTCCTGAGAGCCTTACATTCTACAAGACAATTTAATGAGTACTTGTTAAGAGATCACAAGAAGTATAGAAAAACTTTAAAGCATAAGATGGAAAGACAATGAAGAATGCCAGGAATGTGGGCAGTGGACCAGTTAGAGGATTAAAACTGTGCAGTCCAGGCAGGTCTCACTGGGAATGTGAGATTGGAGAAAGGGCATGAAGGATACGAAGAAGTAGGCACATGGTTATTCAAAATACCCAGAGAAGTGTTGTAGGCAGAGGGAAGTCGAGATAGGATGAGACATGGAAAATCAAGGAGCAACAAAAATGGGGCAGCAGAGGACTGAGCAAGGGCATAAAAATGAGAATGGGGAGTGGGGATGAGGAATCCACGGTCAGGGTCAAGCACCTCCATCTTGCCCCTTATTTCCTCTTCTGCCTGAGTATGAGAAGCTGGTAGTGGGTGGAGAGGTAGTGTAACATACAGTGAAGCCTCAGAAGTGTTAGTGGTTTCCTTCCACCCCTCTTCCCAGAAATTATAATCAATTCAAATGATCCCCAAATCCAGGCTAAATGAGAGTAGAGCGGAGCACAAACATTCTTTAATAACACACTTAAAGATTTATTTCCACAGGTTTGAGGGGAGGAGGAGATCCTGCGTGTACATTTGGATTCCAATGATTAACCTTAGGTGTCATTCCTCCAGAGCCATTCTCTTGGTTTTTTGAGACAGGCCATCCCATTGGGACCTGAACCTTGCCAATTAACTGCTGAGTGAGTCCTCTGTCTCTGCCTCCCTCCCCAGCTTCAGGATTAGAGGCACACAGCCACTCACCTAGTTCTTTATGTGGATGCTCATGTTGAGCTCATGACCTCATGGTGTGCAGTAAGCACACCACCACCAAAGCTTCTTTCTTTCCTTGCTCCACACTCCTACCTCCAGTCAGTAGTCCACACTCAAGGCCACATTAATTCCCTTCTATGGATGGAGATGGGTCAACTCCAAGAATGAAGATCAGAAGAGGGAGTCCAGATGAAGAAGCAGTGGTTCAAAAGTAGTTCTCCTTACCATTACCACCCAACCCTTATCACTTCACCATCCAACCTCCATGGAAGCCCATTAATCTTAAAACACAGGGTCCATCATGTGATCCTTCATGACAAAGAGCTATTGTGTGCCAGGGAGAACTCTCTAGTTACTACTTTGAGGAGGAAAGCAAGTGTGAGCCAGCACACCCTTGGGAACAGTGATAGCACACCCAAGTAGAGTAAGGGAGCAGATAAAAAGCTTCCCTGACAGACATGCATTCCATGGGACCTGGAGTCCTGTTACTCTCCAGGCTTCATGGGGAAAGGAGCTGCTGTGGCCCTCATCTTTTCTATTTCATGAGCTGAAGGAGGAAGGAATACAAGGCAGCTAAGCCCCACCTTGCCACCTTGGGGAAAATGCAGGCAATCCTTGGACAGGAGCCTAATCAAAATCACAATCGCTACAGGAAATACCCCTCTTCACACAGCTCATATCACAGTCCAACTCAGACCGCAGAAATGTTCTCAACTCTTTCCTAGAAAGCACAGTGGGCTATAGTATCCTTTCCAGCCTGATTTGGGGACAAAGTGAATCCATAAATAAATAAGGCCTCAAAGGCAAAGGAAGGCCATGGAAGGAGGAAGGGGAGGGACCCTGTTATCGATCCAGGAGCCGGCTGTGTCTGTCTGTAGATATGTTCTTGAAATCCTCCATCCTTCCTGTTGCCAGCCAGCACCTGCCCTGTTTCCCTCCCTCTTGGAAGAACTAGCTTCCTTGTCTCTCTCTGAAAGCAGGTCACAGCTAAGAGCATAGATCTTCTACCTTGGCATTCCAGTCCCAGGAAAAGCTCCACCCTTTGTGTCACTTTGTGGTTGTTTATACTCTTGTTCTGTTTGCATAATCTACATTACTACATTTTAAGCCATTCGAACCCTGTTACTCTACCATGAACTTAACACATGGTACAGCACCAGAACTTAGTCTTTCTATTTGGCCATGCTTTGGTGCCTGATGTCTGACTTTTCTATGTGCTCCACATGACCCTCCTAAGTCTCTGGTAACCATTCTTCACTTCTACAAAATGGAACTTTTAGCTTCCACAAATGAGGGAAGTCATCAAATATTTATATTTCTATGCCTGACTTGTTTTCTATTAATCTAATAACCTTTACTTCCATGTATGCTGCTACAAATAACAAGGTTTTATCCTTCTTTATAAATGAATAATATTCTGTTGTATTGATGCACCAAAGTTTCTTTATCCAATAATTCCTCAATAACCACTTTAGTTGTCTCCATACCAGTGGGTACTGTGAACAGTGCTATAATAAACATGGATGTGTCAATATGTTTTTGATACCTTGCTGGTTCTTACCTGTATTTAGTAAGAAGGAAATTATGGAGAATAGGCACCATGACATCAACCATGACTTTAAGGCTGGAGAAAACAAAGCCATCATGAAAAGCAGGGTGAACTTTGGGGAGAGGCAGGCATGTATCTGATTTCTACTGACCATCTTAAGGGAGGAGAATCAGGATACCTAGAAGAATCTTTGGAAGATGAGATGATGAATAATCAGGTCAATAGGGGCCAGCGGAGGAGGAGCTGTTAAGGGCAAGTGAAAAACAACTTGCATAAGCAGGGTGGGGCCAGGCTGAACACTGTGTTGAAAGCTAGAGGAACATGAGAATTCTCCATCTAAGAAACCAGCCATTAAGAAACTCGGGGTCACTGGAGGTTTTGTGTGCTGTGCTGATTTTGATGGTGAAATAACAGCTGTACAGCACTCTCTACTCCACATCACACACAGGGCCAAGGGGACCTACCCAGTTCATCACCAGGAGCAAGGGCAGCCAGGATCCCACTGAGCTAGCTGCCACAGAGAATGGGCTTCCTGAGTGGATCAGATCTCAGGGGGAAGCTTCAAAATTAGTCAAGAAAAATAGGTGCCAAGTCATTGGGAGTTCTGCATATGAAAGTAATGTCAGAGCTGATGGGGAGGTTGGAAGAAAAATTACTATGGAAAAATCACATATGGCATGCACAGGCTGCACTGCTTGGCACCTTATATCCTTGCTCTTTCTTTTTATGTGTCCACAGTGACATGGGAAACATCTCATGCTGGACAGCTGGGGTGATGGGAGGAGGGGGATAGGAAGGATCAGAAGGACATCTCCTAGAGGGCATTGCCTACCCCTCCTGTAGGCCACCACCAGACACTCACAGATATCCCTTGCCTTCTACATCATCTCCCTCATTTTTACCCACCCCACAAAGGAAGGAAGACATATCCTCCTTCTGGTTTACTCTTCCTGTTAACGCTCATTCTTTATTGAGTCACTCTCTCCCTTCTCTACAAGCTTGGCATAGTTTTGTCTTAATTAATAAGCCAAAGTAAAAGCCAAATAGAGGGAGATTAAACAAACAGTAAATTCATCTCTGTTATGTTACCCGTTACATTACTTTAGTCATGAGGCATCCCTTCAGCAGGTAGATGTTAGGGTGCTGTCTTAGGGTTTATTACTGTGAAGAGACACCATGAACACAACAGTTCTTATAAATGAAAACACTTAATGGATGCTGGTTTACAGTGTCAGAGGTTTAGTCCATTGTCATCATGGTAAGAAGCATGGCAGCTTGCAGGCAGATACGTTTCTGGAGATGGAGCTGAGAGTTCTATATCTTGTTCTTCGGGCAACAAAGAGGAGACTGTACCACACTAGATATAGCTTGAGCATATATGACCACAAAGCTCATCTCCACAGTGACACACTTCCTCCAACAAGGTTATACTTCCTAATAGTGCCATTTCCTATGGACCAAGCATTCAAATACATGAATGTGTGGGGGCAATACATATTAAAACTACCACAGCTGGGAAGGAATGTTGCTGCTGGAGAAATACTAATCCACACTCTAGCTTGCAAAATTTCTTTGCTTCTTTTACAATGTTCTTGGCAGTAGAAGTCAGCAGTAACTTCTTAAGTAAGTAGTCATCATGTTCTCATTCTATGATTACATGATTATGTTCATGACCACTGAAGTTGCTGTACCTCAGTAACTTTCAATGTCTCTGTCCTTTCACCCATCTCCCTTAGTGGTGCAGAATAGTGTGCTCTATTCCAAGTCCTTGTATAAACTGTGGAAAAAGCCATTTGGAAAGAACCCATCACACAACAATACTAACTCTACTCAGGGCTTGCTTTCTATTCACATCTCAGCCAAATTCACAACCTTCAGCATCTCCAAACATGAACTCAACCACTGTTTTACTAACTATGCAATTTGGCTGAATGTCAGGGAATTAATAGAGGCTGCAGTCAATAGGAAGTCTCACTGGAAGAGGTGGGAAACAGAGTTGGCCAGAATAGCATCTATCAGGGCAGGTGGCGAGCTTGGTCTGGCCACAGATGTAGTGAGCATTTGGTGAAGGCTGGATGTAAGTGCTGTGTGAAGGTTGATGCTCTCAAGGAGATCTGCTCCAGGCCCTGGCAAACTGACTTTCTGACTGTGCTGAGCTTGCCTCTTGGGGAGAAAGAAGTCATTGGCATCTACTAAGGCAAAGGTTAGGCTGGAAGAAGTCCCCAACTGTACTTCTGAAATATATTCTAAGGATTTTAAAGACCAGGCCCTGAGATCTTGGCTTCTCTGATTCCCAGTCAGCCTAATTCAACTTGCACAAGATGCCAGAGTTACAGATGTGATACCTTCAGCAGGAAAGAGCTGGCTCTTACTGGCATTCCAGATCTCCCCAATACATATATGAGCTGTAAGGATTGTTCCTCTGATATCTTTAGTCTTTCACAAAAACATGATGTTGTGCTATGTACCACAATATTCCAGAATAATTTGGCTCAACATCATGGAATGTTGGCAGTATTTAACAGCCTTGTAAAAATATATTGGCAAAGACTGTTGGCTATGTGATTATTACTTTTAAAGCATAGTATTTGGGCTACAGCTATATATGTTTATTACTTATTTAAAGTTTGTGCTATTAATTAATAAATGCCTGACTTAATTCTATCAGTCATCTATGTCCATGGAATTTTTTTTATTCTCAAACAAAAAGATCTCCAAACAGCAAATCAAACTTGTTCAATATGAACTTAAGCACATTAGCCATTGCTATAACCTTCCCCTCCCTTGTCTCTGCTCCCCCAACTCCCTATGGACTTCTTTCTGCTGGGCCAGCCAGTCTTTCAGGGAACTGAGACATCATCAATGAAAACCTCATTAATGAAAAGGTGAGTGTTTTGCATTCAGACTCTCTTTGACTGTCTTGAAAGCTCAAGATCATCTTGAATTCCATCCTGTACCATGATCTATGTCTCTATATTGTCACTCACTCCTATTCTGATGTCAATTGGACCAGTGAGAGAGGGATTTACACAAGTGTCAGTGTGTATCCCATAACCAGGTTTGGGTTTTCAATCTATGTCAATTTCTCTCTGCATAAGTTAAAATCTAGGGCCATGTAGATTATAGCTGAGAACAGACTATTTTCAACCCAACAATGTCCCTCTTGTTCTAGAAGTTAGAGAAACTTCAATAACCTATTGGGCTAAGATGTGTCCATCACTTCTTTTCATGGGCTATTTTAGATAGTAAGAAGGAGAATGAGCCACTGCCCTCCACTTTGTTTATATAATCAACTTGTCCTTGAGACGCTTAGACTCAAGTGGCAACTCTTAGATGAGAATATAAAGTCCTCTTGAGGGGGTTTCCAGAGCATAAACTCAGGGAGTTGGTTAGGTCAATAGGTGTTTAGGGTGACTGAAAGCTATCATAAAAATCCACTTACCTTTTATCCTCTCCACCTAAAGAGCAGACTCCTGAATGGAGTCCATCAATCTCAGCTTTTTCAGAGCCTTTCTGGGGCTGTCATAGGAATGTCCAGAGTGCCAGACTTTGCAGAAGGAGAGGGCATGTGTATTTTAAACATAGCTGAAATAAAGATGCAACTCTGAAGGTGGCCTTAGGCTACAGAAGTAAAATTTGTTGGGTCATTGCACTAAAAAGGAGCAATCCAGATATTAATAGTTAGAAACAGTACTTAGCTTTATCCAGGGTTACTAATGGCAGGCACAAAATAGCAGTCTTTCACTCAGATAAGCTGACCTTAACAGATTGAAGAAGAAGACTTTCAGTTATCCAAGTACACAATTGGACATAAAATTTAGGTTCAAAATTTTCACCTCAATATTACTTATAATAGTAAATGTTCTTTTTTAAAACAAAATCCTATTCATAATAAATTAAAATCATACCACATTGTAAATAAGCCAATAGTTAATAGCCAGAATATATAATGAATATAAAAGCTGAATGTCAATAAAAAACTTCTTTTAATCCTAAAGAACAAAATATATATTTCTTGCAAATTCTACATGTGCTGAAGTATGTGAAATAAATTGGTCTCACTAATCATTAGGGAAGTGCAAACCAAAAACGCAATGGCTTATCCCAGCCAGAAAGGCTATCATCAAAAAAGCAAAAAATAACAAGTGTTGCCAAGGATGCAGAGAAGAGAGAAGTCTTTCATGCTGTTGCTGGGATTGTAAATTAGTGCAGTCTTAATGAAAGTGCTAAGGAGGTTCCTAAAATAATTAAAAATAGAACCAACATGTGATCCAGTAATTCTGCTGCTGGGTATATAGCCAAAGAAAATGGAACTCATAACAAGAAAGGAATTTGAACACCCATGTTTACTGCAGCACTATTCATTAAAATAATGAATCAGTAGATTTGTCCATCAATGGATGAATATATATACATACACATATACATGTACATTCATATATATATATATACACACATTCATACACACACACACATATAAAATGGAAAATTATTCAGTGACATAAAAGGGTGCTGTCTTTTTTTTCCAATAGCAGGAATGGAGGCAGAGGTCATTATATTAAGTGAAATAAAAGAGACACAGAAAGACAAATACCATATGTTTACACTCCTTAGTGTAAACTAGAAAGTCAGTCTCAGACAACTCAGGGCAACTGTTTGCTACAAACATGTCTATTATATTTCAGAAATAACTACAAAAACATGCCAACACACAAAAACATTAATATTGAAGAAATAGTCATGTTTATAGCTCTGATTTCATTATCACATATTATACATATATGTAGAATTACTGTAAATTACCCCATAGTGATATACAGTTGTTGTCAATAAGTTTTGAATAAGTCAGAGTATTGAATGGCCATGGAAAGAATGTTAGAGGGTATGTGGAGGGGGAATAGAACACTCATGTTGAAAGGAGATGAAGGAATACTGAAAGTGGTAAGTTTGAAATGTAGGTAGAGGGCAGGGGGATGGCAGAGAGAAGGAGGTGGGAACAATGCAGAGCGGATAGAAAGGTGAGGGTGGAGCATTAACCCAAGCTGAGGATGGTTTGAAAGCCATGTGGAAACTACTACTGTGTAAGTTCATTTGTAAAATGTAATTAAAGACAGGGAGTTTGCATGGAGGTACCTACCTGGATAGATAATGCCAATATCAAAAGCCATCCTTATTAAATGAAAATTCTTGGGCCAGGTGTGGGTTACTTGCCTATGAGTTCATGATCATGGTGTTCCCAGAAGCCCCCCAAAACAATATAGGTTGTTGTCATGGCACTTGGTTTGCCACCAAAGCCAGATGCAAAGCCCCTATGGCTGAAGATTCTGTGCATTTTGGTTATAGGATATAGAGAAATCAAACTGGAACTAACCCGGAAATTTCTTCACTATTGCCAAGCTTTCATGATGCTGGGGGATGCTCTGTAGGCCACAGTAATGAAAAGCTCTTGGTCTCACCCAGTACAACATCCTACAATATCTTAGCCTGCCAGGAAAGATGCACCCACTGATGCAATAATGCATGAATGTTTTAGGGATAATTAGCCACTTTCTAATTGGATTCTTGGCCCACTCCATGGGAAAGAAGTCACACATGATACTGTAAATCTGGTCAAAAGGCCGTGGCTAAGGGAGATATAGGTGCTTAGCAGGGTAAACCACTACTGATGTTTTGCTAAATGAAGATGTTAGCATATGCATGCTAATATTTATGCATATGCATGTAGATTGGTACTGCTGTCAGTCTTGGTCATTGGAAGCTGCTTTTGAAAGTAGGTAATCATCATTTCAGAGACAAATAATCAAAGTATTAAGAATAAGTAACTACTTAATGCTCAGCTCTAAATGAAACATCTATTTCAGCCCTTCTATCAAGGCTCAGGGAACTGTGGAAGAGTGGACTGAAAGAATGGAAGAGCTGGAGGTGGAAAGGATGCTGTCTCCCACACATGGCATGGTTGTCATACTCAGGAGCTCATAGGAGCTATGGTTGCCTACAACGAGATCTTCATGAAATTAAGCCGGTCAACATTCTAGCATGGATAAGTAGGGGCTCATGAATCCCCAGTCTTAGCTGAAGAGAAGAGGGTCATATTCATTCAGGATGTAGCCATTCTTAAATTGCTCACAATCCAGTAAATAACCCCACATCCATGAAAACAAAGTAAATGCATTAGAAACAAGGAAAAAAGAAAGAAAGAAAGGAAGAGAGAGAGAGAGAGGGAGGGAGGGAGGGAGGGAGGGAGGGA
>NW_021604660.1:3541527-3577822 GCF_004785775.1 Grammomys surdaster
AGAGAGAGGGAGAGAGAGAGCACAAAGAGCTAATATTCAGCTTAAGGAAGGTTGGGAAGGAGACCTACAAAGCAACAAGAGAAGAGGGGGAAATGAGGGGCTGCGTGCTGCTCAACTCCTTGGGCTCATGCTAGCTGTTTAACTATTTACCCTACCCAAGAGCTTTCTGCTGCTTCCAAAATAGGTAAGCTCAGAAGGGTTCTTTTTTCCATTGAGAACAGAAAAGACTGAGTTTTTTCCAGATCAAACTCACCCAGCTCTGAAGCAGAGGAGAACGCTGAAAAATCCTGGCATAACATAAGCACAAGAAAAGAAAATCACAAGAAACAAACAAAGCCCACCTGGACTCCCTGGTGATGTCAGTCTTCTGTCTCCACCTTCTCCTTCTGCCTCCTAAATGAATTTTCAAGTGTCTTAAGTCACATATGAATCAAAATCCTTTGCCTAAAGGACTTGCCATAGCATAGTAATGGGGGAAAAGAACCCAGAAAGCCTGGAAAGGACTACCAATTTGACTTTGTTTTATTATCGGTCAAAGCAACTCATTGCCTACCAGTATCTGCTCGCTTGGATGGGCAGTTAATGGAAACCACTCTTGCCTGGTGACTGCCATCGCTGCTGACGGTGGTTTTCTCTTGGCTGAAAGAAATGATGTCCACCTTACTCACTGCTGTGACAAGATGTCTGACAGGATAAAAATTAAAGGAGAAAGGGTTGGGTTGGGTGATTCCATCACCACAGAGAAGGCAGAGCTGCAGACGGCTGAACACTCACGGCCAGGAAGATCAAGATGCAGAGAGGGAGGCTGGTTCTCAGCCAGTTCTGTGCTTTTCTCTTTCTATCCAGCCTGAGAGCTCCACCCAAGGAATAGCAAGTCCTGTGTTCATGGTGGGTCTTCCTTCCCTGGTTTCCATTCTGGAAGCACATTCACAGAAACACCCAACACTTTGCCTCCTTAAAATATTTTTTTTTCAATTCAGTCAAAATGACAATCAACATTAGCTATCATGTATGGAGACATGGAGCAGGAAATGGAGAATAATGGTCTAAGATTGACAGGTGGAGAAGAATGTATTAGTCATGAAAGTACCCGACACTGTACTCATGTTGCAAGGGACGTACCACACATCACGTCCTAGATGGTTCAGTCTTTCTTTCTGATCGTAACCCCTAACTTAACTATTACCTTTGAAATTTCAAGACTCTCAGAGTTATACTTAAAGCTGAATTATGAAGACCCTCCTCCAACCTCTGAACTTATTCTTCTGATCATTTTTCTTTTACTTTCTGTGTACTATCAGCTATTATATATAATTTCCTGATCTTTGACTTTTTTTTTCTTACTGTGCATGGAGCCTGTGATCAATTAGTCAAAACCCTGCTTGAGGGGAAGCTGGGTATCAACAAATACGTAAAATGTCATACTCAAAAGCTAGCTGTTGTGTGATAGGCTTTTCCTGGGAAGACAAAGCACAATGGCTACTCACCTCATGAAAGAAACCAATAGCCAACCAAGTTAACCATCCCTCTAAAGTGCAACTTGTGAAACCTATGGATATTTACTGTTGTGACTGATAAATCTGTGGCTTAAGAGTTGCCTACAGGAGCAGTGATCAGGAAAAGCAAACAGCTGCATCACTGAAAAGCCCATCTCAACACAGATGAACTGTACAAAAGGACACCTGGATGGTAACTCATGAAAACTACCGAGGTAAGAAATGGCCTCTCCCAGTTCCTCCGGTCCATCTCCCCTTGTTGCTCAGAAGTTGCTTACCACTTTTATGAAGCTCCAGAGAAACTTTTTAGAATGTTCCAAGTTTCTTCTTCCCAGATACAAGACATTTTGTTTGCTCCATGAATTTCCCCCTTCAAAGCTTCCAGTGGTAAGTTGGGTAGAGCTGTGTTCTGAGGTATGTGAGTGTTAAGTGTTAGAAAGACAGTGGCACTCACCAAGACAAAGCCAGTCAGAGAATCCCTGACATCCACACACATGCAAAGACCTTTTTTCCCCATACACCCATAATGCTGGATTAGTCATACCATATTCTTTTTCCTAAGTCATTGTCTGCATAGTGACTCCATGAAATGATGGGAAAGTTGTCAGGTGATAGAGAAGGTAGAGTTTAGTTCCCTTGGGATAAGGACACTTGTAGAGCTCAATGTCTAAAGAAAAGGGGGAGGACTGGGGAACACTGAGTGGTTTCAAATGAAAAATTAATTCTCAAATATAATTTAAAGCACGCTAGAGCAGCAGCTGGGGAGGGACTTGAAAGTCCTCCTTGGGTTGTATCTCCAAAAACTTCCCTGTACTTTCACTTAGCCCACACACCATCCCATTTATATCAACTAGCAAAACTGGATTAATTAAGCAATAAAGGACTCCAGACAGCTCATTCCTGGGGATTGTCTGTACACAATATGTGTGCGAAGCAGATACAACTTCCTCTTTACATAAAGACCGACAAAGCTTCCTGGACCAATTTTAAATGCCTGCTTTTCCTGTGAGACTGCTGTAAAGATCTTTATGCCCCAGAATCTAGTAGACTAAAATACATATTTAGTTTTTACAGCGTGCATTCTTACAACAAATGCTCATTGATCTTGCTCATTGATGTGATGGACAAGTGCTTTTAGGGATTCTTTAGGCTTAGAGACTGTTGGGACATCAAAATACAAACCCAATTAGCCAGATCAGTTTCCCACAAGACTTCTATGCTGTCATCAGTGAAGCAGTCCATATGAAGACCTGAAGGGACAAAATTGCCCCCTTTGTGCCCCAGAACAAGTGTGCGAACTACAGCCATGCATCAACCCAACTATGTATACAGCGATTTTCTTTTTTTTTTTTTTACTTTCTTTTTAGTTAAAATGTAATTATATCGTTTTCTCCTTCCCTTTATTCTCTGTAACTCCTTCTATGTTCCCTCCCTTGTTCCTGTTCTCAAAATTATGGATTTTTTTTTGTGCCCACATACACCCTGTTCAGTCCATTTGATTTCAGAGCTGACCACGTGGAATTAGATAATCTCATATCTTGGTTATCAACAACATCTCTCAAATTAGTGGTCTTTTTTTTTAATGCTAGTCCCCACTCCCTGGAGATATATGAGCAACCAATCAGGATGCTATGTCTATCCCAACCCTGCTGGTTTGTTTTATGGGCCAGCAACCACTAAACCTTGTGATTTAATCATAGTAGCACCTGGTTGACCCTTGGGCTTGTCTAGAACCATACCTCACACATGTGGCTTTCTCTTTAATGAACTCTGTTCAAGTTGTTTCAGTTTTGTGAAAGTCTAAACAACAGCTTGATTGAAATTTGCTCCTGTATCCCTCTCTGCATGTGTGTAAGCATCACAAGAAAAGGCAAATTCTAATCACTGGGCAAGAGAAGTTGCCTGGAAATATTCCTGTGGGAAGGAACTGATGTCAGAAAAAAAATGAACATGATCACCAAGCTAACACGGCCAGCGGTCATTTGAGCACTTGCTGGGGGATTTCTGGGTACTGTGCCCTCGACAACTACACCTGTTCGCCAAGGCTTCCTCAAAGCTTCTCCAACTGGGTGGATTCATTATGAGAATTTTCTTGCCCCAGTTTGGGAGACTAGAAGTCTAATATAGGTTGCCCTTTCTGGTGAAAGCACTGGAAGCTTCCTGTGCAGTTTCCCTGCACCAACAGCCTCTACTCATGGGCACACCAGAAGCCATCTCCTTTTCTACTATAATTGTCCCCACTCATCTGCCTGGATCAGAATACCAGACAGAGGAACTCCCTGGAGTGAGAGCAAGAAAGGAAAAAAAACCCATGGCCTTGGCTTTAGTTAAGAATCCAGAGTAGAGAAAATTCCTTTATTTATTTTTGACATTATAATATAATTATATTATTTCCCCCTTCCTTTCCTCCCTTCAAATCTTCCTATATACCCCCTCCTTACTCTCTCTCAAGTTCATTACCTCTTTCTTTATTAACTGTCTCTATATCCATAAATGTATATTAAATGCATTCTGTTCAGTCCGTATAACGTTATTTATATGTATGTTTAGGGATGACCATTTGCTGTTGGATAACCAATTGGTATACTCTTCCCTGGGGAAGACTCTAGTTCTTTGTGTAGGGCTACAGCCTCCTGGGCTTTCCCCTGTCCACTTCAGCATGTCTATCATTTTCTTTTTTAGCTCATCTTTAGGCAATCGTTTTGGTGAAGACTTCATGAATGTAGCTTCTGATGTTACCAGGAGACTAATCTCGTAGCAGCTCCCTGATCCTCTGGCTCTTACAATCTTTCTGTCCACTCTTCTATGACGTCCCCTGAGCCTTAGGTGCTGGAGTTGTCTTGTAGATATATCTATTGAGACTGGGCTCCAGAACTCTGCATTTTGATCAGCTGTGGTTTTCTATAATGGTCTCTGTCTGTTTCAAAGAGAAGTTTCTTTGATGAGAGGTAAGGATTACACTTATCTGTTTGTATGAGGACCAATCTTTAGAGGGTAGTTGAGGGTTATATCAGTTTAGGAAAGTAGCAGTTGCAGGTTCTCCTCCAAGATCCGTGACTTTGCTAGCTATGGTAGTTGGGTAGCTTTCTAGTAGTGGGCATGATTTCCCTCTTGTTGACCAAGTTCAACTTGACAGCTGCTGATTAAAGCTATACTACTGGGATTGAACTCCTAAATAAAAGAGACAGTTCCTTCTGAGCTATGAGCATCTCTCTCCTGGATCCGGGGGCTGGGGTGGGAAGTTGTTTGTTTGTATTTAAATCTTTGGCCATTGTGGCTCGAAAACGCATCATCCTATCTGTGCCTTCATCTTTACAGTTCTCTGTATTCAGATGTCTTTCTTGGTTCATTTTTTTTTTCCTTTCGGTAATGACCTGGGTCATCGTCTCAGCCATTCATCTTACTGAGCACCTCAGGCAGGGTCTTGACTATAAGCTGAGACACTGAGGTTTTGAAAGCCTTGCTTCCCTTGTCTAAATCGATTACAAAAACTGTCTCACCAGGTTTGGGCTACAAATTCAAACTGTCTTATTTGCTACTTTGTATTTTTTAAAAGCCTGGGGACTTTTCATTGCTGAGCCATACTCTGTGGTCAGCCATGTGGCTCGAAGAATTAGATAGCCATCTCTAAACACCTAGTGGGCATTTTTTCTCATTTAATCACCCAAACAACTTGGAAAAGCAACATGTTTTCTCTAGGCTCACAGAAAAGCAAATTGAGGGATAAAGAAACGAAGAACATGTCTGGCCAAGGTCACAAGTATGGATTGAAACAGAATTTAAATTGCCACTGATACACACACCTCTACTTGACCCTGAAGATCTATTTTTTCCCACTGAGCTAAGCTGCCTTTCATACAGAGCCTGGGGACTTTCAGGCTATCATGAGGTTACATTAGGAAATAAGGAGTGCAGATAAATCCCCCTAGTGCTCAGTTCCTAAAAACATACAGAAAACAAACCTCAGACCTGAGACTTTTGCATCAGCCAAGAGAAGATGGAAGAAATTATCAAATGCTTATATGATTACCTGGGTAACCTTACCAGAGATCAGCCAGGGCGGTGGAAGGAGTTTTTCAGATATGGGCATTTTTCATTTGCTCCTGTGATTTGCTCAGCTTGGTATGTGGAGGGGGAAATGATTTTGGTTTACTTGGCATAACCATGGACCAGAAAAATGAAATCGTTTCGCTCATGCTTAGGTCTAACATTTTAAACCTTCTTCAATCTAGGTATATCTATTACTGTGTTTGTAGCACCAGGGAGAATAGGACAGGAATTCTCATGATGTGCTGAGAGCAAAGTGAAGGTCTGTGTTAGGCAGTAGGATGATCCTGAAGAGGTAGAGTTAATGTTTGACAAATGTCAAACACAAATGGCTATTGATTAGCAAGAGGGATCGTTGGCAAGACGACATTAAGACTTTCAGGGGACTGCTGACTGTTACTAGTTTTCACTTTTGTGATATTTGAGAGGAGAGCAAAAGCAGATCTTGGTTCCCTGAGGTTGGGCAGCTTGATGCTTCCTAAGGGCATCTGTAGTTTTCTAGTGCCATCATGTGGTCGATTCTCAATTTGCTCAAAAACCCTGCCAGAGCCTGACCTGGTAGAGAGAAGCTGCATGATTCACACAGCAGCTGGTTAAGATGGCTTAACACTTAACTGGCTGGTGGCACATCTGATATTCAGTTATAGTGTGTATGCGCTGGAGAGGTGTTAGGAAATAAATTCCTGAGGAGCTCCCCGGAAGCAGAGTGGAAGGCACCAGGAGAATGCAGGCCTTAGAACTTGATCATGTAATCAGGAGGTGGGCTGAGAAGAAATGTAACCATTAAGATTATGGCCACATGGATGGGCCTGGGCTCAAAAAACAGTTTTCATCCCTGAAAAGGAAAATTCAAGAGGTATGTGTGGATTGCAACCATCGTATGATGGAAGGAAAATGAAAAAGGAACCTGAGCTGAAATCCAGTTACCTAGCCTGGTCAGTGGCTTTTAAGAAAATTCGCTGTCCCTTATAATCCTTCAGGAGAATGCCTGAGTCTTCAGAGCTCTTCCTGCATGCTCATCTACTGAAAGGTTCCTGTTCACACTTCCTACTGTGCCTTTTACTTTCAAAAGGGGACAGAATCTTTACTCTAGAGACAATGAGGTCTGGAGTTGCATCTTCCAGGGGCCCTAAAACAAGTGTGAAGGAGGATAAGCAGGTCACAGGCTCCCTGAAGACAAACAAAGCCAAAGCAAACAAGAAAGGGAGAACTGTATTTTGAGCCTGCTACACAGAAGGAGTCATCCATTGTCCCTTGTGTGTTGGCAGACATCAGGATGCAGGTGAGGGTCGCTTTGTAGGAGAAGAGATAGAAACTCCTGATGTCCTGACATGAACGTGGTGAGAGGAAGCTTCTAGAAGTGGAGCATTCTATGTGATTGATCTGGAAGTGAGAGTATATTTGCCCTCTGTGGCTGTGATATTCACTCAGTTGGAAGTGAGGGTCAAACTCATAGAATGGGGCTATTCACACCCTCACCCTGTGAGGCTAATTAGAGAAGCTTTGCATGCTTCCTAATTGTCAAGAGCAATAGACCGTTGGCTTCCTGGAAATCTAATTTTACAGAGAGACTAGTCCATTTTTATAGTTAGTGTTTATTTTTTTAACTTCGAGAGGCTACAACTCAATAATCTGCCTAAAAACAAATGATCAGTGCTGAGAGACCTCCTTTTTGAGTCAGAGACAAAATTGCCACAAGACTCCAATTCTGTTCATTAGCATTGCTGCAACAAACTACCTGACACAAAAACTTACAAAAAGGGAAACGTACTTTAGCTCACAGTTTCAGACAATTATCAGCTAGATTCATTGCTTTAGGCTTGAGGCAAGACATAAGGGCAGCAGGGTGTGCTCCCTTAAGGCAGGAAGGAAGAAACTAGGGCAAGATCTGCCCCCTTAGCACATGCCCTCAGCCTCCAGTGAGCCCCATTGTCAAGTGCTCCCTCCCCACAAAACAGCACAACTAACTGAGGACCAAGATTTTAACACAGGACCCTATGAAGACATTTAACGTTTGAACCACAGCATCGCCCTATTTGATCTCTGGTCAGAATCAAGCCTTTGAGTGGACAGGACCATGATGAAGGCCACTGGTAAACGCTGGAGTGAATTATGGCTCAGACCATTAGCTAAGGTGGACTTAAGCTGAGCCCTACCTGGCCACTAGGTTATAGCCAAGCAGTGTGGTTATCTGTGACCTTGGTCATGGAGAAAGTACTGCAAGAGATAAATGTCAGGGAAGGAAGAAAATGCCACTGAGGTTGGGGAGAGCAGGGAAAAGGCAGCCCACTTGGTGAACATGTGAAGATGAAAGATGGGAAACAAAAGGAAGTCGCCGGTGATTTATCAGTATCTTTGTACTGGCCTGATCCAGGTCAGAAGCTCTGTTTGACTTTCTAGATATGACCATAAGCTAGAAAAAGCAAAGGACTTTGCACCCAGAGCTGGAGGTAGGTGCTCATCTCTAAGGGAGAACTTTTCATTTCCTTTCCATCACTGGGGACCCAACTCCAGACCTTACTTGTGGCATTTTTAAGAGGGAATGCCATGTGTCCTTGTATCATTCGCATACAGCTGAAACAATCCTAAACTGTGCAGAAGCAAAGCCATGGTTCTTTCCTCTCCTGTCCCCAATTTTTATTCCCATCTTTATAGCGTTCCTCAACTAGATGTGGGCCCACACAATTCTCTTCTAACACTGACATTTAGTTGCCAATTCTTTATAAATTGTGCTGTAGCAGAGAAAACCGCAGTTGTAGCAAAATGGATTGGACCTACAGACTATCTTGGAGTGGTCAAGACTGGGTAAACCAGAAAGGAATTAGGTTCCAGGTGGGAGTGTATTTGTTTTTAATTTCCAACAACTTTTGAATCAAATCCTTGAGGGCTGATATAGAAAAATAAAACATTTCCCCAAATCTCGTGAATAATTTAAGCTCTGTCTATTTTCAGCCTGAATAGTTCTTCAATATTTTCCTTTCAGTTTATCTCATAGTTGTTATTAAACTGGCTTTGAGAAGGAAAGTAACAGTACTAAAATGGAATGTCAAGCCACATGTAATGAATGTTTCACACCTATAATCCCAGCACTTGGGAGAATGAAGCAAGGAGATCATTAGGAGGTTCATACTAGCCTGGGCTACATAGTGCACTCTAGGACAGCCTGGACTGAAGAATAATGCCTTATCTCCAAAGTAAAACTTAACAAAAACAAAAGATTAAATACAAATGCATAACAACCACATTCTTTACTCTAGGCAGTCCCCCTGAAGCCTCCTTTTCTACCAGCAATACTGGAGGCCCATTTGGAGAATTGCTCAAGGAACAGTAAAGGCTCTGCCTCTCGTGTCAGAAGACCTGGGTCCAACTTTCAGCTGTAAACTATGAACAAATACTCGGCCTTCATAAGCTTCAATTCTTCATCTGTGAAGCCGAGTGTTTGCTTCACTGAGTTGTCTCAAGGATTAGGGAGGGGGTATGCACAAAAGATTTAACAACATACTTGTCACGTGATAAATAATAAACATTAGCCACCACTATCATCATCATCAACAACAACTACGCCATAAATATCATCATCATCACCACCACCACCACCATCATTTTCCCTTAAAGCTGGGTCATTAATACACAGTTCTTTCTATTAGCTGGTTCACAAAGCTTTCACACTGTAAGTATACACAGGAATGATGGTCAGAAGATACTGAGGGTGAATGTTACAAAACATATGTATGCTACTAAAAATAAAATGCCCAGTCAATGAAGTTATTGGGTCTCATGTTGAAACGCTAAGTCAATGAGTCAATGAATTAATGTATCAATCAACTTGGGGTTTTTATTTTAATATTGCCCACTCTGTCATAGGTCTTGGGTTCTCTGGGGTACTTTTCTTTGAGAAGAAACAGAATCAGCCAGAATCACAACAGAAAAGAGTGAGGAACCCAAAGGAGTGGATAAGGACTTTAACAATGGAACTATTTACAGAAGTGGATAAGGAGAAGATGGAAAGGAAAAAAAGGGGGGCATAACAACCACAATAAGTTGCTATAGCAATAAAGGCAGAAGGGCAAAAAGAGAAAGCTGTTGCTGGAGACTTAGGATCCCCATTGTCATGAAAGGACCCTGAACCTCATTCCCCTCTAGAGCCAACAGTAATGGAGCAGAGACATCCATAGGCTTTCTGCCTGCCTATTTCCTGAAGCACCTCCTAGAAACTGAGGCCAGTTGTGATCTATAAGGCAAGGAGACCAGGGGACACACCACACTCAGAGGTCAGCAGAGGAAGACCCGAGTACCCATTCATCCAACATTACGTTTACACATCTATGGGACACCTCTGAACCCCTTAAACTGTTGGTAGAACAGTTTGTAAATGTCAAATAAATCAATGGGAGTATGTTTGTGAGTGGGTGTGCAAGCAAAATACCAGCTGCTCCTCGGTTTATGGTGGGGTCATAAAACATTTTTCATTAAGTTGAAGATGTTGCAAGTAGAAAGTAGATTTAGTACCCCTAATTACTGGACATGAACAGCTTGAGTTAACCTACCACAATTTCCTTGGGACAGTTAGTCTGCAATTGGACATTGTGAAAGGTTATCTACCGCATATTGCTAGCTTGGAAAAAAAATAACAGTCAAATACAATTTGTACTGAATGTATAACTCTTTCCCGACAGAATCGTTGGAAATTAGAGCCATATAATGGCACGCACCTACCACATAGAGCATGAAGACAGCGCCCCCAACTGTCCAGAGGACACATCACAAGAGCCAGCCACTTAACACTTGGCTCTCCTAAAGGAAGAACACTATAGGAAAGCTTTTCCCTTGTTGTCCATGCAACCAACAAGCTGAATAATTTTGGAGGTAAAGGGGAAAGCACTATGACTTCCATCTTCACTTGCAAGCCAGCATAATTAGAAAATGATGCAATTTAAATTACTCACCTACTCACAAAGAAAACCCACAGCTTTTGCGAGAACTCAGGCCTGTTACAGGAGCAGGTGCTGAACACCTGAGCCAGCTTCCACTCACAGCTGTTTGGAATAATGGTGTCAGATGTGCACAGATGAAGGCAAACCCACCATCATCTGTCAGTGCCATGAGCATCCAAAGCCCATTGGAGTAAGGCAGACGACCCCTCCCTTCATCGAATGCCTCCATCAAGAAAAGTTCCAAGCAGGTTGAAACAACTTTTGAGTGAAGAAAGCAATTTATTCTGTCTTGCTACTGTCTTACAGCAAGACCAGTGCAACCATTCCATTATCAGAGCAAGCCTTGTCTATACCTCTCTCAAGTTCAGTCTTTGTTGTAGTAAAATGCACATAAAATGTACCATCTTAATCATTTTTAAGTGTACAGTTGAGCCGTGTTAAGTACATCCTCATTGTTGTAAAACCAACCTCCAGAACTCTTTCATCTTGGAAAATGGACATTCTACACTCATTAAGCAAGATTCATTCCCGTCTGGCTTTTATTTCTCTATACCACTCATATAAATGGTGTCATATGTTATTTTTTGTGAGTCAGTCATCTTACTTAGCAAAATGTTCCAGTGGATCATGGAAGTTGTCGCAGGTGTCTGAATTTTGTTCTTTCTTTAGGATTGAGCAGTATGTCATTGTATGGTCACATCTTGTTTATCTGTTCACTTGTTGTAGGCTACTTGAGTACTTTCTGCTTCCTGGCTATCATTCACAATGTGCAACTATATGTACAAAGATAAAAATACAAAGTCTTGCCAAAAGACTCTGCTTCCAGTTCCTTTGAGTATGCTCACAAACTGAATCACTTCTGTATGAGCTTTTCCTTCACTTCTATTCGCTTGTATTCTGGGGCTTTAAATTATTTGAATTTTCTGAACAGAACAACGGGGTTCCTTCCGTATTCTATAAAATAGGGTCATGAGGAGGAAAGACTCTGACATTTGGCATCGTAGCCTCAAGGTTTCAGTTGCCATTTTAGGGCTGGGAATATATCTTAGTGGTACAACATTTGCCTAGCATGTGTGAAGCCTTGGGATAATCCTAAGTACAAGCAGAGGAGGAGGCGGGGGGCTGGTGGTGGATAAAAATAAAGCAAACACATTTAACCCTGTAAAGGCTATGTATTCTTAGTTATGTTCTTAGTGTCCCAGAAACCTGTGTTTTCTCCCATGAGTGGACTCCTCGGATGATTGGTCTACTAAGAGTGTCATAACACAGTGTCATACTGTGTGTACTTTGGAAAGTACTTTTCACAAATCTAGATACCAAAAAAAAAAAATCCCTAATCAACCTGTCAGTGAGACTGGATTTTTTGTTTTGTTTTGTTGTTTTCTTTTTCTTTTTTGAAAACTCAGAGGAAAAATCTCTGTCACACTTTTTCCTCCTTGCCTCCTGTGGCTGTTTCTGGAAGTCTTTGGTGTCCTTGGAATGCAGCTCCAAAGTCTGTGCTCTTCCTCTTGTGTGCCTGAAGCATTCTCTTTCTAGGGACACTGAAATTCCATCATTTTACAAGGGGGCAGTAATTGAATTGAAAGCCGTACTATGATAAAAGTTCTAGAGAGATAAAGGATACAAGGGACATAATTCAACGTATTAAAGGCAATTTACAGAAAGCCAGTAGCCAACATCAATTTAAATGGAGAGAAACTCAAAACAATTCCACCAAAATCAAGACAAGAGTGTCTTCTCTTTGCATAACTATTGTACTTTAATCATGGTGAGAGTAATAAGACAACTGAAGGAGACCAAGGGGGTACAAATCAGAATGGAAGAAATCAAAGTATCTTTATTTACAGATGATATCATAGTATACATAAACGACCCTAAAACTTCCACCAGGAAACTCCCACAGTTGACAAACACAGTAAAGTACTTGGATATAAAATTTACTCATAAAAATCAATAGCCATCCTATATGCAACTGACAAATATGCTGAGAAAAAAATCAGAGTAACAACACCTTTCACAATACCGTCAAGTAATATAAAATATCATGGGGTAACTCTAGCCAAGCAAGTGAAAGACTTTTACAATAAAAAACTTTAAGTCATTGAAGAAAATATCAGAAAATAAAAAGTTCTCCCATGCTCATGGATCAATAATATTAGTATAATAAAAGTGAGCATTCTACCAAAAGCAATCTATAGATTCAATATAATTCCCATCAAAATTCCAACACGATTCTTCACAGAGCTTAACAGGATTGTTCTGAGTTTCATATGGAAACAAAAAAAAAAATCCAGGATACCTAAAACAATCATGAATGCTAAAAGAACTGCCAAAGGTGTCACTATCCTGATTTCTAGTTATACAACAAAGCTATAGTAATAAAAACAACATAGCATGGGCACAATTAAATAGACACATGGAATTTTTTTAAAAGACCAAGATATAAATCCACATGCATGTAAATACTTGATTTTTTGATAAAGAGGCCAGAAATGCAGTGAGGGAAAGACAGCATGTTCAACAAACGATGCTAGTCAAACTAGATGGCTGCATGTGGAAGAAATGGAGTTGTATTTAGCAACCTGCACAAAACTGACCTTCAATTGAATCAAAAATGTAGACATAAATTCAGATGCACTGAACCTGGTCAAAGACAAAGTGTTGAATAATCTTCAACTCACTGGCACAGGAGAAGACTTTCTGAACAGAACACCATCAGCACAGGCACCAAGATCAACAATTAATGAATGGGACCTCAAGAAACCAAAAAGCTTCTGTCCAGCAAAGCAGCCTACAGTATGGGAAAAGATGTGTGTGTGTGTGTGTGTGTGTGTGTGTGTGTACAAAACTAAACTGAGAATTCTCAAAATAGAAAACTCAAATGGCTGAGAAACAATTAAATGTTCAACATCCTCAGCCATCAGGGAACTGCAAATCAAAACTACTTTGAAAGTTCAGCTTACACCCATCAGAATTGCTGAGATCAAGGAAACAAATGGCAGCTCATATGGGGGTCTGAGGTAAGTGGATCATCTGCTTGTGCTGGTGGGAGAGCAAACTTGTACAGCTACTACACAAGTCAGTTTCTCAGGAAGGAGGGACTCAATCTATCTCAAGATCCACTATACCACTCTGAGGCATATACTCAAAGGTCACTTTATTCTATCAAAAGACATTTATTCAATCATGTTTGTTGCTGCTTTATTCATAGTAGCCAGACATTGGAAATAACCTAAATGTCTTTCAACAGAAGAAAGGACAAAAAATATGGTACATTTTTAGGCTGGGCGGTGGTGGCACACGCCTTTAATCCCAGCACTTGGGAGGCAGAGGCAGGTGGATTTCTGAGTTCGAGGCCAGCCTGGTCTACAGAGTGAGTTCCAGGACAGCCAGTGCTATAGATAGAAACCCTGTCTCCAGAAACCAAAAAAAAAAAATAAAAATGGTACATTTAAAAAAAATGAAATCACAAAATTCACAGATAAATTGGTGGAACTAGGAAAAATAACATTGTGAGTGAGGTAACTCAGACTTGGAGAGACAAACATGGTATGTATTTGTTTATACATGAGCATTAGCTATTGAGTAATGATAGTCATGCTACAATATGTAGAAACACCAAGGTTATGTACAAAGTAAAGAACGAGAGGGGGATATATAGATTTCTCTAGGACAGGGTAGTGGGATAAATAGTTAAAGATGGATGAGGGTAGTAGACTGAAGCATGAGGATCAGATGGAGAAGGGGAGGAGAAAAGAGAGATGAGGGAAGAAATACGTAAAGAGACAGCTAAAATTAAGGGTTATCCAGAGGACACAGTAATTATATATATATATATATATATATATATATATATATATATATGCATGAAAGGAAATGAAATCACCAAATGATGTGGCAGACTGAGCCCAAAACAGCTATCCTTTGTCATTAAATGAAGCTTCTAGTTCTGTGATTAAGTTACATCTAATTGAATTGTTGGCCAAAGGGACTCAATGGGAACCCCAAATAACCCAGGCATTGCCAAGAACATAGGTTGCTCTGATAAACTGACAGCAGGGCCCCATTGCTGAAGCCAACAAATACAAATCTCATTGACTGTGTATGAGTTGTGCCTGATGTCTGCATAAGCTTTCTTACCTATGGACTGGCATCTTTGGTACAGGAAGATATTCTATGTGCTATCAAAAGAGAAATATGAACAACTCAGCCACAAACCCTTTGATATACAATGGAGTCCTACCTGTAAGATCTGCTAGTGCAAAAGTGACACAAAGTTCGTGGGAGTACCCAACCAACATCTGATTTGATCTAATCACTCCGAGAGATGAAACTCTTACTGGATAGACATTGCATGGCTGACCAAGGACCTGAGACTAAAACTAGGTATTTCAGTTCAGAGAGAGAAAAAGAGAGAAAGGGGGGGGGAGAAACAAAGAGACAGAGAGACACACAGATAGACACAGAGAGACACAGAGACACAGTGAGACACAGAGAGAGACAGAGACAGAGACAGAGAGAGATTTTAAAGACAGCAATAAAATAATACCTAGTCATTTCCAAATATACTCGTAGGATCAGTGCCTTGCTCAACCATCACCAGAGAAGCTTCCCCTTGTAGCAGATGGTCACAAATAGAGAGACCCACAGCCAGACAATATGCAGAGAGTGAGAGACCTCTCAACATTCAGCCAGAAATGGGATGGCTCTAGCAAGTCTCTTACCCCAGGCCTCAGGAAACCCCACAGAAGAGTGTCAGAGCCAAAGAGGACAGAGGACGTGACAAAACTAAGGCCTCTGAATCAACGTGATCAATGCACATCTGATCTCACAGAAAATGAAGCAGCATGCACAGGGCCTGCACACATCCATACCAGCTGAGGTTCTAGAACTGAAAGGAGAGGTGAACACATGACCCCATTCCTAATCCAGAAGCTATTTCCAACTGATAACCACTTACAAATGAAAATTTAGTTTCCTCCAAGGGAGTCTTACTGGAGAGCTAAACTGCTTTTAAGGATAGGCCGTATGCCTAGCACTAGATGGCCAATGGAAAATGAACTCAATGATACCTTTGGAGGCTCCTTGTCTCATAATGCTGTGTCAGAGCTCTTTCTTTTTTAAAATGTTTCCTTATTATTTTGATTATATTTATATTTTTTTCTTTTTTTACCCTACAGTTCTTTTGCACATATACTATGACTTCCAGTTTAGTATTTCTACAGGATTCCTGAGTGTACAAATGAGTTGGAATGTGTTTCTTGTGCCGTCCAATTCCATCCTGTTAGGTTTTGTTTTATCTTACTCTATTATATTTTATATTATACCCTATTATATTACATATATTATAATTCCAGATAAGCCTGTTTGTTTTCTAATGAAAGACAGAAAGGAGTGGATCCAGATGGGAGGGGACACGGGATGAGCTAGGAGGAAAGAAGGAAATCCATGATCAAGATATATTCTACAAGGGGGAGAGAGACTGTTTTCAATAAAAGGAAAAAAAAGAACGAAAAATAAATCTTCCAGTGACTTTAATTTTAAATGATGAAATTGGGTATTAGTCACAATTATTTAGATTTATATGTAACCTGGAATTACTTGGGATCATTGAAATTTATAACATTGTAAATTTGTGTACATTTTTTTTTCTTTTTTTTTTTTTTAAATTTATTTATTTATTATATATGAATACACTGTAGCTGTCTTCAGACACACCAGAAGAGGGCATCAGATCTCATTACAGATGGTTGTGAGCCACCATGTGGTTGCTGGGATTTGAACTCAGGACCTCTGGAAGAGCAGTCAGTGCTCTTAACCACTAAGCCATCTCTCCAGCCCCATTTGTGTACATTTTTAATAATTTATTTTAATAGAAATGCCAAAGAAAGGAAAGAAAGAAAGAAAGAAAGAAAGAAAGAAAGAAAGAAAGAAAGAAAGAAAGAAAGAGAAAACGAGTCATTCTAATCTAGTATGAGCTCATCTTAACTTGGTTGTACCTGTAAAGACGGTATTTTGAAGTAAAAATCCCATTCACACATACTAAGGTTAAATTTTAAACATATTCATTTGGGGAAGCATAACTGAAGCTGCAGTTCTCACCATCCTGAATTTCTATGGGTATTTCATGACTTTCTACATGTTCCACCATCATACTGGTTGGGAGTCACAGTCACAGCTAAAGTGGCATCTGGTTTGCCTATCTTCTGAACACAGAAATCCCTTCTCTACACTGGCTATGGAGCAGTCTAACCATTCCTGTTGACTGAGTGCCATTTGACTCCCACTGGGACTGCATTCACTGTGAGCAGCTGAATGTCCAATGTCCCTTTCACCCCTGGGAAGAGGAAAAATGTTGAGTGTGGACTTCAGGGATCAAGTGTGGCCCTTAAGCTTATAGTAGTTTGTTGTTCTCTGAAGAACACACCACAGATGCTTTACATCCTTGGCTTATTCTGGAAGATACAATGTCCAAAACATTGAGATCAAAGACCTGCATGGCCATTATATCCTTCCCCTGCATGCTCAACAGTGATCACATCCAGAAAAACCACACAGCAGAGAGGTACAGGCTGCCTAACTGATATATTGCCTTCAGATGTTCGCCCACATCCTGTGTAATGTTCTGCAAGCTGGGAGACACAAAACAGTTTTACTAGGAATGAGGGTAAAAGTGATTAACTCCGAACATTTTAACCATATTGCCAATAAATGACCTATTTGCCCGTGTGCCCTGTGCACTACAGGATAATCATTTTCTAACACATGACATCCAGCACTTCCAGAAGAGATAAAAGTAGGCAATGATTGTTTGTGCCCACAATGCATTTATTATTTAATTCCTTTAAGGTGATGGCATAACCACAATAATAACAGTTTAAGAGTTCATTTACAAATTTCCTGAGCTGTATCTATTGGGAAAGGTCTAGCTGAATGCCATGTGGCTTATTTTCAGAAAATGCCTTAGGGCTGTGAGATGAACTTCTAATAGAATTCAGCAGGGGTATTTCAGTAATCTCCATCATTCAATGGCTCAGCTGCCATGCAACCTGGCTTCCCAGGTAGTGCCAAGCCTGCACTGACCATGGGGATGCAGGCAAGTAGAAGGGATAAGTCACCATCTCAGCACCATGGACTTCTCAAAAGAGCCCAGACAAGTTCACCTGGTGATCTATGTACAGAGACAGCTTTTTAAAAATAGCTTTTATGCTAAAGACAATTAGACTGGGCAAGTTTCTAAACCCTAAGGCAATATCAGAGTATTATTGCTCGCATTTTATGCTTGGTATCTAGTTGGTTTTCATAAGCTGTGGCTTTGCTTTCTAGTGAATTAAAGAGTCATTCTATGTGCGCAGACACGTGTGTGTGTGTATCTGTGTGTGCATGATGCAGTGTGTGTGTGTGTGTGTGTGTGCACACATCATTGTGTGAGCGTGGACATGGACTTGCCACTGTGTGCAGGTGGAAGTCAGAGGTCAATCTCTAGTGTCCATCTACTCACTTGCTACAGGGTTCCTTCTTCACTGCGGAATGTGTCAGGTTAAATGGTCCGCAAGCTTTAGAGAGTCACCTGTCTCTGACTCTCCTCTTTCCGCTATAGCACTAGCATCATAGACAAATGCTATGGTCCCTGGCTTTTACGTAGGTTCTAGAGAGCTTCATACAGATCCCGATGCTTGCATGGCAAATGCTTTCTCCACTGAGTCATCTCTTCAGCTCCTAAAGAGCAATTCTCAACATAAACAAATTTAAGCACGTGACCCAAGATGCAAGTGACCACACACTTTTCTGTAGCTGCCACAGTTCTGAGCTATGTCAAGTCAATCTGGCTCCCACACATCCTGGAAGGCAGAACGTAAGGGTAGCTTATCTCCCATTGTAAAAGCTTGCTCAGTGCTACTAATAGCATAAGTAATTCTGCTGCAAAGCCCAGGGAGGATTCTTTCATTTACTACCTAGTGAACCAATTCTGGCTTTAACAGATAAAAGGTTCTCTGTAGTCTACGATGCAATGCACAATGGTCATGTGTAAGTCCTAGCAGTGTCTCGACACTAGGGTTCTGAAAGGGAAAGAGAGAGACTCGTGCTCGCCTCTCTTTCACCCATTTTCCTTTCAGCATGTGGGAAAGGAGACTCAACACTTCTAGCAGAAATGCCCTCTCTTCTTCTGCTGGAACCCTTGAGACTTGAGCCAACAAGACTGGGAGGGAAAGGAGAAAGCCAGGCTGTGTGTATTGTTGCCAGTGGCCAAATAGCTCAGATGAGATGATGCTGATTACGAGGACTAAAAGAAAGTGGAGAGCCTGGATCTGGGGGTGGCTGAGAAAAGGAGAAACAAGTGTCTTGTGAACATTCCAGAAAGCAGATATTGCCTGCTGGATGCCTTACAACTGCCCTTCAAGAAGGAGCTTATCCTACCTGAGGTTAGTGCCACAGCTTCTCAAGGAGTCTCTGTGAGCAGGGGAAATGGAGAGTCTTTTTACTGGGGAGAAAAATCTCATTTAGAGGAAATGACCCACTTCCTCTAAGGACACTTGGCCAAACACACCCCTCCCTGTGAACATCCTCTACTTTCCTGCCTGAGACAACAACTCAAAAGTGCAGATTGCCCCATTCACCTTGTCTTCTTAAACATTTTAGCCTCTCACCTCCCTCTCAAGCCCAGTTTTACATAAATACATTTTTAGTCTTATGTTTTGTCCAGGGCTTAAGCCCTCTACCGCCCAGAGCCCAAACAGACCTGGTCAATTTATTCCAAATACAACTGTCAGAACTGAGAAGCAAGCACCCAAATTCACAGCTACCTCTAAACTGCATCACACACAACTGAGCATCTGAAGAGCTCATTTTTCACTCGCTGTGACTCAGCCACAGGGCTTACGTTGACCCAAGAAGCCCTTATTATCTACTTAAAGGAGAAGGGAGGGCCTGAACAACAACCCTCTGTTTCTTTTTCATAACTGCTTTCCTACAGGGGCTAGCAGAAGAAAGTTTTAAAACTGCAGCCCCCGGTGGTGAAATGACAGTCAATTTCATTTTAAATGGGTCACTGAATATCTCCAGTGGTGGTGAGTTTTTTTCCCCATATCTTAAATATGCTGTATTATAAAAAGCATAATATTATAAGTGAGAGTTTAGAATCTTTTCCCCCAGAAGGCAAAAAGTCTCATATTTCCTGTTACTTAACTGAATCTATAAACTGTGTCCGAGATATTTTTAAAGGGCCTGCCTCATTTTTTGCACCAATACACTGTAGGCAGGAATGTTGCTTCTCAGAGCACTCATGGATAAAGATTTCCAGATACTGGCCAGAATACTCTGAGAACTGTTGTCAACTATCATAACCTGAAGCAACCTGGTCTGGCCATCTCCCCAGCAGCACTGGGATGTCCTGAGACTTGAGATGTGACTCCTTCATAAACAGGGATGTTCTGGAATCCCCTTGAAGCCCCTTGGGCACAGGAATGGAGATACTGATGTAGCTTTGGTCACCTGTGCTTTGGTCAATGTGCTTCTCCATTATGCACTATGAAAAAAATTGAAAGGGATAGAAAAGCACTTTGCTTCTCCTTCATGACCTGAGCATGCTGAAGATGTGTGGAAGGAGCAGATGAGAGCATCTCCCAGAGAGATCCATATCCCACCCCACCCTCCAGAGCCTATGACTATGTCATCATATCTCACAGGAAAGATTCTGTCAGTGGGATAAAAGATCTTAAGATGGGAAGATGTGCAGTGTTTTCCAGCACCTGTGGGAAAGGAAGGAGAGTGAATGTCATAGTGCCTTATGTGCTTATCATGCAAACCGTGAAGAAGAAAGATGCCCTAAGCCAAAAATGCAGGCAACCAGAATAAGCTGAAAAAAAAAAAGTTAAGAAATTGGTCTCTCGACAAGAACCTCCAGAAGTTCCAAACCAATGCTGGGATTTTAGCTCACTGAGGGCCAGCTCAGAGTTCTGACTTTTAAACTTTAAAACAGTGCACTTATGTCCCCGTAAGTTTCATTTTAGGAAGTTGTTGTAGCAGCAATAGGGAACTCATTCATGAAAGAAGTGGAAAATCCTGTTCTCTAAAAGTCACTGAGCTACAGATCCCAAAGTAACCGTTCATGCTGTGGGTATTCACACTTGGCCCCCCCAGCAACCATTAGTATAAACTATGTTGCTAAAACATTTAAGCCTCTTCATGGACAGAGCCTTCATTTTTGTCCTAGGTACCTCTGGGCCCTCAGTACTTACAACATACATAGCATATGTTGGTTGGTTAATACACGTTGCTGATTACAGTAAAGAGCACTCAGCTAAGACAGTAGCAGCACAATATTCAGGTGCAGTGACCTTTGTGAAACAGAACTAGCACACTTATGAATCTCTCTGCTTCCAATCCTGTCCCCAAAGTGTCCTCTCTGGGCATTTCACTGAGCTGGCCGCTGAGCCTGACCCTATGCTTCTCTACTACTCCTCTAGATTCTAGTCTGAGTGATCTTTTTAAACCACAAAGTGGGCTTGCCTTTCCCTTATTCCTGACAGGAGAGCTAAGACCAAGAACAAATTGCAGGGCCTGCCAAAAGCATGCTATTGCCCTTGCCTGCTCCACCACTATCCCCAAACCCCTCCTGCCCAAGGCCTTTGTTCATGCCTTTCCCTCTCTCATGAATGAGTTGCCTTTCTCCACTATCACTACCAACAATTTCTCCTAGGTGACTCTTGTTCATTCTTTATTCCCCTTTCAAGTGTTGCTTCCTGAGTTGGGGATATATCTTAGTGGTATCTGACATGCACAGGGCTAAAGGTTTGACCTCTCTCTCTCTCTCTCTCTCTCTCTCTCTCTCTCTCTCTCTCTCTCTGTGTGTGTGTGTGTGTGTGTGTGCGCGCGCGTGCGCGTGCGTGTACGTGTGCCTGTGTGTAGGGGGGTGGTTCTGATGCTTTGATCTGGAATCTGCATGTGAACACTGAAGGTTCTGTTCCCCAACTGGTTCTTGATCAATCAATAAAGATGTTATCTGCCAATGACCTGGGTGGAATACGCAAGACTTCCAGTTTTTCGCAGGCAAGCTGGAAGACACAAGAGAGGAGAAATGGATTTGCTGTGCTTCAGAGGGGAAAAGAGTCATTAGCCATGTGAGATCTTGGGTGGAGTGGCCGTTGGCCACTTCCCAGACTGGGCCTGAGGTAGCAGGCAGGAGATTAGAAATGCAACTAAGCTGAGGGCAGATTTATGGTGCTGAGCTAGAACTAAAGGTAACTGAGCAACTAAAGTTGAGGGTAGATTTAGGGTGCTGAGCCGGGAGTGAAAAGAGGGTGTGATAGCGAAGGAAGACTTAGAAGAGCCCAGCCATTTAGCTAAAGCATATCAAAAATAAGCCCGTGTGTGTGTGTGTGTGTGTGTGTGTGTGTGTGTTTCATCGATGGATCCAAAGGAACCTAGGCAGAGCTAATACGACAGTCAGCCTTGAGCTTAAAGCAGAGTAGTAGGAACTACATGCTACATGTGTGTCTTCAGGAAAACCATTTGCCCTCAAGAGTCTCCAGGATGCAGTCCTACTGGTTCCTACTCACAGCTCATTGAGAACAAGTTGTGGTTGTTTGAATGAGAATAGCCACACAAAGAACAAAAGTTGGAAAGCCTTATATCTTCTAGCCAGGAGGCCTTCACCAGAGCCCTGCTATGTCAGTATAGGTTCTAACTTTGAGTCAGCAGAACAATGAGAAAATTAGTATCTGCTCTTTAAGATGGAGTAGACCATGGTATTTTTGTATGAAGAACAGAGCCCAAATGTTTGCAGCACTAATTTATCTTATACAATGGCCCTAAATAAGGATAGTACAGCAAAATTAATTTTTGTTAATGGGTTACAGCTTTTTGTCAGCCATGCATCAATACCCCCAGTGATGGTTCTTTCATTTTTATGTGAGAAATTCTGTCCCTCTCTTGAAACCCAGACCTGTTATGACTGTAGTCGTTATAAAGCTGCCAATTAAACATAGAATTCTTATAGCAAAAAATCATCACATGACCCCTAACCAGGCCATTATTACATGGGCAAAATTTAAAAGTTGAGTACATTAATTGAGAAAATATTGATAACTCATTTTGATTAGTAGTACCTACAAAAAATAGAACCCAACAAGCCCCACTTCCTAGATCATTGGAGCTAATATAATGTCTGCCCATGGAACTGGCTAGCTGGCCAGTTGCTTTCAGTTTGATGGAACATTCCAAATCCTTCTCATAAATTCTTGACTTGAACTTGGTCAAAATGTTAAAAAACAATCATAAATTCATTTTAATTTGGACCCATCAAACTTGAACTTGGTGCCTTTTAGCCAAAGAACTCTAAAGGGCATAAGGGTCTTTCAGAGTTCATACACCAATGAATTAGTTTTACCTAAGTATGCAAAGTAGAATGAATATGAATTACTGAAAGCCACTTATGATTTGGCCAGAATTTTATAACATAAGTTTAATGATTAATTGATAATGTTGTTGTATGTCTGTGAGTCCAACATTCAGAAAAGAGAGGCAGAGAGGCTATGAGTTCAAGGAAATATAGACCATGTACTGATACCCAAATGGAGTCATACAAAAATTGACTTTAGTAACTAGAGACTACATTAGAAAAAAAGAATATGCTTCGATCAAAATATATGATACAAAGTTTTCAAAGAAAAAATTAAAGTTCTTTTTTTTAAAAATCAAAAACAAAGATGTGCTTTGTTTCTGGAGATGTTCTTTCTGATGATGTTTCTTGGCAATGCAAATAACAATGTACTGTTTTGTCCCATCTGGTTAACAATGGAATTGATGTTATGTCTATGCTAAAACATTTGAATAATGATTAGGAGAGTAAAGAAGGTGATATGTATTTTAAAATTAAAATTGTGGTGCTTCAGGCGAGCAAGATAGTGGAAGTCACCTGGCAAATCAATAAACAGAGACTTATTCTCAGTCTTTTTTTTTTCTCTCTTCTTCCAAAAACCCATATCAGAGGTCTGGGGCCAATGAATGAGAGAGTGCTGAGGGCAAATCACCAGGACTTTTGCAAAGTTGAGAAGACTCACCTCTGTTTTTCAGGCAGAGAATGTTTATACTTCTCCATTTTGACAAAAAAAAATGGAGAATGGAAGGATGCTTGCTTAGTTCATAATGAATATTTAAGGACGTGCCTTTGCTTACTGGAATGAGCCTGACATTTTAAACTCTGTCTTTTTTTAATGAACAATTAATTTTTGATGTCCTCTTATTGTGAAGCATATCATTTTTATAAAATAATGTATTATATGAATGTGGCTGAGTGTTTAAGGAATACTAATAAGCTCTTGGTGGCATTTGAGAAATAGGATGTCATCAGTTCCTTGGAGCTTTTTCTATTTCCCTCTTCAATTACTTCCTGATTTCTCTCTCAAAAAAATGACTACCATTCTGTATTTTTATATTGATCATTCACTTACCTTCCACTGGTGTTTCATGGCATATACATAGCTCTTAAGGAGTAGACTGTGTGTAATTCTTAGTGACTTAATTTTCTGTTCACCACTGTTTTTAGATTACTTACAGTTGATCCTTGTACCCAAAGTTTATTGATTTGGCCATAATTACATAGTTTTCTTACTTTATAAATGCACTTTATGACTCCAATTACCTTTACCACAATGAAACACCTGAAGCTGCTAGCTTCACAAAAAGACAACTTTAATAATTTTAAGACTTATTTGTTTTATGTATATGAGTGCTCTGTCTGCATGTACACCTGCATACCATAAGAGGGTATCAGATCATGTTATAGAAAGTTGTGACCCACCATGTGGTTGCTGGGAATTGAACTCAGGACCTCTGGAAGAGCACACAATGCTCTTAACCTCTGAGCTATCTCTACAACCAAGACCAGTTTTATTTAGTTGACTGTTTAACAGATTAGAGGTCATGGTGACTGTATCAAGTCAGTCCTGTGAAGGCCACCTCACCTTGTGTTGGATACCAATGAGAGTAGTGTCAATAACATAGAAGGTGGTCACATCTGACCACATTTTGAGCTGGGGCAAATGAGGCTCCCTTGCTCCTTTAAAGCACTCTGCCTGAAGAACTCAAGGAGCATATGTGAGAAACACTTCATGCCTACTAATGATCTAATGATATCCCTCTCTGCCCCACCTCTGAAAGAGTCTGCTACTTCCTTATAGCTGTGTCTTGGAAATCAAACCTTCAGTCATGATGGGCCCCTAGGGAACTCAACCATGTTTAAAACTGACGGATTGTTCTTGAATTGTGTGTTTGGACAGCCTTCTGTGAATACATCACCTATTACACATATTCAAAAGTTTCCCTAAAGTACAGTGGGTAGAATTTCTGAGTCACAAGTTAGGCACAAGTACAACTTCCCTAGGAAGTACAAATATTTTTTTTCAATATGGCTGTGATGGTTCATATTTCCTCAAGTAGAAGATAGTGTTCCAAAAGTCCATGTTTTCAGACATGACATATAAAATATGAAATATATGTTTCAGGAAAGACATATAACTTAGTGGTCCTGGTACTTTCTTTCTCCCTGCAAATCAGCCATGGGATGGAGATTCCATAGACTATGGTAATCCTTCTCCCTGTGAGTTGCTTTTGTGATCCTATCAAGTGTAATTGTGTTCCTTTTGTGGTGTGAAAAGCCAGATTTCTTACTTAATCAGTTTGTTAGGTGTGTTGGGGGGGCAGAGAGAGAGAAGAAGAAATGGGGAGGGAGAGGAGACAGAGAAAGAGAGAGAGAACCAGTAAGTATACAAGATGGTTCTGTGTACTTGTGTACTAAAAAAAAAAAAAATAACCAACATGAACACAACTGACCTATGCAAACAGTAAGATGTTAAAGAAATTATAGATAATGGTTCTGGGCAAGGCCAAAAAGAACATCACAGGCTTTGTAGGCCTTTCTCTGGGATCATTTGCTGTGAAAGAAGTCAGCTGCTGAATTGACAAGGGAGTTCCTCTACATAGAACAGCCAGCAGCTAACCTCAACTTGCTAGCCTTGTGCACGGGCCATCTCAGAAGCAGATTTTCCAGTCCCAGACAATCTTTCAGAAGACTATAGAACGGTGAACTTGTGTGTGTGTGTGTGTGTGTGTGTGTGTGTGTGTGTGTGTGTGTGTAAAGAGAAAGATGATGTACACAAACCCATGCATATACACATACGTGTGTGAAGGTACACATGGACATTTGTGCATGTATGTGTGGAAGCCAGAGGACAACCTCGTCTGTCATTCCTCAAGAGCTGTCTATTTTGTTGAAATAGGGTCTCCATTTGACCTGAAATTAACCACTAGGATAAGGTGGCTAGCCAGAGAACTGCAGGGATCTGCTGTCGGTCTCCACCTCCCCAGTGCTGAGATTATCCACATGTAATACCACACCTGGCTTCTTTGTATCCCCCTCATTTTTTGTAAGTGGGTTCTGTGGATCAGATTGGCTGCCATCCTTACCTGACATGTACTTTACCAACACGGCATCACCAAAATTCTCCAAACTCTTAGACAACTTGATGGAAACCTCAAAAGACTTCCCAGGGAAGAGTCAGTCACTTAGCAAAGCAGCTTTCAGATTCCTAATAAAAAAACAAAAGGAAAAAATAGTACATATATACTTGTGCCTTAGACTGATACCTGACAGTACTCTGTTTTGGTTTACATTTCTCTGATAACTAATAACACTGACAGGATTTCCTAAGCTGGTAGGTCCGGTACCTGCATCTTACTCACAGCTGGTAGGTCCGGTACCTTCATCTTACTCACATGCTTTCCTCGCTTTTATACTCACTTTTCTCTTGATTCTTCTGAAGTTCTATATTCTAAAGATACTCATCTTTAGAATCAGTAACACCATTTGTGAATACTCTCTTGCATTTTTTGTTTGTTATCTTCTTATTCACACCATTGTATTTTTTAATAATCTGAATTCTTCATTTTAACAGACTTGAATCTGTCACACTTCCTTTGTGGCTAGCACTTTTGATCCTCTTTAAAATCTTATCCTTACTCTACTTCTTTAAAATATTCAATAACAAACTGTTTTAAAATTTTATAGACTCATCTTTTGTATTATTAACCACCAAGATTAATTTGAGGTTATGATCTAAGGTAAGACTCTATTTTCAGGATGATTTTGTAAAAGGTTTGTGTGTGTGTGTGTGTGTGTGTGTGTGTACATGTATGTGTGTATGTGTGTTTGTATGTGTATGTATGTGTGTGTGATTTGTATGTGTGTATGAATGTGTGTGTAGCTATAAATAAATAAATGGATAGATAGAGGGATGGATAGATAGGCAAGTAGGCAGACAGACAGACATAATAGTTGATGAACAAAATTATCAGTTAGGAACTTTATGAAATAGACTGGTTCCTCCCTGTTGATCTGTGCAAATACATTTCTGTATATTAATGGCCTTTTCTGGACCTTCTGTTCTGTTCCATTGCACTTGTTTATTTATTCTGTTATCGGCATCATGTTTTTAATTACACAGTCTGGTGAGTTTTCATGTCCACTACTGGAACTCTCCCGCCAATTTTCTTCCTTCGAGATTCTTCCATGTAGATGTTCAAGTTAGCTTGTCAAAATCTAAGAAAAAAAATACGGTACAGGTTTTAATTTTAGTGGAATCTCATCAAATGTATAAGTCAACTTCAGATAATCTTTGCAAAGCCATTCCTTCTCTAAGCATTGTATTATTTACTGATTGATTGATTTCACATTTCAATATAAATATGTGTCTTAGTTAGGGTTTTCCTGCTGAGAACAGACACCATGACCAACTCTTATAAAGGACAACATTTAATTGGGGCTGGCTTCCAGTTTCAGAGTTTCAGTCCATTATCATCAAGGCAGAAACATGGCACTATTCAGGCAGGCATGGAGCAGGAGGAGCTGAGAGTTCTACATCTTCATCTGAAGGCTGCTAGGAGAATATTTGCTTCTAGGCAGCCAGGATGAGGGTCTTACAGCCACACCCACAGTGACACACCCACTCCAACAGGACCACATCTTCTAATAGTGCCACTCTCTAGGCCAAGCATATACAAACCATCACAATATATATGTATGTATGTATGTATGTATGTATGTATGTACTTTGTTTCCAACAGTTTTTGCAAACATTTTCATTTCCATTATTCATAAGTTAGCTACTTTATAGACAATCACATCTCCTGAAAATCATGGCATTTCACATCTTCCTTTCAGTTCTTAATCTTTTTTTCTATCTTGACTATTACATTGATAGATTGAAGTAATGGGGACGGATCTTGTCTAGTTTATGGTCTTTGGAATAATTGAGCTTCCTTCTCTCTCCCCATTTTCTGGTAATGGAATTCTCCAGACGGCTAAGAGTGTTGCTGGCAGCCTCCTTCAGCTGAAGAGATCTACCTTGTCCATATCTCACATGCTTCCTGGTACAATGCACATTGGGTAACAGGCTAGCCTCAAGTATGAAGGTCCAATTCCAATGTACAGGCCTATTTGGGGAGTCTGTGAAGGATTGACAGAGTTGTTCCTCAGGCTGTACTGCAGCCCATGTTCTCCCATCCCCACTCAATCCTATTTTCTTCACTTCCCTTTCATAGAACACAAACTCCTGCAATATGCTCCTGATTTTAATCCTCATTGCAGGGTCTTCCGAGAAGCCCAAGTTGTGAAAGTGTCTGTCACCTGTTTGCTGAGAACTTTTGAATCTGGATGAATGCTGAGTTTTCATGATTTGTTTTCTCTACAATTTTGAACAATCATATGTTTTTTCTCTTCTAAATTCTTTATGTGGGAGCAAATAGAAATCAACTGAAATTACACTGATGATCTGAACACAGTTTGATCGTGATGGAATAGTTTGTGCTGGACAGGCTCCTCATGACCTGCACCACTATGGGGCAAATCCACAAGAATAGCCAGGCTCCTCTCTCTTCTTCTTTTCTTTATGTGCTGAATTTTAGTAAACACATTAATAGTTGGACATATCTATGAGTAGAGTGTGATCATTCTGGACATATACACAACATATGATGATCAAAGAGGGGAACTATGATTTAGAGGTGCCTTGAGTTTGCTTCCCCCCAAAAAATCTAGTTAGTAGAAATTTAATACATGCTGTGAGATGTGAAGAGGCTGAAAACTTAATCTGAGTTCATCTGTACTGTTTAGAGGTAGATCTTTGACTAGGATAGGCAAACCCATTAGCTGGAGACTTCATGACTGAATTCTATGGGTGGAGGCACAGAGAAAGTGAGGAGTGAGGGAGTGAGGGAGAGAGGAGAGAGAGATGAGAAAGGGGAAGGGAGGGAGAGAGACAGAGAGAGAAAGACAGAGAAAGAGAGACAGAGAGACAGAGAGAGACAGAGAGAGAAAGACAGAGACAGAGAGACACAGAGAGAGAGACAGAGAGAGAGCTCCATAGCTGCATAATCTCAGGACTGTGCCAGTGAAAAAGCCATTACTAGCATCCACAACCAGAGCTAAAGTGACACCTTTGGAAAAGACCTTAGAGTAGCCTGATAGATGCGACAATTAACCTTGCCTTCTCTTTATGCATGTCTTAGGGTAATGGAGGGGGGAGTCTTCAACACTTCTCTTCTAGTTCTTTATAAAAATGCACAGAGGAAATTGCTATAGAGTGTGTCATCCTCCCGTAACAGAAAACTTAATTGAATGCTGAGACTTCACTAAGTACATTCAAGTTTTGATTAATATCATAGCTAGCTCTGTCCAAATTGCTTAAACACAAAACTTAGAATGGCTAATAGAATTTTGGGGAACACACAGTTCTCGAGGCAAGAAAACCCAAAATCAAAATAAGAGCATAGGATTTGTGTCTTCAAACAGCCCACTTTCGGGATCTGTACACTGTGTACTCACATGGTGAGTAGCCCCTTTGTGTCTGTTTCATTTGTACAATAACTCATCAAGGAGGACTCAGCCTTCATAACTTACTCGCTTCTCAAAAAGCCTCATCTCCACACCATTATGTTGCAGTCAGGATTTCAATAAATCAATTTTGGGAAGATACAAGCACTGAGATGTGGGAGAAGGTACTGATCACTCCAAAAAACTTAATATTTTTCATTATGGAACAACTGCATATTTGATCTGAAAATTATAAAGGAAGAGTGGTAGAGTACTTCAGTAACATATGTAAGATCATGGGTTCAATCCCAAGCACTACAAAAACAAACAAAAAATGCATATATTGCTTAATATTCTTTTAGCTGTACCAGGGTTATTAATTTTCATTCATATACTTTTCCAAAGTTTTGTGAAGCCATAATTAGCAAGTTAAAATTATATATCTCAGTGTGTGTATATATACACACACACATATATAATATATAATATATATATTATATATTATAAATGATATACTAGGTGAAATTTTAATATATGTATATATTGTGAAATAATTATTACATCAAGTTCATTAGCATATCACCTCACATACCTACTATTTTTGTGTTGAAAACATTTAATAACTGCTCTTAACAATTCTCTGATATGCACTAGCCACGTTAGCAGTAGCCACATCCTGTACTATAAATCTCCAGAACTGATTAGTTTTATATCATTGAAACTTTCTACTCTTTGAACAATATGTCTCCCAGTTTGGGGCTTTTATTATTACCTCTAAGTCTTTCCAGTCCTTTTAATAAAGGAGAAATTCCATCCCCCTTGGTTCTCAGTCTCACTAATGTAGGAATTTAAGAATGGACTAAAATGGAAAGCTTATAGAAAATTGTCTTAGATCAAAAGAAAAAATATTTCAGGACAGAAAGTCTATATATCTCAGTGGTTGTCCAGAGGAGGAGAAGGAAAACAGTCAAACCACAGCTGTCGCACATTTCTAAACAGAGAGCAATGAAAACCAAGGGAAAGAACTGATGGGTTATTTCTGTGCCATCAGTGAAATGAACCAACTTAACCCAGATTAGATTGTATTCAAGGCAGGTTTATTGGGAAGCTACACTCAGGTGAGTTCACTGACCTAGCAAAACCATCAACCATAATAAACAAAGGGAGAACAACATTCTACATTAAAACCAAGTTTAACCAGTATCTATCTATGAATCCAGACCTCCAGAAGGTTCTAGAAGGAAAACTTCAACCTGAAAAAGATAATCGACAGTCAAGGAAACACTAAGAATAAATAATATCATTCCTGTGAATAAAAAAAGACAAGAGTAATCCCACACCATAAAAACAAAATAACAGGAATCAATAAGCATTGGTTATTGATAGTTCTCGATGTAAACTGTCTCAACTCTTCAATACAAAGATACAGACTAGCAGACTGGATTTGAAAACAGGATCCACTGCTCTGCTGCATCCAAGAAATACACCTTACCAGCAAGGGTAGACATCACTTCAGAGTAAGAGGATGGAAGAACATATGACAAGAAAAATGGACCCAAAGACAAAAATGAAATGATCATCTTATTAGATAATGAAAAAGGCATTGATGAAATTCAACATCCCTACAAAACAAACTTCCTTGAGACTGGAAATACGAGTGGCATACCTCAACATGATAAAGGTGATTCACAGCAAGCCTACAGACAACAGCAACCTGATCAGAGGGGAACAAGGCAAGGATGTCCATTCTTTTCAAATTTCAATATCAGACTTGAAATCTTATCTAAAGCAATAAGACAAATGAAGGAGGTACAAATTGGAAAGGAAGAAATCAAAGCATCACTACCTGCAGATCATATGATAGTATAAACCCTATACCCATAGTAGATACACAACACAAAACAAATTGAAGCGTATTTTTGGAGATTTTTGTTTGTCTGTTTCTTTCTTTCTTTTGTTCTCATGACTTCTTGTGTTACTGGTCTCTTTCTTGTATATTATGGTTTTCAATTTTGTTTTTATGGGTTTTGTTTGTGCCTCTGTGTATGTATGTATTTCTTGTGTTTTCATTTCTGTTTGTTTGTTTGTTTGTTTGTTTGAATGTTCCTTTTGTTTTATTCTCTTTTGTCTTTTTAAAATTTGCCTATTTGTTTCCTTCAATGAGAAAGAAAGAAAGCTGGATTTAGAAGGATGGGACAGGGAGAAGATATGGGTGGAAATAAAAGAAGGAAAACAGTGGGGGAAAACTTTATTTTCAAGTTTTAAAAATGTGTAGTTATACACACACATACACACACACACACACACACACACACACACACACACGGGCATTCAATAGATACCAACAAGAAGAGGCTGACAAAGATCAAGTATGAATTACAAGCACACTTCTACAAGGAGATCCAGGACCACTGTACCCGGGCAGAAAAGCTAAGTGGCAGTTCAGTCATCCCCCTGTAGGCCAATGTTTTGTTAGCTTCTTCCAGCCCCTGCCTGGAGCATGTTGCAGGCTGCCCTTTTCCTATCTACACTAGAGGGGCCGAGGAGATTCCAGCACTGGGAGGGCAATCCTTTCACCCTGGTTGCCAAATATCTGCAGTACCCCCTGTATAGTCCTCCTGGCTCCATCTCTGATGGTTCTGGCCTTTCCAAACGATCCCCTCCTCTGGGATTTAAATAGACCAAGTCCCTCTCCAGGCACCCAGTTCAGGAAGGAGTCTATTTTTTTTAATTACACCCCTACCCCACATCCCAACTTCTAATTTCTGCCAACTTCTAACTGCAAAATTGTTCCAGTGCCTATCTGCTTAGTTCTGTGTATGAATGGGATGTTATACAAATGACCCTCCCTTTCTCTTTGATCTTAGCCAATCATGAAAGCAGAAATAGTAAGGAATCTTCAGATAAAAAAAAATAGTGCAATGTGATGGTTTCCTTGGTATTGCATGTGTGCAGCGTACTTTCTCTGTCCCTACCCCCACGACCTTAGTGTTCTCACCTAAATGAATGAAGCTTGTTTTGTTTTTCCCGTTCCACTCCTTCCTCTATTTTTGCCACACTATTTCTACCCTTTTAATGACAACCTGAGCTATTTTAACATACTTACTTTAAAGACTTCATTTAACCAATACCTTTCTTTCTGTCTTAAATAAGAGAATTAGAAATTTTTTGACCCTTCAAAAGGACCAGAATCAGCACAAGACACCCCAAGACCAAGTTCTCAGCACAAAGGAATAAGAGACAAAGACAGGAAATAAGGACAAAGGATAAAGACAAGGAGAGGGGAAAGGGAACAAGGGGGAGGAGGTATATTTGCCTGGAAGGACAAGGACTGCCTCCAGATAGAGAGGAGACAGATGTGACCCATAGACAAATGGCAGTTTATAAGGAGAAAACAGGAAACCCTGTTAGGATGAAGTGTTTAATTTTTAATTAGACATGTTAATTGGGTGAGCCAAAGGGGACTTTTGATTGCTGGACTTTAATACTTTGGTAGCTGGACCTTGGTGGTCAGCCTTAGGAGAAGGAAGTGGCCAAATAAGGGAATTGGCCTTAGTGGTTAGCTTTAAAATAATCTAACCATTTAACAAGGCAGTCAAATCAGAGAGAAGGGCAAGGCCTGTTAGAACCATGTTTGTCATGCTCAGGCCTACTAGAGCCTTCCACACTGCTCCCCGCACATACTATATAAGCCATATGGTACTTAATTTTACCTTATTTTTCCACATATAAAATAGTAGTGGTTTCTTCAAGTAGTGCGTCTATACACCCCCCCCCATATAAAGCCTCCGATATGAAGCAGTATTTTGCTTTCTATACTCTGTATCACAGGCCTTCCATTTGTGATCATAGCCTTGCCACATAGTCAGTAGAGACTAGAAACTTTCTTTTCATGAAGATCATTCAAGGAAAATTCTCCATTTGTTTGAAGCCACTTGTGTGCCAGGCACACAGGGACACCAACAACCTGGGATCCCTTCAAATGATGGTACACACACACACACACACATGCACAAGAGGGGTTTAGGCCATCGTAAGTTCAGAATATCAACCCCACCCCCCAAAAAAGCATATCAGGTTGTGGAAGCTCCATCGAGGTCTTTGCACCATACTGGGTTCTACGCAGGAGCCTTGCTTCTTGTCACCTGAGACTCAGAGTCTAGCCATCTGCAGCATCGTTTGGTGGAAACGTCTCAGTTGGATTTATGTTCTAGTTCCTGCTTTTAGCTCAGTTTATAGAGCTTTGTCTCCTCACTCTCCTGTCTGAGAAGATCTGCACTAGAACTGCTTTAAGCCACCTCCCCAGTGACTCAGTGATGCAAGAAGGCAGGCTGTTGGGGGTGACTTACCTACATCTTCAAAGCTTCCATTTGTAAATCAATTAAGATAATCACAAACTAGTAAAGCAACCTAGAAAGAATAAACCGTCCTTGAAAAGGGCTATGTGGGAATTGCACTGTGGGGAGTAGTTGGCAACTACCAATTAACAAAGGCTATTTGTGAGCCAAGTGTTTCACTGAGATTTTTCTTATAAAGACACGGGTCCTCTAGGGAATTTGCTAATTCTTGAACCTCTAATGAGACTATCACTCATTGGCCACCCAATATATGCACAGTTGAGTACAAACAAGAAGAATCAAGGAAGATTTACTATGCCCCAGTTTCTCAACTCAACAAGAAGTCTCGGGCCAGTAACGTTTGATTTGGTTGCTCATTCCCAGTGGTTTCAACTGTAAGCATTAATGAAAACAAAAGCAACATTCTATGAACATGTGCATCCCAGTTCAACTCAGTCTTTAAACTCATCCTCACCAATGGAAAAGTCCATTGAAGTCCAAGGTTTTCCCCAAAGACATAACTTAAATCAAATGTAATAAATAGATTTTTGCCTCAAGTGCTAACTTCCAATGAAGTTCCATTGAATACTTAAGTCCATCAATTGGAAGGATCACAGGATGTTGCTACCATTTATCTCGAACCAATTAGAGGTGTTCCTCACAGGTAGGATAGGCAGAGCGAAGGCAGGACGTGGCAAACAGTGTAAGTAAACAGGAGGTTTTACTTTTCTTTTAAACTGAAGGCTAGGTGGGCAGGAATTACAGATGCTGGGATCCAGGCATCTGCTGCAGCACCATATGACAGCAGTAATGCTCTCATGAAGTTGGGGCCACATTCCAACCTTAAACAAAAGCTCTTCCACTCTAGCCAAGCCCATTTAGTAGGAGTTAGCCAGGTTTGCTGCCAGTGGCATTTCCAACAGTATTGCATGTGCAGCCACACCTAACAGAAGAAAAATACCCAGCATGCTAGAGGAGGTGGGTGACTGGGGTTATTTTTTGAGTTTTAGGGGCTGTTTAATGGTGTACACTCAACCTTTATTATGAAAGTAGTGACATATTCTGCCAATCAATGTCATTGAAACCTATGTAGAATTTACCATTTGTTATTTCAATGCAGAAATAAACAGCTAAAATGTTGGTGGGGACTGAATGGTAACTATTTTCATACTGATGAATGTGTGATTATATAAGAAAGGAAGCATCATCAGGTTAGTCAGAATCTTATGCATTTTTTCAGGGTTCACTAGGAAGATTTAAATGTAGAAATATCTATATTGCTGCTCTCCATAATATAGCCTCCTTTCTAAATCTTAGCTTAATTGGATTTAAAGAAGATCTTTATCATTTTAACTGATTGTGCTGATTTGTTTTTTTGTCTTTAAAAAACAAAACACAAACAAACAAAAACAAACCACTGACAAAAACCTACTAGGGGAGGAAAGGGTTTTCCTTTTGCTGCTTACAGAACATCAAGCAAACCTGGACGCAGAACTGAAGCAGAAACTATAGAGGAGCCCTACTTACTGACTTGCTCTCCATGTCTTACTCAGTTTGTTTTCTTATTCAACCCAGGACCTCGGGCCAGTGACAGCACAGCAAACAGTGGTTTAAGCCCTCCATGCATCAATCACCATCAATGAAATGTTCCACAGAATTGTATATGTCTATACATATGGCCACTCTGATGGAGAAAAATCTATCAATTTCTTCCTCTCAGATGGCTATAGTTTGTCAAGTTGACAAAGAGTGTCCATCTCACTGTCCTTGCCTTGTCTTTTAACACTCTTCTGTTTTATCTAATAAAATGTGTCTCAGCACAAAATGAGATCCAGAGTTGCATGTTATGACCAGGTAGATCTATAAAAGAGCTCCTTATATGGTACAATCAAATCTTTGAAGGAACACTAAGGAAGAGTGGTGAGTCCTCTAAGCTGGCCAGCATTCCTCAGGCAAAAGCTTGAAGGGCATAGTCTGGTACCTTCACTTAGCAGAGTCTATTGAACCTTTTGGGCCTCACAGAATTTTTAAGTTATTATTTAATTTAATTCAGAATAATCCTTTTGAAAATTCTTTAAGCCTAACTAAATCTGAATCATCACATCATTCTTTAGTGGTGTTAAGAGTGCTGTAGTAATTATTTAAAAATTAGCCACTGGTATGGCCGACTACCTAAGCTGCGGCGGCTCTGCCTAGCTCAGCCGCCATGTTTCTCAGCCGGAGGCCCATGCACGCAGCAGCTAGAAATGGCCAGAAAGAAACACCAGCCCTGCAACCCACAAGACACCAGTGTGGGAGATGGCTCTGCCAATCTTCCATGCTGTCTCCGCAAGGCTGGGCATTGCCCAGGCCATCTCACCATCCAAGAGGGCCCAGTAGAAAGATGAGACTCTAATGCTTAAAGATTAATCAAAGGCTTATATATTTGGTAATGATCAGTAACAAGATACCCATACAATCAGAACTGTAACCCAGTACCCAACCTAGATATACCAACCACCTTTGACTGCTACAGACACGTGAACATCCGCCTCCATCTCCTCCCTCTCTCTCTCTCTCTCTCTCTCTCTCTCTCTCTCTCTCTCTCTCTCTCTCTCTCTCTCTCTCTCTCTC
>NW_021604660.1:3577832-3615183 GCF_004785775.1 Grammomys surdaster
CTCTCTCTCTCTCTCTCTCTCTCTCTCTCTCTCTCTCTCTCTCTCTCCTTTCCTAGCTCCTCCTCTCCTCCTTACTCCACTTCTTCCTCTTCCTCTTCCTCTTCCTCTTCCTCTCCTAACTCTTCCCATATTAGTTCCTCCTACATAAGAGCACTAGACATTTTCTTCCATCTTTAATTTACAGAATACACTGGCATCAATATATACCATTTTGAGCATGAGATTGTCCCCATTGATGTGAACATGGATTCTGGAGAGAGAAGAACATTGTCTTCTTTTGTGTTTTTATTGTTTGTTTAAGAACTAAGAAGAATATCTATTATTTGCTGCAAATAGAGAAAGAAGAGGAATAATTTCTAATATTGTCCTCAGATACAACATGGTAGTTTAATCTGGAGAACCTGTAAATATTCATATAGTTACCTTCCTCCTGATCTGCTCCACCATCCAGGCCAGATTGGTGGGCCACTCTGGAGTCTGAAGAAACCAGAGACACAGACTGCTTGTCTCCCAGGAGGCCTGCCTGGGACACAAATGAGATATCTACTCAAATACCCACGCCAGCTGGGACACCCAAAGACCTCAGCTAACATGAGACCTACCTACCCCACCCAGCCCAAGCTCCATCTTCCTTCTAGTCCGCTCCTCCACCCAGGCCAGATCAGGGGGAACCCCTGCCCCCACTCCTGAGGTCTGCCCTTAAAGAGAAAACAAATAAATCCCTTAAAGAAATATAGGAAAATACAATCAAACAGGTGAAGGAATTGAACAAAACAGTCCAAGAACTAAAAATAAAAATAGAAACAACAACAACAAAAAAATAAAAATAAAAGGCAACCCTGGAGATAGATAACTTAGAAAACAGATCAGGTACTACAGGTACAAGCATCACCAACAGAATACAAGAGATAAAAGAGACCCTCTCAGGCATAGAAGATACCATAGAAGATATCAACACATCAGTCAAAGAAAATACAAAATGTAAAAACCTCCTAACCCAAAACAGGAAATTCAGGACAAAATGAAAAGATCAAAACTAAGAATAATAGGAACAGAAGAGTGAAGATTCCAAGCTCAAAGGCCAGAAAACATCTTCAACAAAATCATAGAAAAAAACTTCCCTAACATAAAGAAAGAGATAACCATAAATGTACAAGAAGCCTATGGAACACCAAAGAGATTGGACCAGAAAAGAAAATCCTCTTGTCACATAATAATCAAAACACTAAATGCATAAAACAAAGAAAGTATATTAAAAAGCTGTAAGAGGAAAAGACCAAGAAAGTATCTTCAATAAATGCTGCTGGTTTAACTGGTTGTCTGTATGTAGGAGAATGAAAATAGATACATATTTATCACCTTGCACAAAGCTTGAGACCAAGTGTATCAAGAACCTCAACATTAAACCAGATACACTGAATCTAATAGAGAAAGTAGGAAAGAGCCTCAAACTCATTGGCACAGGAAGAAATTTTCTGAACAGAACACCAAGGCCTCAGGCTCTAAGATCAACAATAGATAAATGGGACCTCATGAAACTGAAAAGCTTCTATAAAGCAAAAGACACTGTCACTAGGACAGATTGGCAACCTAAAAATTGGGGAAAAAATCTTCACTAGCCCTACATTTAATAGAGGGCTAATATCCAAAATATATAAAGAACTCAAGAAGTTAACCTCCAAAAAAAAAAACCAAAACAAATAACCCAACTAAAAAAACTTGGGTACTGAGATAAACAAAATATTAGCAACAGAGGAATCTTGAATGGCTGAGGAGCACTTAAAGAAGTGTTCAAAGTCCTTAGTCATCAAGGAAATGCAAATTAAAGCAACCCTGAGATTCTACCTCACACCAATCCAAATGACTAAGATCAAAAACCTCAAGTGACTGCACATGCTGACAAGGATGTGGAGAAAGAGGAACACTTCTCCATTGCTGGTGGGATTTCCATCTGGTCCAACTACTCTGGAAATCAGTCTGTCAGTTCCTCAGAAAATTGGACATAGTTCTACCTAAAGACCCAGCTGTACCTCTCTTGGACATATATCCAAAAAACGTTCCACCATACCACAAAGACACATGCTCCACTATGACCATAGCAGTCTTATTTGTAATAGCCAGAAGCTGGAAACAGCCTAGATGTCCCTCATCAGAAAAATGGATACAGAAAGTGTGGTTCATTTACACAGTGGAATACTATTCAGCTATTAAAAATGAAGACATCATGAATTTTGCAGGTAAATGAATGGAACTAGAAAATATCATTCTGAGGTATCCCAGACCCAAAAGGACATGCATGGTATATACTCACTGATAAGTGGATATTAGCCAAAATGTATAGCATACCCAGAATACAATCCACAGACCATAAGAAGTTAACAAACAGGAATGCCCAAGTGAGGATACTTTAATCCCACTTAGAAGAGGAAACAAAATAATCACAGGAGGCAGAGGGAGAGAAGGATGTGGGTGTGAGAGGGGAGGGGTAGGGAAAATGGTGAACAGGATCAAGTATGGGGAGAGGAACAGGAGAGAAGCCCAGAGGAAACCCAGAGGGCCAGGAGAATGGATGGAAATAAGCAGCCTATGGGAGGTGGTAGGTGAGGGAACCCTCTAGAAAGTCCCAGAGACCTGGGAGGTGAGAGACTCTAAGGACTCAGTGGGGGCCACAGGATCCAAAATGTCCAACGTTGGGGAGAGGGAACTCGAAGACTCCACTCCAATAGACAGACAGGGCCTCAGGTGGAGGGATGGAGTTACTAACCCACAATCAAATTTCTGAACCAGAGTTGTTCCTGTCTAAAAGAACTGCAGAGACAAAAGTGGAGAAGAGACTAGCAGAAAGGCTTTATAGTGACCAGCCCAATGTGGGCTCCATCTCGTGGGGGCCACCAAGGCCTGACACTATTACTAATGCTATGATGTGCTTACAGATGGGAACCTAGCATGGCTGTCCTCTGAGAAGCCCTACCAGAAGCCGACTGGGACAGACGCAGACACTTACACCCAACCATTGAACTGAAGTTGGAAACCTCTACGGAGGAATTGGGGGAAGAATTGAAGAAGCCAAAGGGGAGGGTGACCCCGTAGGAAGACTGGCAGTCTCAACTAACTCCTTCCCCTGGGAGCTCCCAGAGACTGAGCCACCAACTAGGCAGCATACAGATCTGAAGCCCCCGGCACATATGTAGCAGTGGACTGCCTGATCTGGCCTCAGTGGGAAAAGAAGCGCCTAATCCTCAGAGACCTGAGGCCCCAGGGAAAAAGGGTTCTCACTGGGGGTGGGAGGAACACCTTTGGAGTCAAGGAACTGTGGGAGGGGGCCAGAGGACAATGGCTGGAATGTAAATGAATAAAATGATTTTAATAAATAAATAAATTTTAATTGTTTACAAAAATATTCACATAGTAAAGCAATTTCGTGGAAAGCACATATCTGAGCATGCTCAGTTAGGAACTCTGTTCCTAAGCACGTTCAGTTTAAGGTCATATTTCAGGAGAGAAAAAAGTCAGTTGCCTTCCAGGACATGCTTAATCCAAGTCTGTGGAGCACATGCTTAGTCCAACTCTACAGATATCGACCCATTTGGATATGTCCAGATCTCAGCATAATGAAGACTAACTGTAGTGCTTCTGAGGCGCACAGTTTGTATTATGAAACAGCAGACAGAAACACCTCGAGGCATGCTTAGCTTTCTCTAGGAATTTTTAACTGCATAAAAGAAAAGATGCGTCAGCTTAGAAACCTGCCCACAAAGATATCAGCATAGCTTAGCAGCTAACAGATCCTGTTTTTCCAGCTTCTGGTGGGAGGCAGCAGTCACTAACACCCCATGGTTTGTGACTGTGTCACTCCAAACTCTGTAGCTATCTTCACAGAGCCTTATCAATCTACCCGTCCACCTCTTAGAAAGACTAGCTCATATCATATAGATTTTGTTTATTTGGTGTTTGTTTAAACAAATATACAAATTCATATGTTTTTACGGTGCTGCAAGTTTTACACAGGGAGATAGCCCAATGTTTCTCAAACTAGAGAGAGAGGAGAGGGAGAGAGAAATTTTTTTATTGAATAAACTTAAACTTTTTCATAAATCAGTATCTCCATTTTTTTTCCTGCCTTTTACAGGAATTGAATGTGTTAAGCCCTCCCTTGTGACATTCCTGTAGCCTCTTCTTTATGTAATTCCAGTTCTTGTCTCTGGGCCAGTTTGTCAGATGTATCTGACCCGATGGAAACATCTGTGTCCTGTGGCAGCTGGATTGAGGGCATTTATTTTTGTTGCCTGCATAGGATACTGGAGCTCCCATAAAATTCTTGTTTTGGAAACAACACCTCATTTTCTGATTTAGGGGCTTCCTAAATTTTGACTTGTGGATCTGGAAGTGCTCCTCAAAAGATAGTTTTGGACTTTCTTCTGAGCAGATCACATGGATTCTAAATAATAATTGGCGTTGTTCAGTTGGAAAAAACACATGACTCATAGTCTAAACCCTGACACTCTCCAGGTGTCCGTGATTAAGCTGAACCTCTGTGAGCATTGTTCTTACATCCTGCTTTACAGAGTTAAAGCAGGCTTCCCATTTACCTGACAGAGCAGGCTTTTACCAAGAACGCAGGCGCCACTAAAATTCATCCAAGCTTCATCCCCAGAACTGTGGGTTGGACCAGAATCAGGTCCTAGAAATCTACATTTTTTTATCCTCTTCTGTTTAAATTATTTCTGTAAACACAAAAATTCTCTAAAAATAGTTACGTTTTAATGAGAATAAGTTATAAAAACAAAACGTACTCTCCCAGTGTTTCTGGAGGTCAGTCCACTTTGAGAACCCCTGGGAACTTCTGTTAATGACAACAAAATCTTGTTGGCTGCAATGTCTAGTCCCTCTGGTTCCCTCCAGTGGAGAAGAAAAAAATACACTTTCTACACTTGAAACATGTAAGGGTGAAATTGGATTAAAGTACAAAGAAACAGTAAGCCTTCCAAAAACAGCAATGCACCTTCCAGAAAAATCACTCTGGACCCAGAATTTGTGGGAAAGCCTTCCCTATCTGCTTTCTAGGTAGGTTCTAGGAATGTAAGCCATGGGCAGAACTGTCCCCGCTCTCCTCCGTAGATCGCTATCTGCCCAGCCTGAGTCACATCAGAAATTGTACTTTCCGAGCGTGGAGCAAACGAGGTCTTAGAACACATTGCATTCTATGTTGAGTCCATATCGACGGCTGTACTCGATTCATCTTCCATAGAGAGGAAAAATTGAAAGGAAATTGAATCTGGTTGAGTATTTCCTGTGTTCAGCTCAAACGACATTATGTTGTAAAAATTCTAGAAATAACATGCTAGAGGGCTGAGTGTCTGGGAACGGCTACCTGTGTTTCTTGCCTGATTTACCTCCAGGCCTGGAATAGTTCAGCAATCTTCTGGTAAAAATCCTTATTATCCTCAGGGATCAGCACCAATCCTTCTGTTACAGAGGCTGGCAGCTCAGGGCTGCCTGAGGAGAAAGCAGCATTAGCCAAGGGCCTCTGAGTATTTTCCATGGGCTGTGGAAGGCCAGCCTCAGAATCAGCCACTGGATTTCTATCTAAAGCCCTTCATTAGCAGAGAAGGAAACAAGACACTGGAAAACAGATGTGTTTTGCTTGGGAAGTTTATTCCCAGTGGACTATTCTATCCCAAAGGAGCAAGTATTCTAGAGTGATACATTTGACAGACCTTGAGGATGGACAGTAAATAGCACAAAGAGGCACCTGCATGTTCAAGATGCAGCCTCCTTCAGCACTGCACCACCTGAAATGGGAGATGTGTGTACTGCCATTGGTACCCACTGTTGATCCCAGCCTCTGCATCTCATTTAAATCTGCCTTCTCTCCATAACCACAGGCAGCACTCTGGTGCTGGCTTCTGGGAATCGTGTCTTGGACTCTAAAACAAGCATGTTATCTACTATGTTTCCCAAACTGTAGCAAGGGTAACAGTTTTACATGCCAATTTCTTCAAGTCACTCAACCTTAAAACTTTTCAATGAATGTCAGGAAATAAACCTAAAGGAAGTGGTAATTTTTATATATTAATAATAATATAATAAATAATAAAACATTAATATTGCATGTAAATTGTATTTTATTAAAAACAATAATTATTAACAACGCCTGTGTCGGTGACAAACCCAGCTCATAGACGGGAGCTGTAAGAAAAAATTTCTAAAGACAGAGCGTAAGCATATTCATATAGATGCAACTGTTCAGTGTGAATTAAACGTCTGAATGTTAAGATCCAAGAACATTTATAAAAATAATTTATGGACTCAGAATGTAGCAGGTGGTAGAGTGCTTGCATGGCATTCATGAAGCCATAAGCTTGATCCATAGCACTTCATAAAGTAAGGATGCTACACACCCCTGTAGTCCTAGCACTTGAAAGATAGAGGCAGGAAGATCAGAAGTTCAAGGTCACCTTCAGCTGCATGGCAAGTTCAAGGCCAGACTTGGACTCACACTCTGCAGTGTAGAATATTAAATATAAAAGGAATAATTTATGGACAACATTTTTTCAAAGCATAGGAAAATTTGCTTAATTATAGTAAATTTTTTTCTTTTTGTCACTAAATAAGAGTTCTAAAGAGACATGTATCCCTGGAACTGTATGTAGAATTAGTTGAATTCTACATAATTTAGTAGAATTTAGTAGAATTAGTGCCTTTAGAGCCACAGGCTTATCATTTTCATCAGGTTCATAATCACAAAAAAGCCAACTCCAATTGTTACGCTGTAAAGTTTCTGTGTCTGTAACCGTTTGGAATATGCAAATCAATAATGGTTTTAAAAAGTGTGTTTAAGACATAAAATAAAACATTAGGAATATAGTTTACTCTAGCTCTTAATTGAGCTATTAGTTTGTTTATAACTTAACATCTCTTCAAGTATTATTAGGCATGCCAGATGGGGAAAAAAGATGTCTGCTATGAGCATAGCTTTTTTCTTACATCCGTTGTCATTTAGATGACCCCTCCTAAGCAATGACTTCAGCATGGCTCATTTTACTTCCACATAAACTATCATCTTCTTAATAGAGTATGAGAAGCCTTTTATACCCTCAGGTAAAATTTTTCAAATAAATGTAGACTTTTTGTTTAAATTATAATTACAACTAGTGGCATAAAGTTAAAGCCAATGGGCTAGTTACAAACATTGCTACCTTGATTCAAACATTTTAAAGATGCCATCTGAACTTTCAATATAGCCTGATTTCTGAAACTTAGCTAAAATATTGCTAATCCTTAGAAGTTCTTGACCTTATGAGATGAACTTTGACATTGTAAAGTACTTTGCATAGTTCACATAAGGAAGACATCTTCAATGTAGCTGTTACGCTCAGAGATAAGCTTAGTTTAGGTGGTCACAGGTCAGAAAATTAACCCAAATGAACTGAAAAGATAAAAATCCTTTCAGCTAAACAATTTATTTGGTTATCATCTTCAATTTTATAAAATTCCCATGCCTTATTTAGGATTTTACATCTGTGACCAGACACCATGACCAAGGCAAATCTTATAAGGACAACATTTAATTAACGCTGGCTTACAGGTTCAGAGGTTCAGTCCATTATCATCAAGGTAAGAACATGGCAGCATCCAGACAGGCATGGTGCAAGAGGAGCTGAGAGTTCTACGTCATCATCTGAAGGCTGCTAGAAGAATACTGACTCCTAGGCAGCTAAGACAAGAGTCTCCAAGTAGTTGAACTCTCTGCAAGAGTCTTAAGGCCCATACCCACAGTGACACACCTACTCCAACAATGCCACACCTCCCAACAGTGCCACTCCCTGGGCCAAGCATACACAAACCATCACAACTTATTGAGTAATACAGCCAATGATTGCTAGTTAAAAGGAGATAAAAACTATCATTTCTAAGGCCAATGTCAAGGCTGGAAATAGGAGGATACATAAGCAGTCTTGGATGATGCTTATATAGTGGAATGTACAAACTGAATTTTGAGGCTGCTGTACATCAGATTTTAGCAACCCTCAAGGTCTCCATGTTGAAGGCTTGGTCCCTAATGTGGTGCTATGGGGAGGTGCTGGAGTCTTTAGGGGGTAAAGATTTAGGGGAGGCCTTTGAGAGGTTAGAAGCACACCCCTAAAAGGGACTCTGTGGCTGTCTTCTTGGTCTCTCTTTTTGATATCTTAACCAAAAGATGAGAGGTTCTCAGTTCTACCTTGTGCTCCCAGAATATATTGTCATGTGTCCAAAGGAGTGGAGTCAACCTATTTCAGACATGAGCTCCAAAACAATGATACATTTTTTACAATCTACACTAATTCTCTCAAGGATCTCCACATTAACAGAACGCTAACACAAACTGAGAGGTACTTTGTAAATGTTGGTTTCTCAAGATTTAGCTAACTCTAACTAAAGCTGTGATGGTAATCCCACTGCAGGTGTAAGCATATGAATAATGAAATGGGTTCAAAAACAGAGAGCTGCGGTACACCTGAATGTCAGATTGCTTATCCAGCATTCATGAGGCCCTAGCTTCCAACTCAGAACTTCAGCAAAAAGTATGTCTATGGTATAAATGTGTCAAAAGCAGAATTCTAAAAAGTGAGCTTACTCTCACTGACTGAACAGTAGTTGAACTCTCTGCAGCTCTTTTATAGAATCCAGGCCATTGGGGTCTTTTGTCGCTTTGGTCTGGCCAAGAAGACAGTAAGTTCAAGGGCTTGAATGATTGTGTCTTTGGTGGGTCTAGAAAGATGGTGAGAATACACAGAGAACAAGACCCCAAGGAGACGGCATGTAAGTTCACACTTAGAAAAGAGTTGTGCTAAAATAGGCAAGCAGTCTACTTAGAAAGTATTGTAAGTAGGAGCAGGCTTGCTGGACAGGGCTTCTCTGTCGTGAACAAGGCAGATCCAGCACTTCATTGGCGGCTGAGGTCTTCATGCTTCTGTGAAAGACGACTTTGCCTTCGTCTCCATCCGCTCAGCCTTCCAATCCTTTTACGTGACACATTAGTTTATACTTAAATACTGAAGAATCACTTGACTGAAAGCAAATATCTCGCAGGCTTGCACTAGATGTTGGCACTCTTAAAATGTTTATAAACATATGCAGGCCAATCCTCACAGAGTTTTCTTAATTTCTGGCTCATGCAGTTTCAAGGACTATTTCAAATAGTTGGACGTGGCCTTCAAAGTGAAATTATGGGCTAGTTACATCTTTAAAACTATTTTTCCATTAAAACTGCGGCATTTGCGGGCTAGAGAGATGGCTTCATAGCTAAGAACATATGTAGCCCTTCCAGAGGACCCAAGTTTGTTTCCCAGCACCCACATCAAGTGGTTCACAACTGCCTGTACCTCTACCTCCAGGACACGTAGTGCCCTCTTCTGGCCTTTTTGTCTCTGTCTCTGACACCCCTCCACTCTCTCATATACACTGTAAGATAAAGAAAAATTAATGTAATACTTTCATAAATATCAACAACTCTACAATGAGATATCTACCACTCCATACTGTGGGGGGTGGGGGGAGCATACATATCAGCACACACTGTGTGTGTATGTGTGTGTGTGTGTGTGCATGTGCGCACATTCGAGAGTGTGTCCATTTGCACATACCAGTATGATGGCTCATACCTGCAGTCTACAGTATTCAAGAGGCTGAGGCAAAAGCTTGAGTTTGAGGGCACCTTTGTGTTACATAGTGAGAAGCCCTTGTCAAGTCAGTGGGGGGTAAGAAGGAGGAAGAAAAGGAGGAGGAAGAGGAGGAGGAGGAAGAGAGGGAGGAGGAGGAGGAAGAGGAGGAAGACACTACTTAAATTAAATTTTGGTGTTCATAGTTGCCTTTACATATTGATTTATTTTTTATATTTTTAGCTATCCCCTAGCCAACCTGGAATTCCTCATGTAGACCAAGCTGCCCTGAAACTCAGAGATCCATCTGCTTCTGTCTCCTGAGTGCTGGGATTAAAGGTGTACACCAACACATCTGCCCCCACAAACTCAGAACAGTGAAGAAATGTTGTAGTCTTTCTGTATTTTTATATTGAAGTCATATTATGTTTACATACTTAAAGGTTTAAGATCATACAGTCTTATTACAAATATTAAAATGTACATTTAAGTTTTGTGCAAATACTCACTTAACATCATTTATCATGATTTTTTTTTTTTTACTGAGAATTTAACACACCATGTACATCCCTGTAAGGAACAAAATATAAAACGATATTGTGGATGAATGTAACTATGGAAACCAAGTCTAAGAGTATGTTCATGAGTGTGATAAAGTCGAAGTGAGGTCCCAATGAAGTAACATGTGAATGCCTTAATTGTGATTGGCTAAGGGGTAAACATGGAAACTGAGCCAAAGTGTGTGTGTGTGTGTGTGTGTGTGTGTGTACGTGTGAAAATGTGAACGTCTTAATTGTGATTGGCTAAAAGTAGCTTAAAAACTCCCAGTCTGGACACTGACTTGCTTGCTCCCAGAGCCCCATGGAGATGCCGTCACGCTGAGAGATCGAGTCCACAGACCCGGACGCCCATTGCGGAAAGAGTAGAGCCCGCACTGCTGACCAAGTTCTAGCCGACCTGAAAGCAAAACAAGTCACGAACCTTACCTGGTGTGAGGCAATTGGGCCAGACTACGATATTGGGCCAGACCAGAGAGGTTAGTGGGGTGTGTGTTTGTGTGTGTGTGTGTGTATGTGTGTGTGTGTACGAATGCAATCCCATTTTGATATTTTTTGGTTTATTGCTACTTATGAATAAATAAGCTAGTGTAACCTTTCCTCCAGTTTGAGGCTTCCTTCTTGCCCCTGTCTGAAATCGTAATTTGCCACAATTCCTTTAAGCCGGTTTCATATCTCCTCAAAGTCCATCTAACAACTTTACAAGACAGGTGATTTTGGCTACGTCTTTCACCTAGGCTAGATTAATTTTCAAAGTTAGAGTAATCTTCTGGTTCATGAGTAGTGAAGCCAGTTTCCAGTTTACAACTACTACAAAGTAGTAAGGACTATCTTCTTGATTGAAGAGCACACTCCCTTTGCTTCCTCAGAAAGATCTGGCCTTAATTAAGACTTTCAAGCTGAACCACCTGTGCCCAAAATTTGTCTGAAATGTGCAGAGAGCAAAGTCTTTACTTCAGGGTCTGAGACATCTTTGGTGCTTCCTAGAGTGCTCTGTGTGACCAACAACGTAGCCTATCGGGCAGCTGGTATCTGTCCCTTCTCTCTCCTTTCACCCCATCCCTGATGGCCTGCTTCTCTCTATCCTTTATTACATAAACTTTCACACTGAGCAGATCCCACACAGAAAGCTAAATATCCTACTGTGTGCTTATACCAGTTTGAAGCGTCAGCTGAGGTGTGTAAAGTGGCTCATAAGCTGTTCGTGTAAATAGAATGAAGCGACATCTTGGGGTCACAGTCAAGTTCCAAGGTGCTAAGGCTCCTGTCAGCAGCTGTAGAATTGATACCACCTTCTTAGATGTGACTACAGAGGAGGCTGTGTGGTTTGGAATAGTGTTATGATTGCTGTACTCAAATTTATTGATGTCCTGTTTCCAACTCTCTACATAAAATCTAGCTGGGAAGCATGGTCACTGACACTTCCAATTCAGCAATCCATGCACAGATCCCATCCATCCCATCTGTCTCAGTGGAGGGTATCAGCACATGAAGTTTAGTAAGAGCAGAAGTTTGGAGAGCTTCCCGGGTTTCTAAAGATCCAGGTTAAAAGGTCCCAGCATCCATTTCTTGCTCTCCTTTGCCCTTTGATGCAAACTGATCCACAGCTAAATCTATTCCTTCAACTTCCTGGTCTTGGTTATGATCTTTGCAGTCTCCTATAGAGACAACACCCACAGTCATCACCCACCTGACTACACTGGGTGATTCTACTTGATGACACTTTGTCCCATTTCCCTACAGTCTATAAGAACTGTATGGCATTTCTAATAAGCGAAGGTGATCATTTCCTTGAGAATTTTCCATTTTCCAACAGATAAAGTCTAAATGTTTAGAATGAAATCCAGAACATTTATGACCTTGTCTAACCTCAACTAGCCTCCTGGAAACCCCATCTCCAAGGTAAGCTAGGCTTCAACATATGGATCTGTCATCTACCCTTGAAGACACAAGAAGCCCACTCTCCCATCAGCAACCCATTTCTGCTCTGCGAGTCAGAGGTGTCAGCCACACCCCCCACAGGAGGCTGCACAAAGCAACTGCTGGTTGAGACAGTTGAGACACTCAGTGAGGGTGGGGGGCCATATGCTATCCTGTTTGCATTCTCTCAACCTGCCAGGTCTCCTGATACACGGAGACACTGAAAAGAGAAAAATGGATGTATAAACCATCTCTAAATGAAACAGCTTTATAGGCATCCAGAAAATCAAAGATGGGTTACAGAGTCACCTACAAGACCACCTCTGGAAATGCCTGGAGGGAATTATCTATATGAAGTTAGCCTCTAGGCATGGCTGAGAGGGATAACGTCGTTCGGTTAATAGAGGTGAGAAGACTCACCTTAACATGGACAGCTCCGGTCCGTAGGCTGGAGTCCTCACTGAGTAAAAGGGTAAAGTGAGGTAACTACAAAGACACTGCTTCCTGCCTACGGATGCAAAGTCACCAGTTACCTCATGTTCCTACCCCCATGCCTCTGTCCCAGCCCTCCCCCAGTCCCACATCATAGACTTTCCCTCAAACTGTGGACCAAAATAAATCCTTCCTTCCATAAGCTGCTTTTATCAGGTATTTAATCACTGCAATGAGCCAGGTAACGAACACACATACATACTGCTCTTACGGGTGTTTAATTTAAATAAACATTTAAACGGAATATATAAACCTTTATGGTAAAAACTCAAGGTGTTGTTGCCAGATGGCCAGAGAATCTGCCTTTTGCTTCACTGAGGAAGTTATGAGGAAGTTTGATGAGAGCTGAAGAAGATGGGGAGTCAGCATACAAAGCCCTAACGAAAGGATCAGGCAGAGGAGACTGCAAGAACAGAGGCAATAGGGTGGCATAAAGCTTAGCCCAAGGAACTCTTGACAGCTAGCAGGCTTCAGCACAAGACCACATAGGAGACTGACTTCCCTAGGCTAAAGTAGAGGAGGAAGGGGGGATCAGCCCCTCATGGTCAGGAAAGACCTACAATGTCAAGATCTCATGTTCTTGACCCATGTGGCTCAACATTCACAGTCTTGCCACCTCAGAGCTTAAGCACCCCATCCCAGCATCTTCTGTGATCAAGTCTGTGGCCCCAAGAGAAGCCTATTTCCTCCACATCCAAACCACACAAGGCTCGTTGTTTCCCCACTTCTGTCGAAGCCTGCCCAGCATCCTCCTCCAGTTTCTGCAACCTTGCTTTGGTGTTTTCTGCCAATGAGGCCATCATTAGTCAAACTTCAACAATCTACTAGTCTGGATGTTTCTCCTTGTCTCTCTGGCTGGAATTGGATGATCTCCCATGCACACTGCTTTCTCTGCAACCCTTTCAAGTGAACTATTTTCTATCACAGCCCACAGACTGTGGAGCCTTGAGCTGGGGCAAGGATCTTACTGTTATTCCCGGGCTACTTTTCTTTCTTCACCTATACACAATCATACTTTGAGCCTCTTATCATCAGCTCATACAACCCACTACCTGTCGTCAAAGCTGTTGTTTACCAACTTCCAGCTCATCTACCCAGTTTTCCAATGGTTTATAGATCCTTAATTTCTTCCTCACTCTCGCTGCGTCAGCCTTGCCAGTCTCAGCCAATGATAACTCTTGGTATTGTCCTTGTTGCTCACTTCTACCTACATGCCTCATCCAATCTACCAAGAATGGCTCTTACCACCACCCTCAGATGCCCCCTCCAGAATGTGACCCTTCACAGCTCCTCAGTTCCCTTCCCTCTCTCCCTAGATTACCATAGCAGCCTCAGAATAGATCTTTCTACTTAAGTATTTGCTTCCTACAGGGACTCTTTAAAAAGCTTTTACATTATAACTGACTCGAGCTGAAACCACCGCAAAAGCTTTTTCTATTTTACTGAGTGAAAAGGCTAGAGTCTCAGGGCTGCCCTACTTAACTTGAGACTTCCTGGCCCTGGGCTATTCACGGTAACAGTCATTGGGCTTCCTCCTGTACAAAGTCCCTTCTTGATTCTTGGAAACCAGATACACGCCTGCCTCGCAGCACCTGGGCTGCCTGGAGGCTCTCCTCTCAGAGCTTCCCACAGCAAATTCACTTCTTTAAAGCATTAATCAAGTGTCAGCTCCTGCCAAACACAAGTACAAAATTGAAATGTTACTGCTCTCCTCTGCATCCCCTGCAAAAGCTCCTACCCCCTCTCCCCTGTGTTTGTTCCACACACCACTTTTGATCCTGTTATTAAATGTCTTGTTCATTAACTTCTGATATATTTCAGATCTAGAATGTCCACCAAAGACCCACATGCTAAATGTGTGGTCCCCAGGGTGATATTAGTGAAGGATTATAGAACCTTCATTGGATAAGGAGTGGAAGAAAAGTAAGCCATTGGGGCTTGTTCTTGAAGAGAACCCCAGCTCCTTCCTCTTCTGATCCCCAGTTGCTATGAGGTGAGTGGTCTTCCTATGTCACATAATCCTGTCATGAAACATGGTGGCTCCACAGGTCCAAAACAGCAGAGCAAAGTGATTATGGGTGGAAACTTCTGAGACTCTGAGGTAAGGTAAACATTTACGCTTGTTATTTATTTCAGGTATTTTGTTAAGGCAACAGAAAGATGACTAAGACTAGTTTCTTCTGTTACCAAACTACAAATCCCATGATGCAAAGGTTATTTTCTGTTCCGTTTGCTTCTACTACCCCTTCCTCATTTAAGATCCATGTCTTTGGAATCACAGAACACGGTGAAGTGTTGAAATTACACCATGAGAAATTAAAGCCTGCTGAGAGTTTTGAGTAGGTACTTGATGAGATCCAATTAACTCTTTGAAAGGTGGCTTTAGTTGTTTTGTGACACCAATTAGAGAATAAGCTCCCAGTGAACATGGAAAATAGATCCAATGCCTGGCTTGGAGACATTGCTGACAGAACAATACTGAATGAGCCATCTGAAGGAATGGAGACATTCAAGTAGACTGATCACTTGGTGGTTTCAGGGAGACTGTTTGCATGACTTATAGATCCCTTTAGAAAAAAGGAAACTGAGACAGTACAGTGAGCCCTCACTGAGTCTTCTGTGTTGCCTCACCTCCAAGGCTGCTGATACCTACCCTTTTCTGACTCAGCTACCACAGTCTGCCACTGAGTTGACCAATGAGCCACACTACCAAGGGATCAGGCTCCTCCTGTGAGCTAGATGATGGGAAACTGGAGCTGTGAGGGTCTGGGCAGACTGTGTATCTTCCCAGTCCTCCACAGATAATGTCTTGGCACGATTTTCCACCAGGCTACCCAAAGAGCTGAGCTCAAATCTGTCTACATTACTTTTAGAGTTCTACCTGGCCTGGAGGCATAGTGAGAAGATGGCAGGGGATGCAGTGGCCCAGGAAATAGTTTGGATTCTTTTAAACCAGTACAGGGGAAAAAATAGTGAACATCCAAAGAAATGTGGGGAGGGGGGTCTTGAGAGAGGGAGGGTTCTTAGAGGATCAGAATTCCAAAATTTCTGTTCAGAAAAGAAGGATCCAGGGCTGGGGGGGGGGTGAGGATAGGAGAGGCGGGGGAGAGAGGTTCTGTCAGTCAGGGAAGGTACATGCTATGCAAGCTTGAGGGACCGTTGGGGTGGGGTACAGAGACAGGCAGAGCAATGAAGCTTGTTGTCCAGTCACTCTGGAGAAAACAGCAAGCTCCAGGTGCAGTGAGAGGCCCTTTCTTAAAAACTAAGGTAAAATGTGATGGAGGAAGTCCCCTGGCTTCAACCTCTGGCCTCCACATGTAAAAATATACACATGTATCTACACTTACACATGTACATACAAAGACATACACACATATACAGATACATGCACACTCATGCACACATACACACACACACACACACACACACACTGCCCTTACACACACAGGGGAAGAAAAAGTCAAATAAATAAAATGATACTGGGCATCTTATAGGAGTTACCATGACAACAGTTCCCCTTCCCCCGTGTCATAAGGGTGACTGGTAATAAAATCTTTGTCACACTGTCACTGGTGAAGCAGCCTTGGTTCATTGTGGGTCCAGAGAGGCCACAGTTGGCAGTCACCTATGCTTCCCTCAGTATTGTGAGACAATAAATATCACTTCTCTCTTTCCTGTCTCACTTAGCATCAGGCAGGAGGCTAGTCGCAAGGTGTCTGCCTTTCGATGGAAGCTGACAAGTGTTGCTACGGTTCTGTGCAGATCCATCCGTTATGTCATACAGGCAAGTCTTCCATGGATGCCTTGGAGTCTCTGTCTGCCATGTTAGTTTCTACTCTTCCCTGTGTTTTCTTTTTCTTTCTCCTTTTTTAAAACTACTATGAGAAAGGATTTTCTAAAATACTGAAATTCAGTTTCTCCTTAGAGTGACACTTGTCATCTGCATCTCTCCACAGGGTGGTGACATGCTGCAGCTACCAACACCCACCTAGCCTACCCATCACAATGCCGGAGCGAAAGCCAATTAAAGTTTAAATTGAATATAGGAAAAAGAAAGCACTGCTTTACTTGAAAACCCATTAAATTCTCAATGGCCAGAAAACTAAAAATATCACTCCAGGATTGCTCCTAAGAGAATTTGAGCATATCTAGAGAGAAGCCATTACCCACACGGTGTTCAACTTGAAAGCAGATCATCCAGCAGTCCTGTGTGATCAGCCATTTCATGGACACACAGTCTTTCTCTGCTCTTTTTCCCAAATAAATAAAATGCATAGATCATAAAGTCTTAAGCAGTTAAGATAATATATCCATATAAACGACCTTGTTATTTCACTCTTCTCTAAAACTACTAAGAGACCATGGAAATTACTTCTTTAAGAATTTCTCCAGGGCTGTTATACAATCCAAAAACTATTTCTTGGGATGAAAATATTCAGCTCCATCTACCAAGAAATTGCTTTTATAGAAAGAAATGTGAGTTGCCCAAATTGCCCTTATTTGCCTCTTTCCTGCAACTGCAAATGTTATGTGCTTTTTGTAGCACATTAAATTCTTGCATCCTTGATACTGCCAAAAATATTTTTGCCATAACAATTTAGACATGACAATCTGGTCACCCAAGGCATGGAACTCACTCTTTTGGAAGTTGGGAAACCCAGAAGAATTGACACCAATTATTAGTGTGTGATAATCGAAGAGTGCATAGAGCTTCTGTGTCCTACAGAATCTGCTTACTTCCTTGAAATTTCAGTATGGAATGTGTTTCCACTGAAGTAAGCATACCTTACCAACTTGGCCATTGTTAAATGTAGGGGTGGTTCTGACACTAAAGTACTGTTCTCCAATTGGTTCTTGACAGAAGCCATGGGTCAATCGCTAGGCAGAAGGAATAAGTGGGACTTCCAGGTCCCTGGAGGTAAGCAGAGACACACAAGGAGAGGAGAGTTCACCAGGCTTCTGGTGGAGAAAAGTTGACCAGCCATGTGAAATCTCTACACAGAGTGGCCACACCGGCCGCTCCTACAGATTCATGTCCAGAGGAGCTTAGCAACTAAAGGTGAGGACAGGTGGGAGATGTGAGACTAAGAGTATTGATAAGGGGACGCTTTTCCAGGTGGGAGATAGTAGCACCCAGCAATTGTGCCAAAAAGGCAAGTTGAAAATGAGCAACCTGTGTGTGCATGTGTGTGTGTGTGTGTGTGTGTGTGTCTTTTATCCGTGGATTCAAGAAAAGCTGGGTGGCGGCTGGTAGCACAACCCATTCCTGGAACTAAGGTGGGGTATGGAAAAGCTACAGGCAACAGTTAACTGTCCCATTGTATGACCCTATGTCCTGTCATCGTGTTACCATCGTCAACCTCCTCCAAATCTTCATCATCTTCCCCAAGAGAAACTGTAGAATTCGATGCTAATTCTCCACCCCCTCCTCACCGTCCTCCCCATCCCCGATGATCACCATTCTACTTCTTGTCCTCTGAATATGAATGTTGCAGGAACCTCCCAGAAAAGGACTGCTACAGTATTTGTCCTTTTATGACTAGTGTATTGCACTTGGCATGGTGTCTTCCCAATTCCTCTAACTATAGTGTATGTCAAAACATCATTTTTTAAGGTTTCATAGTACCCTATTGCATGTCTAAAGTATGAATATGAGTATCCAAGTATCAGTGGATACTTCAGTAGCCTCCACATTTGGATTGCTGAAAATGATACTGCTTTGGGTGTGGACTTTCAAATTGAGAACTAAACTTTAAGAAAGTGAAAGGGGAAGGCCAGAGAAATGACTCAGCATTTATGACAACTTGCTACGCAATCATGGCGACTACCAGTGCAGATCCCAGTATCCATGTAACAAACCAGACATCACACACAAACACACACACACACACACACACACACCCTCCACTCTGAAGCAGATAGGAGAAGAATCACATGGGAGGATAACAAACACTGTCTGGCCTTTACACAAGCCCAGACACATACACACTCTCCCACATGCTTACACTGGCATATTTGCATATACTCATTCAGCTGTATGCATATACATATATATGTAAATAAGTAAACATTCTTTATAAAGATCATGAAAGGTAAAAATTATGAACACTCAAAGCATTCTTCCTTTCATTTTGCTTCTTACACTCAATGTCCAGAGTAATACCAAGTCTAAGCTGCAGGTGGCAGCAAATATCCAAATCCTGGGTAAGGGAATTTTTGGTTTTTTTGTTTTGGTTTGGTTTTGGTTTTGGTTTTTTGGTTTTTTGGGTTTTTTTTTATTTTTGGTTTTGAGTTTTGAGTTTTCGTGTGTGTGTGTGTGTGTGTGTGTGTGTGTGTGTGTGTGTGTGTTTTGTTTTGTTTTGCTTTGTTTTGTTTTGTTTTTGCTTTTGTCTTTTAAACTGTGCTAGATTTTGCCTCCTCCGAGTTGAGTTAGTGTTCAATTTCATTCTCTAGCTTTCTGTTGTAATGTGGTGGTTTGTACATTTCTCCCAAATGTTCAGGTAGTTAAATTTTACCCTTATTGTGAGATATTTAAAGGGATGGGGACACCCCAGTGACTGTTTAGAGGCAAGTGTTTGGGGATGATTAGTATAGGGTAAAGATATTGAATGGAAGCCCTGTGACCAACTCCTGAGATTATATAAGGGAGGGGAACCCTGAAAACATGTTCCTGGTCTTTGTCATGGGAAGAACTACACTTGCTTTTGGACTGTACCGGCCTTAGAATATCACTAGATAATGGTCATTTGGTTTGGGGGTCTCCAGCTTAGAAGTCATGTTGTTGTTGTTTCTTTTGTTTTCTAATTTTTGTTTGTTTTAAGACAGGATTTCACATCCACGATGTAGTTCAAGCTAGCCTGGAGCTCAAGACTCTTGTGCCTTGGTTTTCTGGGTGTAGGAGTCACAGGCATGTGCCAGCACACCTCTCTCTAAAATCTTGGTTCATTAAAACAGATCCAGTGTGTGGTGTGTTATTAGCACCAGGAAGACAACTAATACTATCTCCTATCTTCGACGTAAGGAATGCCTACACCTGAAGCATTTATTTGGGCTAAACCTTTGGAGCTTTGAAGGGCAGTAAATCAGAATTATCATCTGAGTGCTTAGAGTGGAACTCAGACTTTCCCCAACTACATTAAAATTTCTCAGGCAGCTTCAGGGTTTTGATCTTGCCACCTCTTAGAACTCCAAAAGTAAGTGTCTGTGATTTATGCAGCTTTGCTTCTTACTTTTCTGTGTGACAGACCCTACTGGCTGTCTAACCAATATTGTTCTCACCTCTTTCCCTCCTAAGAAAAAGGTCCAATTATAGAGTCACAGCACACCCATCTAAAATTAACTACATTTCTTCATCTGCCTTCCAGCCATGACCACACGACACAATTCTGTTCTTGAAATGAAGGTTCAAGTGTGAAGGAAATAAAAATGTATTTGCTGAGAGAGCTTTCTTGATGTTTTATTTGCTTTCTACCTAAAACTTAGATGACCAAAGGGAGGGACATCTATATTGAAGCAGGAGGATACCAGAAATATTAAAAACCACTTGACAATCATTGCAAAGGAAGCATGGAGCAACAATGCTCAGATGAGGTGCATGCCTCCATCCCTGGACCTCATTTCTAGCTGGGATCCTTACTTCTGAGTAGAACTTCCTACTTTGTTTCATGAGAAAATCATGCTATCTAGATTAGGTTAGATGACTCAGAACCCAACACAAGTGCAAAGACCGTCTCTGAGATGGGTAGACAAATGGAAATTATGTTTAAAGAAAGAACCAATAAATATACTAGTGTTGCAGGTAGCTTTTAGCTACCACACCTTAGCTCCAGGAATAGGCCACACTACCAGCCCCCACCTAGCTTCTCTTGAATCTATGGATAAAAGACACACACACACACACACACAAAACACACACACAAAACACACACAAAACACACACACAGTTGTTGGTTTTCAACTTGCCTTCTTGGCACAATTGCTGGGCACTATTATCTCCTACCTGGAAAAGCATGAGTCATCATCACTCTTAGCTCCACACCTCACCTGCCCTAAACTTTAGTGGTCAGTCCCATCTAGTCCCTGCTAAATGCCCTGACAACCTGCCTGTAGAAGTGACCTGTGTGGCCACTCCATTTTGAGATCTCACATGGCTCTTCAACCATTCTCCATCAGAAGCATGGTGAAACTCTCCTTTCCTCCCTTGTGTCTCTCCACTTGCCTCCCAGGACCCAGAAGTCCCACCTATCCCTTCTGCCCAGCAATTGGCCCATAGCTTTCTTTGCTGACAGATCAAAAGCCAATTGGGGAACAGGACCTCTACATACTAGGATTTTTTAAAACTGAGACTGCTACATAAAACAAGGTAAAACTCTAAGTTTTTAAAATCAGACATGAGTCTATAAATACAAAAGAAGACAGCATATGTACAATATTTAAAGTAATAATTTAGGAGAGTTTTAGATAAATGAAGACATAACATTTGGAAGTGGGATAAGCAGAATAGGATGCATGTATTGTTTCACTTATTACTTATAGATTATTTAGTGAATGTATGTGTGCCTGTCTGAACTTATGTGCACCCCAAGCGGCTGTGCCCTGCAGCAGTTTGGACTCAGGGCTACAGATCTCTGAGTTCAAGGTCAGCCTGATCTACAAAAAGAGTTTCAGGACAGCCAGGGCTACACAGAGAAACTTTGTTTCAGAAAAAAAAATCAACCAAATAAACAAGCCAAGAAACAAATAAAAATACATTTGGAGGTCTATAAACACAGCTAAACTATTGACCTAGTCACGAGCCTCTAGTGAAATGAACATGTGTTAACATGTGAAAGCCAGGATGAGAGGGAAGAAGGGAGGAGGAAAGAGAAAGAGAGAGGGGGAGAGAAAAAAAGAGATTGATTCACAGAAAAGAAGTGAGAGAGTTGGGGAAATTATTCAAGTATCAGAACACCCAACCAAGCTCGGCAGGAGAAAGGTAAGGTGAGGAAAGCTGAGACTCACATGCTACACCCAAGCCTAAGCCTATGGCCCCAATTTCTCTTCTATACTTAGAGCAGGTCTCCTGCCACTTGTGAAGTGAGAGATGTGAAATGTCTCATGATGCTTATAATTTAGCGGCAGAATAAAAAACCAAGACACACTGGCACTGAAAGAAGTGTGCTACAGTATATAATTAATGGCTAAATTATATGGTTTGGTTTTGAGAACTGCTACAGAAACTCAGAATATAGAGATAGCTCTAAGACCAGGAATAGTTGGAAAGGCTCTTGTGGAGGAGATGAGGACAGGAAAATTCACATAGAGAAAAGTGAGGCAGAGCTTTCTACATAGGAAGGAATGAGTCAGGATTGGCTGAGGATTATTGGCTTGGTGGACTAGATGGAAGACACACTTTGGAAACTATCGGGAGTAGACGTAGATATGTGGTATTAGGTTAGCCCATGGATGCTCTCAAAACCTTAAGATGTTTGAGACAATGAGAAGTAAACCCTGTTTCTTAGACAATAGAGATAATTTGCTATGAGATTCCCAACTGCACTCAAATCCACAGCAGTCAGATAACCCAGCTACTTCCCAAGGACTCAATTTGCACTTAGGTAATATCCCAGCAGCTCCCTTCATTGTCCAGCATACTCCATTATTAAGGTCTGGAAATGCCTTTCCAAAAACTGAGTGAACTCAACCTCCAGAGGAAACTGTCACCTCAAACCCTCAGAGAGGAAGCAAGAAACTGACTGTTATCTGAGATGTAAAGATTACTGCCCAGTGCAAAAGGAGAGATGGTAGGTCTTTCTAAAGGACAAGAGAAAGAAAAGTTTTCTAGAGTAGAATCCTGAGCTAGGAGTATATCACAATTGGTGGGGTATTTACCAAACACAAAGGAGCCCTAGTTTCTACCTCCAGCACCACATAAACCAGCAGTGGTAAATCAAACCTCAGAACTACAAGAAAATTAGTTTATGTTTGGCTACATAGTAAATTTCAGCCCAATCCATGATACTCATGCTGAGGGGAAATGGGGGAGGGAGAAGAGGAAGAGAGAGGGCAGTGGGAGGGTAAAGGGAGGAAATGGGATGGGTTGAGGAAAGGAAGGGAGGGGAAAAAGAGTAGAAGAGGAGAGGGGAAGGAAGAGGAAATAGAGGAGAGGAAGGGAGAGGAGGGGAGGGGAAGGAAGGAGAGGGGGATGAGAGGGGAGAGGAGAGTAGGGGAGGGGAGAGGAGGAGAAGGAAGGAGAAGAGAGGGGAGAGGAGGGGAAGGAAGGAGAGGGGAGGGGAGAGGAAGGGAGAGGAGAGAAGGGGAGGGGAGAGGAAGGGAGAGGAGAGAAGGGGAGGGGAGAAGAGGAGAGGGGAGAGGAACTTAGTACATCACAGAGCTTCAGCAAAAGTAAACAGCCCACCAGGTTCTCTGCTTTCCAGAGTCACTAACCTGAAGGATGCAAACTCCAGTAGAGAGGAGTTCAGCACAGCTTGGTTGGGGTGGAGTGTGTTAAACTGATTCCGAAGACAGATGAGCTCTAATTCCTGCCCTGGGAAAACTCTCAGCACTCTCTTACTTCCATAACCTCTTTTAACACGTATGTTACTCTGGGTGAGGATGCCATAAGGAATTCATTCAACCAATGTGAAGCAATCCAAAAGTCCGAGTGGATGACACACATCGATCACAAACAAGAAAAGGAACTTAGTGGCAACCATGAAAGAACCCTATCTACACAGCCACAGACTCTAATCATGAGACTTGTATAGATAATTATGAACAGTTCTCCTTAAAGCAGATTCTGACCCTCATTCCCAGACACCCTGACTCTGCTCTCTAAAGAACCCTGATTAACCTTTTATTCCAATCTGATAGACATTCATTAAGAATGCTGCCATCTAATGAATATGTCTTTAGAAAACCAGTGCCTGTCAAAATAGACCAAATAGATTTTGAAACTTTTTTATTTCAAAAATCTTTCAATATATGACAGTTTTTTCTTTTTTTTTTTTTTTACAATTTTATACATGAATACTGTAGTTACATCATTTTCACCTATCCCCATCTCCTTCCACCTCCCACTCCCTCTTATGTCCTCTTCTTTAATATAAAATTGTGTTGTACATACATGCATACATACATACATACATATATTCGTATTGTGATGGTTTGAATATACTTGGCCAACAGAGTGGCACTCTTAGGAGATATGGCTTTGTTGGAAGAAATGTGTCACTATGAGGTGGTAGGAAAAGAGACCCTCTCCTAACCACATGGGAGCCAGTCTTCTCCTAGTGGCCTTCAGATATATGAAGATGTAGAACTCTCAGCTCCTCCTGCACCATGCCTGCCTGAATGCTGCCATGCTCTTTCTTTGATGATATTGGACTGAACCTTTGAACCTGTAAGACAGCCCCAATTAAATGTTGTCCTAGTAAGACTTGCCTTGGTCATGGCGTCTGTTCCCATCATTAAAACCCTAAGACACATACATATATACATGCATTCATACACACACATAGCTACACACATAAACTCTACTAAATCTATTCAGTGTTGCTTTTATTTATCTGTGTTCAAGGTTGACCAATATGGATTGTATAACCTATCAGGGGGGCACAATCCTAAAGAAAACTTATACTCCTTCTGTAAGCACCCACTAGTGGGCTACTAGTTCACCTAAATGTGGGACCTTGTAAAATGTCCCCTGTTCACAATGGCAGATATGACATGGGTTTTTAAGAATAATATTTAGGGACCTTGGGCCACAGCGCTCCATACCCAAATACTACCAGGAGAGAACTGGTCTCCCAGGGGTGCTGACACACCTGTGAGCACAGGTAAGACCACTATTTCTGCTCTAAGGGACCTACCCAGAGGCCTCAGGACACAGGAACAGCCTAGGACAAGATCCTTTTTGTTTCCCTCTGAGCCCAGAGCTGACCCTGTGCCACAGCTCTCCATACCCAAATTCCTCCAAGAGAGAACTGGTCTCCTAGGAGTGCTGACACACAGGCTTGCAGGAGGGACAAACCACAGTCAGAGACAGCAAGACCAGCTAACACCAGAGATAACCAGATTGTGAGAGGCAAGCAGGAGAACATAAGCAACAGAAACCAAGGATACTTAGCCTCATCAAAACCCATTTCTCCCACCACAGCAAGCCCTGGATACCCCAACACACCGGGAAAGCCAGACTCTGATTTCAAATCACATCTTATGATGATGATAGAGGACTTTAAGGACATAAATAACTACCCTAAAGAAATACAGAAGAACACAGGTAAACAGGTAAAAGCCCTTAAAAAGGAAATACAAAAAAACCCTTAAAGAATTACAGGAAAATTCAACAAAACAGGTGAAGGAATTGAACAAAACCATCCAGAATCTAAAAATGGAAGTGGAAACAATAAAAAAATCACAAAAGAAGACAACCTTGGGAGATAGAAAACCTAGGAAAGAGATCAGGAGTCATAGATTCAAGCATCACCAACAGAATACAAGCAATAGAAAAGAGAATCTCAGGCGCAGAAGATAACATAGAATACATTGACACAACATTCAAAGAAAAGGGAAAATGCAAAAACCTCCGAACCTTAAAGATCCAGAAAATCTAGGACATGCCCTGTCCAGCAAGGCAGTGAACAGGGTCGGGGGAGGATCACCTGAAAGAGATAATGGGGGAAAACAGGTGAATGCAAAGAACCACAGCTTGTCTATAGTCTGATCAAACCATTGATTTTTACTTTTTTCAAACAGGGGTTTGTAGGACTTCATATGGGTATCCTGGTTCATCGCTGGGTATGGGCCTAGAACCCCGAGACTCTACGTGAGAACTGGCAGGAGTTTGGCGTGCCCCTGAAAAGCAGTCTAGTCTCCATAAGAACTACATTGTTCTGTCACGTAGGCCATTACAGCCCCTCCCAAAGTGCACAGGTAGAGGGTGTGACTAGAGGCCTCAGGCCCAAGGGATTTACATACTAATGAAGGCCAGAGGACAGAGCAAATTAAGCATGCCTCCCCATATCCTTCCCCAATCCTCCCCCTTTCTCCCTCCCCATATAACTCAGGACTGCCCTGAGTTTTACAGGGGTACTTCCAGATACATCCACCATCCGCCATGACAATAAACTCTTTTGGAACCAAGGACTTCCTAGTGTCATTGGGGCCTGCCACCGCCAAAGCCTCCAGGCTGCTGGAACCATAGAGGTTTCTCCTGCATGTGGGACCCACCTCAGCGTGGGTGGAAAGCCTCTGGGACTCCACCACCACCACTGCAGCCTATAATATTTCCCCACAGGGGTTATAAACACAAAACAGCAGGATATGAGGAAGGGAATGACACAGGAGCATAGGTGTCTTCAGGGGGAGTACAGATATCTTCCAGAACGGGTATCGGCTGGGTGAAGGTTCAGGGAACAGGTCACTTTGACTCTGTCTAAGAATCACTTGTTTCTTATCTAAGCTTGACTTGCAAAGAAAGTTTGAAAAAATTATTAGAAACTGAAATAGACCCCACTGGGACCCCAAAAAAGGAAAAATCTATTGAAGTTATGAAATAAGTTTTGCACAACATTTAAGAGTGGTTCTTAGATAAGCAAGTACAGAATACATAAAATTATATATTAGTAAAACTAAGTCAAAACACTGGGACTCTTAGGAGAGTCATTGTGTGCAATGCACAGAAGTAGAAAGCTAGTGGAACTACTGAGTTAAGGGTTAATTTGATTCTTTCTGCCTGGCAGCTTTGCCCATGTCATTTATCATTAGAGCTTCACAGGAAAATGCAAGTAGCTGACCTTGGAGCTCTGAGCCCTGAAATATAATAAGTTAAAAGTTAAAGTTTAAATAATATTAAGCTTGCGATTATTATTATTTTGGCTACAGGCCTAGGAAGAGGGAAGTTTGAAACTTTGGGGAACAATTATAATTCTTAATTCTTTGTGTAATGTGGTTATTCTTTTGAATTTGATTTGGCAATGATTATGCAATGTCTTTTTTTTTCTATCTGCTTTTGAAGTATCAATAAAACTCTGGAGCAAGGAAAAGGTGAGAGAACATGAGAAGAGCATGTGAAGAGTGAGTGAAAGAATAGGAAGAGTGAGTGAAGAGAGAATGTGAGGTGTGTATGGAGAGTGTATGTGTGAGTGAAGGGAGAGTGCATGTAGTGTGTGTGAGGTGTGTGAGGTGAGAGAGTGAAAGGAGAATGCATAGAGGCGTGTAAGAGTGTGGGAGTTCAAGAAAAGCACACAGGAGAAAAGCAGAGTGGACAAGAGAATACAGAGTGTGTGCAGCCTCAAACTGCGAGCAAATGTGCTTTGTGCTGTGGTGATTCCAAGCACTAAATTATTTCATTGCTACTCCACAACTGTAATTTTACTACTATTACAAATCATAATGTAAATATGCAGGATAGCTGATAAGATCCCTATGAGAGGCTCATTCAATCCCCAAAGGGCGACCCCAACCTACAGGTTGAACCACTGCTCTAGAGGGAACTAGAGGGAGGTTAGCTATTGTTGAGTGAGTCCATATAAGACTAAGCTGCCCTTCGCTAAGTCTCACTTTTGACCTTCATTGTACCCTACCCCCAGCCTTGAGCAGGCCTGAAAGACCTTGTTTACTACAATAGACCAAATAATAGGACCTAGATGGAATGACCCATCTTGGCTGCACATACGACCTGCTACAGGAACTTAGCAGAATAAACTGCCTGCTGAGCTTGCCTTGAGACATCTTTGGCAGTAACTAAGGATGGGTTCCCTCACCCATCTCCAGCTGAAACAAGAAGGGGTTTGGTGGGACTTTCCCTTTAAATTAGAAAAGCCTTTGAGTCTTTAGAAAAGACTTTGAGTCTTGACCAGAAATTTTTGTCTTGGCTTCATGTTTGTTTCTCTCGCCCTTTCTTCCCTTTCTTCATTTTCAGGCCTACTTTCAGGTGAACCCAGTTGATCTGTGGCCACAGGTAGCTACAGGTGGTGCCCCAAAAGAGGGACCTGAAAACAGGGGACCTGCTGAGAAATGCCGTCTTAGGTGGAGCTCCACAGAAAATGGAAGAAGAGTATCCTTCACTTGGTAAGAAATGAACAAATTCTGATACTAGCGCTAGTGATCTTTTGGAGGCCATGTTCCAAGTGTGTTTTTAGTGGAAACGGTCTAGGCTGAATAAGTGTTGACCCAACACCAACTTCACCTAGGAGGTGACAGAGAAACATGGGACAGGAGAATTCTAAACAGGCATTCATCCACAGCCTAAGAGCTGACTCAGGCAAGAGTAGCAGGGTTAGAAAGAATTGGGAAATTAAGAAAGCAGGGCACTGAGGAGTAACTATCAATAGCTACCACTATATCGCCTAAAGGAAGAGATGAAGAGTTAGACCTTGAATATGAGAGAGAAAAAGGGTTTCAGAAAAGCAGTTGTCCTCTCTCTGAGCTGTGTCAGCAAAAAACGAATGAAAAGGCTATTTCAGAGCTCTCCTAGGAATAGGAGAATCAGGAGATGTCTTGCCTTTCTCTCTGACTCCTACATGAGAAATCCTTAGTTCTGCTTTCTCTGTCTACTGTCTGTCCTTGGCACACCAATCTGTCCACATGTGTCAATTGTCTGTTTTTGTTTTGTTGTTTGAATGATTGGTGTTCTATGTTTCATGTTCCATAAGAAAAATTGGTTAAAACTGCTAGGTATCCACCCCTTGACTTAGTTTAGCTTCGTTTTAAAGGCAGTCTTAACATGCACAGCAGAAGCTGACAAGTTACCATACATCTGTAGCTAGAAGTCAAGCTGAGCTGGAAAAGCCTTTCCAGGAACTGATTGGCTGCATAAGCTGCTTTTAAAGGGACCAGCAGCTTTTTGGCTTCTATGATAAGGAAGCTGAGAGTTTTTTCCTAGAAAAATCTCTGTGACAAGGTACTTTTCTCTTGAAATTACAGCTACAAAAAGCAAGAAATTTTTGTTTAGTCTAAATATGTAAGATGTATAGCCACTTCATTTTTGTTTCTGACTGATTTTAAAAGTATAAATATGTTCTTCATGTCTTGGTTATAGATTATTGGCCTATAAGTTATTGGGTACGATTAAAAATTTGCAACTTTGGTAACAGAAAGTTGGCTTAAAACTGGTAACTCAGGGTTGGAGTTATTCAGAAAGCAAATGAATAAAAGATAGGACTTAAAACAATGTCTCTTTAATGAGATATTAAAAGCTACACTATCATGCATTCATATATAAGAACTGGCAGACAAACTTTGTGACATAAAAGTAATGCACTTGGTGTTGATTTTAGAGAAAATGGATTGTTTACATTGTTAAAAATTGGTTTTGTTTCCCAGAATTATGGTTATACTCTGATATTGCAAAAGAAACTTAAGAATATAATTAAACTGCCAGTATTACATTGGCTGCAGTTGGCAGTTCAATCATGAACTTAGGATTCTTGACTCACCCATGTTTATAGAGAAGAGGATAGAGCAGGTAGAGTTAAACAAAAGTGGTAGAAAAAAAAAAAAGCTGTAGCACAGTACAGGCCAGCAGGAAGGATAATCTTTGGGCCAGGCCTCAGGAAATAGGCCCAAATTAAGATCATTTACATTTGAATTAAGACAATACACAGAATGGGCTCAGCAGAAGCTTGTTATGGTCATCCTGACCAGCCCCTTAGAAAGGTGTTTTCCAGAATTTGTTTATTGCCTTGCTTGTTCCTTGTGGGGGAGGGATCAGCCTCAGACCCAAAGACATTCACAACAGACAGTTTATGGGCCAGGAGTTATAGATAGTGATTATGCTGGAGAAAATTAAAATTATGCCTGCTTCCCTCCATGACATTATAGCTGTGCCTGCTAACAAAAGAATTGCTCTAAGAGTAGGAGAGGACAAGATTGGCTTCAACTTGGCCTTTATCTGATACTCTCACTCAGCTAAAAGGGATTGGTTATTCAATTAATCCAAAACAAAGTTCAAACTTAAGATTTATGAAACTAATGGGGCATTACAGCCTGACTTGTCTACTCCAGCTGCCATTCCAGTAAATGCATATAGAATTATTATAGATTTAGAGGATTGTTTTTATACTGTTCCTTTACATCCTGGTGAAGGTGAGAGGTTTGCATTCAGTGACTTTGCTTGTAATTTTTGAGAGCCCATGAAGCGATATCATTAGAAAGGTTTGCCTCAAGGAATGGTTAATAGCCTTGCAATATATATATATATATATATATATATATATATATATATATATATATATAATGTTGTTGCTTTAATACAAGAAGTTAAGCATTTGAATCTTTCAGTATATATTATTCATTGTATGGTATTTTATTAGCTGATCCTTCTGAAGGAGTTTTTCTGCAAGCCTTTGTTCTCATACAATGAGTTTTTAAAATTTTGGGAAGTGCTTCTTGCTCCAGAAAAGATTCAAAGGCAATATCTTTTCAATATTTGGGACCTCAATTATATCCTAAGCAGATTGTGGCACAGAAAATTCCAATAAGAAAAGATAGTTGGGGCTGACAATTCCCAGCAACCACATGGTGGCTCATAACCATCCATAATAGGATCTAGTCCCCTCTTCTGGCTTGCAGGTGTACATGCAAAAAAAGTGGTTTACTTTTAATGATTTTCAAAAGCTGTTAGGAGAGATTAATTAGCTAAAACTTCATCTTAAGCTTACCATAGGAGAACCTGAACCTCTGTTTGATACCCTCAAGGGGGATGCAAGTCCTAATTCCCTTCGACAACTAACTGATGAAGGGGGAATAGCTTTGTAGAAAGTAGAGTGAGCTGTTAGTTATCAGCAGATACATTATATAGACTATGATCAATTGTTGACTGCTTGCATTCTTGCTACAACTCATGTGCTCACAGCAGTCCTTTGGCAAAAGAAACAATTAATTCATCTTTCTTCATCTGCAAGTAAAGTTTGAACATCCTATTATGAAATTGTTGCTGCGTTAATACAGAATTGTAAGATAGAATCCTGAAAGTATTTTGTATGAAATGTTTATTCCTTATTCCAAATAGCAATTAAACTAGTTATTGGAGAATAATGATATTTGGTCTATTACATGACAAACTTTTTAGGCAAATTTGATAATCATTATCCAAAAAACAAGTTGTTACAGTTTTCCTCTATGCATGCTTTTGTATTTCCTATAAATTTGCATGCAGCCCATAAAAAATATGTTTCCTGCATTTACAGACAGCTCATCTAAAGGGAAGCAGTATATGTAATTAGATCACATGTTCATTTTCTTGAGTTTCCCCTTGCTTTAGCACAAATAATTGAATTGCATGCTGTAGCCACTGTTTGAAATTCTGGAAATCAAGGTTTCAATTTTTATACTCATAGCCAGTATATAGCTCATGGTTTATAATTGCTTAGAATTGTTCCTTTTTTAGATATTGCTAATTCTCAAATTTTATGGGTATTTATACAAATACAGCTTAATTTAAGAAATATGTACTGTTCCTTAATTTTATAAGATATTTAAGAGTTCATATTGAATTGCCTGAACCCCAGGGCAATGCCACAGCAGATTTGTATACCAAGCAGATTATAGACCTTACAAAACAATTGGCCATACAGTCTTATTCTTTATATTATCAAAATAGTAATAGCTTGAGACAGTAATTTGGTATTTCTAGAGAGTGTGCAAATCAAATTTCAAAACCTTGTTCTCTGTATCCTCAATTTTTTCATAATGGTGTTAATTCTTGAGGACTTACACCTTATCAGTTATGGCAAATAAATGTTACTCATTTTTCATTTTGGAAAATTAAAATATGTACATGTGACTTGACACCTTTTAGGCTCTCTAGTTGTAACTGCTTTAACAAGAGAGGCAACTAAAAATGTAATTAGTTATTGCCTGCATTATTTTTCTATGCTTGGTGTTCCATATCAGATTATAGATAACAGAACTGGCTATTGCAGTCAGACATTTGAGATGTTTTGTTGATAATTTAATATTACTCATATTATTGAGATTCATTATAATCCTCAAGGACAAGATATTGTGGAACTTTAAAATAATATCTCCATAATTCTGATGAGTGTGGGAGGAGCAGCCACTGGTGCTTCTGCCCTGGTTTTGCAAGGAACTGTAAAAACTTGGCTTTTAAAAACTAAAGAGGGGAAATTTTACCCTCCAAGGTCACCAATAGCACTCTTTGCTTATGTCTTATTTGTTTTAAATTTTTTTGCAAACTGATGCTAAAGGTCAGTCTACAGCAGATTGCCACTGGCATCCAGTCACTGCCAGCTCATTTGCCAGGGTCAAATGGAGAGACTCCCTAATTAATACATGGACTGGTCCCGACCCTGTTTTAATTTGGGGCCATGGTTCTTTGTGTTTTATCACAAAAGAAAATGGAGCCCAATGGATACCTGAAAGTGTCAAGTGGACACAGATCTGGAAACTAATGCTTATGATTCTAATGATGAAGATGGCTCAAAATCCCTATCAGCCAGCTGAGTTAACATGGCATATAGTCTCCACTCCTACTGGAGAGTAAGTGTTTTTTATCAATGCTTAAAGCCACCTCTGTTTCATTTAATGTGTTCTCTTTTGAGAAATATCTGTTTGGCTTTGTTATTGGCACTTCAGTGGTATCTAAAATTAAAGACAAGCTGTGGCCTTAAGTAATGGTATAATTTACTTAAATATAGAACTGGTTGGCAACTTACTGACATTCAGGAGTTTGTGACTAATGTCTTTAGTTAAACATAGCTAATTAATTCATTAAATTTAGTGTTTGCCAACCAACTCATTGCATCTTTGCAGTAGATGTGTCTGATGTGGGTGTCAGAACACAGATTATAGTTTATTTCTGAAATAAGCATATGCTTTGAAATATTTTTACTACTGAGAGAGCTGAGCCAAATTTTTAATAATTGGAAATTACTGAAATGATAGGAGACACAGGTAAACCTTTTATCTGTGTCTGTTTTTAGTGCCACTATTTTTGAAATAAATTTATTTTGAGGGAATTAATCTTAGTTGCATAAAAAAATTATGAAGATGGTACAGACGGTTGCTGTGGACCCCACCTGGCTTCCTGTGTTATTAACAAATATGGTATGCTAGTATTCACTAAAAAAGCACCAAGTTTCCATTCAGTTTTGTTTTGTTGGTTTTTGCCTAAAATTCTTGTTCTCATTCTGGATCTCACCCAGGGTACCACACCCACTTAGTTGTTAGGGCACCTCAGGATATCCCTGGTTGTGTTTATTAGACTTTTTCTGACATGATGACGTTGGTGCTTTCAAGTACTGGCCACTATTGTATAGTATGCCTCTATAAACTGAGATTTACTTTAACTGTTTAGAGTGTGTTATGGGCTTGGGACCCTTTAAAGGTAAGAACTGTAGGGACAAAGTGTCATTTGCCCATATCATATCAAAGGTAATGGCTATCAACATAGCTTCTCACTTTTGAAATCCACCTTGATCACCTGACTTAGGGGGTGTGGAATGGTCTCTGTAATGTAAAGCTGTCACAATTCATTTTTATTTCTACAGTCATCACTTGGCACATGCCAGTATCTCAGATACCCTTAGCAGGCAACGACCCATGCAGGCAGGATTGCTATGAAGGAAACACAAATAGCAATGTGGTAGGAGAGCCAGAGGTAATGAACCAGAACAGAGACACTGTTGGTAAATTTGGAGAGTTCCTTTGGGCCTATTTATGAGAGGCCAGGAAAGTAAATAAAGAGTAAATCTGTGTAGGAAACCAGGGCTTACACTGCTTACAGTTTTCCCAGAAGACTGCTGGTTTAAACCCAGGTTTACAGGGCACATTGGTCTCCTCTTGCTTCCCTTGCTTTTCCTTAGCAAGGTTTTCAGCATCTAGGATTTCTCAGTAGCAACAGCCCTCTGCCTTCTTGATACACAGTGAAGCTTATTTTTGCTGCAACTCATTTTAGTTTGTTAGACTGATTCTAAGTAGAGATTATTTTAGGCACAGGCTTCCTCCTTCCTCGTGCTTCTTAGTGTTTGATTTATGACAATTTCAGTAATCAAGGAGGAAAATTAAGAATTACAGTAAATATTGGTCTACCGCCAATTCTAAGAGGCCAGTTTCTTACATTTATAACCAGCTTCACATTTTTTGTTAAAAATCACTTTACCAATTAGAGAAGAAAAGAATTCTGCTCGCCCCCATGCCTTACCCTAAGCCCTGGCCCGCAGTAAATACTTCTAAGTCTCTAATAGCTATGGATTTATTTGTAATGAAACATAAATATCCTTTATTCTTTCATTTTTTTATTTTCTTTTTCTTTAAAAACCAGGCCCAAAAAAAAAAAAAACACAAAAAAAACTCATAACACACACACATAAACACACATAAACACACTGAATTGGAAACCAAAACATACAATAAAAAGCCCAATATGACAAAAACTGCCTAAACAAAGCAATATGAGAGGAAGATATCACTGAGTCTTTTTTGTGATGTCTAATCACTATGTAGCATGGAGCCTGACTTGGAGAATGGTTAATACACCCAGTGAGACTCCATTGAAGAGAACTAATTTTTCTTTCGCAAGCCAATGTCAAGTGCAAATAGCTTCTTGGTGAAAGGTGGGAGTTGGTGGCACATGTCCACCATCTCAGCAGTGGACCCCAATTGTGTATGTGCACACACACACACACACACACACACACACACACTCGTTCACATGTGCAGGTGCCCATCCAGAAGAGGGCGCTGGATTCCCTGGAGCTCGGGTTACAAACGGGTTGCCTGTGGATGCTGGGAACTGAATTGCAGTCTCGGCAAGAGTACCACACCTATCTAACCTCTGAACCATCTCCCAAGCTCCAAGTGGGTTGTTTGTTTTTGTTGTTTGTTTGTTTGTTTGTTTTAAACTCTGTTGCAATGGTCTGTAAGATGCACTTTTACAGCTGTGTGATTGCAATGGTTCACCTTTTGTTTCAGTTTTTGCTTCCTTTTTTCTATTTTAAAATGTTTCTATTTGTAAAGGATGAAAAATTAAAGAATAGGACATGAAAAAGATCTACAAGGCGAAGAGCTGAAAAGTTAGTTCTTTCACATAATTCAACTGAATAAACATTTTTTTTTAAAGAAGGAAGTCACACTTTTAAACTGTGAATCAAGCCAGTCATGAGGGCAGAGGTGAGAAAGAACAGTGTGATCCACCAAACAGAAAGAATGGAAGACACTAACGTCATTCTCTGACCCCGATATGGCATTAGATACATTAGTCCCCTAAATTTGGTTTCTTCTTTCTCTGGCCCTCAAACTTTGTAGTTCCTTAATTCTCCTTCTTATCCCATTTCTTATCGCTCAAGGTGACACATTAAATCTTCAAGTGAGAAGAGAGGGTGCTTCAAGCAGGACTGTGCACAGCGCATGGCTTCCTCTCTGCACTCTGAATTTTTATGGGCTGCCTAGAGGCCAGCTGTGTCCACCAGTGGGAGAGTTAGAACCAGATCTGAATGGAATGGGTAGGTAGAAGGGACTATTGGTGTCAGGGAGTGCAGAAAACTCATGTACAAGCATCCGGCTGTCACTTCCGTACTGGATACTGTTGCCCTAGAAATGGGCAAAGGTACCAGCCGTGTTCCTAAGCATCTCATTATCTTCTCTTCTTTTACTGCTTCCCTTCCCTCAACTTCCAAACTGTACAAAAGCGCACCATGCTGCAAAATCTACACACCCCGGATGTGAATTGCTTGGAGACAGCCCTAGGGGGCAGGGAAGGAGCCGGGATTGGGGGAGGGTGTTCACGTGATGTAAAACAAGCTAAGGAGGACACTGTTTGAAGCTACTGGCTCAGAATACACAGTAGGTACCCTTGCCGGCTGGTATGCAGTGGCACTATCTCAAAGGGCAATGTTTCAGTCTGCATTCTAATAAACTGTAATCAAAGGATACAAGACTTACTTGGAGGAGAAGTGTAAGTGATGAGATTTATGGGACCGTGTAATGTCAAGTGTGGTGGGAAAAAAAACCCGAGGGTGAAACCAGTCCTGTAGGCATCCATCCCTGAACCCCAAAGGATGGAAGAAAATATACCATGTCTCATCTAAACAGTTATTTATCTTTTCTGGGAGACTTACCCATAACATGCCATAAAACCTGGAGCAAAAGTTGTATCTCCTGGGCACCAGATTTGAAACCCAAGAGCAAGGGATTGATCAGCTAATCTGAAGAAAAGCAAAATGAAACAAGAAGCTGACCAGAGTGTTATCAACTCCTGCTCTCAGGATCGTCCCTGAGTTCAGCACCAGCTTTGTAGGTAGACTGTTTCTCCTCTCATCCATTGCTTTCTGAAGAGACAAAGGTCTTCTGCAAAGGCCTTATTATATGTTAGCATCCTCTGCAAAGAAGAGATCAGCATGTTTGATCAAGGCAGGTTCTCAACCTGTTGGTCTCAGTCCCTTTGGCAAGCTTCTACTGCCAAAAATATTTACACTGTGGTTAATAACAGTAGCAAAATCACAGTTATGAAGTAGCAACAAAAATATTTTTATAATTAGGGTCACCACAACATGAGGAACTGTATTAAAAGGCTGCAGCATTAGGAAGGTTGAGAGCCACTGGATTAAGGGAAACCAGGAGACTATGTACTATCAGGAAGCAAAGCTTGTAACAACTTGTCCTATTCCATCCAGCTCACCTTTGACCTGTGCTGCAGCTGCAGAGGTCCAGGCCTTACATCGTTTCATTGTGCCACACTACCCATCAGAGTTTCTGTTCGAAGACTTCCTCTGAAACAATAGGAACTTACATAGGTGTGTCCAAGGCAAGACCAAAGAATAGGTTAAGATGTCTTCAGAGGAATGGTCAATCAAAGGGCCTGGAAGCAGCAGAGGACAAAATGGGTAACAGCACTCTGACCCAGACTCTGAGTGGTTCTTCGGAGCACCCCCAACACCCAGAAGACCTGAGCAAGCTCAATAACATGGTGTTTATTGACTTTCCCAGTTTCCTTTTCTAAAAAACAAAACAAGAAGAGCCTCCTTCATATCTTCTATAGTCTTTGAAAATAAACACCTGAACCTGAGTTCTTATCTCAGACTCTGCCTTTGAGGCAAGCCAAACAAAACTACAATACTAAATATACTACAAGAAAGCAGGCTGCCAACAGAATAACCTGAAAATGGTTTCTGTTTGGTGAGATGGAAACAGAAGTCTATTCCATGTAGAGGGAATTACCACTGGCCTAACTACAGAATCCTCATCTGTGGTAAATCAGATGTGGATAAGGAATGCATTGCTTATCCACTGTCTCTGATATTTGAGTGAAAAGGGGCAGTGATGATTTTAAGAGCATACATTGACTGGCTTTCATGATAGGCCTTCATAGTCTTGAAGGCCTCGATGAAGAAGACAGCAAATGATTCAGGGCTTTCTGTGAAAGTCAAACTTACTCCCTGGTTACAAATAAAGAGACTTTAGGGAGAAGAATAACTCAAGAAATATTTGCTAAAACATTAGACTCAGAACTTAACTACAGGGGCGGTAGGAAGTAGAAGAAGAGACTGTGAAGCTCACCTGTATCAAAGCTCTGTGTCTAAGACATGACTCTGATAAGAATGAGCAGTAGCCTATTACTTACAACAAAGACAACAAGCATTCATTCAGGTGAATAGGAATATGGCTGTGGGTGTAATCATGAGTGTGAATGTGGGCACGGTCATGGATAATATTCTGGATGTTCTTGAGTTTCAAAGACTATAGAAGCCAGTCTCTCTCTCTCTCTCTCTCTCTCTCTCTCTCTCTCTCTCTCTCTCTCTC
>NW_021604660.1:3615283-3642890 GCF_004785775.1 Grammomys surdaster
CTCTCTCTCCCTCCCTCCCTCCCTCCCTCCCTCCCTCCCTCCCTCAATCTCTCTTTCTCTCTCTCTTTCTCTTTCTCTCTCTTGCTAGTGGACTGCAGTCTCCCCTGGACTGAAAAATAAGGAAAGCCTCTCCTAACGTCAGTCTTCCTTGGATCCTGTCCACTGACTCCCTGATCGCCCACAGACTAGTAAGGTGTTAGCATATAAGGGGGGGGAGCACAGAATCTCTCTTGGAGGCTGTAACTGACTGAAAGGGTTACAGAACAATTCTGACAGAAAACAAGAAATGAGCTATGGCAATACATTTGAAGGGGCTGCACTAAGTGATGGAGATTTAAGATGGGATGGGTCAAGTTTATTGACTTGGAAACATTTCTCCCACAACCCAAGGCTTAATATTATGTCAAGTATACTTAGGATTTATTCCAACATAATTGTTCTAAATGAATCGTGGGACAAAATGATGACATAGAGATTCCCAAGCTACCTTTGTATTTTAAGGAATGTGCTGGAAGGCTCCAGGAGGTAGGAAGGGGGCTTTCAAGTGATATCTGTTGACTGTGTTTCCTAAGATAGTCCTTCTCCAGGTGAACAAGAAATGCACTAGTATTTTCTAAAAGGTCAGAAGAAAGTTTAGCCACAGACTATAGCTCCATAGAGCCTATGGAAAAAATTTTAAAAATATGATTTTAGAGTTCAAATAGCTTAACTTAAACATCAAAGGCCAAGTGGGTATAATCAGTAAAACAGACAAAATAGTAACCAGAACTCTGGAGTCCTAGGGGTTTATGGGTAACAAATAATAGACCTTCATATTCCTAGGTGTGGGGAAGGCAGGCATGGAAGATTTCAGCATTGTTATTTGACTTATGTCAATAACCCTCAAAAAGAAAGAAACCAAACAAGTAAATATAGGTACTAGACAAGGATTGGCAACCATAACTGGAAAGTAGAAGCTGGATGAGTTTCCAGGTTACAACCAGTTATCAAACCCAGAGCACACTGACTGAATAGGAAGGCTTCTCCAGTACGTATATGTACACTAACATGCCAGCTTTTCTGCTAAAGAAATATGTTTACCCAGATATTGTAAAAGCTCAGGATCTGAGGTAACACTAATAATAGGGGACCCCAGCCCTCTCTTGGTTTCACTAATAAAGTGCAGGATTAAAGAAACTAGGGCAGCCATGTTGGTGTCTCTTAAGCCTGAGTGTGCTAACAGAGATAGATATACTTAATCACGAGCTGCACATGACTAATGCTTAAAATCACGGCAAACATTTGATCTCTTTTCATTTTGAAGGCAACAACTCCCTACAGAAGATGCTGCTCTAACCCATTTATTGAATAACTCAGAATTTTGCTAGTGCCTCTTCAGATACAATACAAAGGAAGACTCTGTAGCAGGTTCAACCGATGAAACAATTTTTCTTGCTACTAAGACTACAATGGCCCGATAGATTCAAGGGGGCCAGAGGCAGCCACTAGAGAAGAGGTAAGTCAGAGTTCTTGTCAACCTACTCAACTTCTTCAACAGATCACTCTCTGCTTAAAGAACAGTTTCTTCTATGTCCCAGGGGCCCACTAGAGACTGAACACCTTGCCATGAGACCTCAAGAACCTGCAAGTGGAGAAGCCCACTCTGAGCTGTATATTATCAAATCATCTAAGTTATAAGTTCACACAACTACCGTGTACCATATGAGAAAAATCACATAGACAGGATCAGGCTTAACCAATTCCGTGGTGCACAAGTTAATTTGAGGAGTTGGTGCCCAAATTCCCATGTCACCAATATATGTTGTGCTATCCCACACTTCATGTTCCCTGTACCCAAATGTCTGAAGAAAAAAAATATAATTTGGTTTGTAAAATTAAGTAACTTTAAGAATGGACATGGTAGTGCATGCCTGTAATATTAACACTTAGGAGAAGGACACAGGAAATTCAAAGGTGACTGTCACCTATACAGTGAGTTGATGGCCAGTCTGGGCTACATGATATATATATATATGTGTGTGTGTGTGTATGTGTGTGTGTGTGTGATATATTTATATATGATATATATTTTATATGTGATATATTTACATATGATAGATTTTTGATACATTATATATGACATATATTTACATATTATAGATATTTATATATGATATATATTTTATATATGGAAATTAATGTGTTTGTAAAAAGAAAAGGGGATGGGGATATGTTTTATGGATGTGTGGTGAGGTATGGGGGAAGAGGGTGCTTCTGTAGGCCCATGCTGAGGCATCCCTTCCCTCTGAAGGACCAGCCACACAACGGAATGGTATATTCCGTTTATTCAGGGCATGGGGATGGGAATTAAGAGTGTAGTAGAGGTAGAGAGAGAAAAGGAGTGGAGAAGTAGAGACTGGCCATGAGCACGTGGAGAGAGAGGAGGAAAGGGAATGGAGAGAGAACAGGAGTGGAGAGAGAGCAAGGAAGTGGCAAGCAGCCCCTTTTATAGTGAGTCAGGCATACCTGACTGTTGCCAGGTAACTGTGGGGCGGAGCTTAGCCAGAATGCTAACAGAAACGACTTAATGAGGTCGGGAGTGTGGCACAGAACACCGGGTTTGTAGAGAAAGAATGATAAGAGCTATATATATGCTGTATTGTATGGTACTGAATTTAGTTGACTCACTAGGACAATGTGACAAGAAAGATTATAAAGCTGAGTGTGAAGAGTCACATGGGTGGAGAGTCAAATATGCACATCTTAATGTCTCACACTCTTGTCCACGGGAGAGCATTCATTAGCAAGGAGGCTGGTAGGTGGTATCCTGTCTGGTTCTGTGTCAGCTGGTCTCTATCCTAGGCACTCCAGCATAATAAATCCATACTCACACTGACCTTTTTGACAGGTAGGGAGGCCATGCATAGTCCCAATGATATTGATTCCTCTCACCGAGCTTGTATAGCTACCACTTCTGTGGAAGTGCTGTCATGCCAGCAGCAAACCCAATAGCTAGCATTTGATGAAGTACCAACTCTTAAAGACACAGTAATGCACTTAGTGATAAATTGTTTCCATCAGGTCTCTTCCATGCACACCCTCCTGAGAATGAGGGAATGAGTCACCCTTACTGGAAGTGCCTTTGATTCTGAATATGCATTTGGCTGACCTGCCCACAAATGTCACATCTAGGATTATTTTTTGATGACTCACAGTTGGATTTATTTACAGACACTGCATCCTAGAATACAGGAAATGGAACATGGAATCCACTGTTTCTACCATATACCCCAGTATTCAAAAGAATTCCCTTTGCTAGAATGCCAGAAGGTATTATAAAAGGTTCTGCTTGGTGGGACATGCCATTCTTGGTGTGGTTTATGCCTTGAAATAATGGTGGATATATGGTCCAAAAATTAGAACTGGGTTTGATAACCAAGATGAAGTAGGAATGGCTGTTCACACACCATCCTCTCCCTTCACTTGCAGAATCTGTGCATTTTGTTTCCGTGTACCTTTATCCTCTGTTAGATTAAAGGCTTGCTAATTGTTAGGAAGAGGAAGACACTGTTACAAGGGGGTCACCAAATAGCTCCCTAGGACTCTCTGTATGGCTATCCTGCTCACTTGGGATCTTCAAGCCAAAAGTCTAACAGGCAAAGGCACATTTTTAAATACTGATGTGTTCGTTATTCTGATTGTGAAGAACACCTACAATTGTTGCTAAATGTTAGAAGCAGAAACAAATATTTCTAGATCTCAAAGGATTCACGTGAAGTCCCTCTGTCCTTCTTCTGTCCATTCTTCTTTCCTGATGAAAGACCTGGAAAATAAATTCAATAAAGAGCAAGGTGCGTTTGGTGCATAGCTTTAATCCCAGCACTCAAGAGGCAGAGGTAAGTGGATTTCTGTGACTTTGAGGTCAGCATGGGTTCTTCAAGAAAATAACATCAGCTGAAGTATCAAAGGTGAGGACATTCTAAAATAGATGGTGAACATCTGGACTTGATAAATACCAGTAGTAGAGTTTAAGATAGTTCTATAAGTGTCACTTGCTCACTGTGTGGACTGCCTTGAGTCCTTTTGAGAGTTGCAAATGGCTGTGCCATTAACATTTTGAGAGGGGATGGATTTTTATGGAGGGTAAAATGGAGTTGAAAAATCCAAGGAATAGATTGTGGAAAATATCTTTAGTGTCCTATACTGCTTCTCTTTGATGCTACCTGCAGGTGATGGACAACTAAAGAGTATGGGACAACTCTTGCTCTCTCAAGGGCTGAATGTCTTTACTCTTTCACTGCCACAGAATTTTAAACTAAACTATGGCGTATACTAGAGCAATGGTTCCCAACCTTCCTAATGCTGCAACCCTTTAATACAGTTTCTCATGTGTGGTGACCCCAACCATAAATTATTTTTGTTGCTATTTCATCACTATAATTTTGCTACTGTTGTGAACTATCATGTAAATATCTGTGTTTTCTGATGATCTTAGTTGCCTACTCTGAAAGGGTTGTTCAACCCCCAAATGGGTTGAGTCCCACCAATTAAGAACCATCACACAATAAGAGAAGAGAGTCAGTAGATGAATGTAAGCCTTTCAACGGTGTGTGGGTGGGTGGGTAGGGGTGGATTCTGAGATGCATTCTATTGGGTTTTTCTGAGGACAGCTCCTAGAACTGAGTTCCAACGGACATAGTGTAGCCAACTCAGTGATGTATTCTTTAGTGGTTTTTACTACCATATTTCCACTTCATGTGTTCCCAAATCACCTACCAGGTAAATGATCTGTTTTAGTTTCTACTTTCAGAAGGACCCAAAGTAGATGGAGAAACTAGTAGCTGCTGGAAAAGCCTGGCTTTTTAAATAAAGGAAAAGGTAATAATAGGGAGGAGTGTGAAGTGAGCTAAGCCAGAAGCAGACATTTAGTGAATATTTATTATGTATTAAGCACTCAGAAAGTACTTAATACATCCATCTAGATGAAACACCATATCTAAGGAGACTTGCAATATTATGTTGCCTTATTGCATGTGCCAAGCTTTGGGTGATTATGTTAAAAAGCAGAAGTAACAGTAAGAATATGATTGATGTGTGGTATTTCTAGATAGATTCTGTCCTAAAATGTGAAATGACTCAGCAGGTAATATGTGAGAAATATAAGAACCACCCAACAGCCTTTTGTTCCATTTCCTCGTCTCATCGATGAAGAAACACAACCAGGTACATGAAGATTCTTGTGGTCTTTCCATAGTCCTGGGATACTTGTTCCAAGAAACAAATTGCTGTTGGATAATATCTAGCTAAAAATATTCTGTGTACTCATGTGAAGCCTAACAAAATGTGCTATGTTTATTGATTCTGTTGAAGTTCAGTTGTGTGTAGAGTCTCTACTGAGTTTGGGTCCTTGTGGTATGGCCTGGGACTAAGTCCCATTTAAGCACAGAATGTTCCTAAGAGACAGAACATTGTGATATTAAAGGAAATATCCCTGGAATATCACTTTGCTGCCCCACAAAGGGTTATGGTGGATATTCAATGTGAAATATCTACCTGTCTTAATCTCTCCAGTGTTGTGAAGAGACACCATGACCATGGCAATTCTTAAAAAGGAAGACATTTAACTGGAGCTGTCTTACAGTTTCAGAGGTTTAGTCCATTATCATCATGGTGGGAAGCATGGAAGCAACCAGGAAAACATGATGCTGGAGAAGGAGCTGAGAGTTCTTCAGGGCAGAAGAAGACTGTGCCATACTATGCAGAGCTGAAACATAGGAGACCTCAAAGCCTACCCTCACAGTGTCACACTTCCTGCAACATGGCCACACTTACTCCAACAAGACCACACCCCCTAATAGTGCCACTCTGTTGGGGTTAGTCTTAGTGCACTGTGTATTCAGAAGCTGAGTGAGTTCTGTGCCCATCTCAAGACTGCACCAAAATCTTGGAATATTGTATTAACCTATGTACTGTAAAGAATGCTCCCCAATAATCCCTGATTGGTCAATAAATGGTTGGGGCTTATGGCTGGGCATAAAGGATAAGAAGGTGGGGCTTAGAATTGAGTAAGGGGTCTTGAGAGAGACCATGAGAAGGAGAGAGAAGCCAGAAAGAGGAGGAGGTAGGCAATAGGTAGGATGGACCATCAGGAGCACGTGGCCAAAAGAAGTTCACTCTGAGGATAGGCTGATGAAGCAGAAGCAGCTCAGGAGTCACCATATTGACAAGCAACTGGCATTTGTGTGGGTTTTAACAGGTGGAAAGATTAGAATAGCTCAATCAAAGATGGAGAAGAACCCCATTCCCTATAGATATTTATGAGTGAAAGAGGGTGTAGCAATCCCTTAGAAAAACAAAATAATTTAATACCACTTCCTATGGGCCAAATATTCAAACACATAAGTCTCTGGGAGCCATACCTAATCAAATCATGACACTACCATAGCCCATACCTACTTCAATCTCTATGACTCTTTTGGCTCAAATGGAAAGGACTAGAAGAAGAATATCTTCTCCACCTTTCTCTTCCTTCAAACCTTATGTCCAAAGATCCTCATTTACTAACCACAGCCTCAGGCAGGAAATGACTGTTTCATTTCTGGAGATTCTAGAAATAGTCACTTAATGCTACTGGCTGATACAGAAGTGTGTCATTTCTAGTCTCTGGAGCAGATTCTGACAAGTAACAGTAGTGTCTTTCCCTGAGAAAATACGATGACAAATTTTATTCATTGTGATAAAATAGATCTAACGTGCAATTTTAGCCATTTTAAGTTCATTTACCATTACAGTTTGCCTCTAAAATTTTGCCTCTGTACCAACTCTTCTCTGTTCAACTCTTCTAAATCCCACTCCATATTTTCTCTCCATCCACCATAGTTCTATCAGTCTCTATGTGTTTAGCCACTCAAGGCAACTCACACTGGTAGAATCACGCTCTATTTGTATCTTTTTGACTAGCTTAACCCACTTAACATGTGGTCAGTACTCAGGTGTCTAATGTAAGCTATGACTAGCTTAATTCACCTAGCATGCTTGGTATTCATCCACAGAGCCTGAAGCAGCTTCTTAGACACTGATTAAGAAGCCATTGGGTCTACCACATTCTGTTTATCCACTCATCTGTGCATGGACATTTGCTATGACAAAGAAGGAAAATACAGGGGCAATAACACTATACTGGTTTACAACATCTTTGAGTCTTTGCTGTCAGTTTTTTCATACATGCATTAAGAGGGGGTTTTGCCATTGTATGATATTGTATGTCAGGGTCTTTTTTTTTTTTTGAGAAACCACTATATTTTTTCAGTGAATCATCATTTTATATCCTAACCAGTAATGCACAAATGTATTAATTTCCCCCATATAGTACTTGCTCTTTCTATTTTCTTGTCATTTGGTTTAGTTTTAATAATAGCCATCCCAGTGGGAATGAAGTGGTATCTCACTGAGATTTGTTCTAATTTCTCTGATGATTAGCAATATTAAGTGTCTATCATTGTACTTTCTTCTTGATAATTTCTATACATTTTGGAAAATGACATTTCAAGCTTTTGGCTATTTTTAAAATTGGGCTCTTTGATTTGGGGTTTTAGTAATTCCTTATGTGTTCTTGATATTAACCCATTGCCAAGTATATGACCCGCAAATGTTTCTTCCCATTGGAAGAATTTCCATTTCACTCTTGAGTTTCCCTTACTCTGCCAACATTTTTAATCTTGATGACAACCAATTTGTCAATTTTTCAACTCGTTACCTGAATTTTCATCTAGAATCATCATGGTTTTCTGTCTGTCTGCTTTGTTTTCCCTCTATATTTCGCTCTCTCTGTCTCTCTCCTCTCTGCCTCTCTCCCTGCCCCTCTTCCTGCCTCCCTTTCTCCTCCCCTCCCTGTGGGAAAAAAGGCCCCAGTGGTGACCCCGAGGCTTCCCATGCCAGTGGATCCCACAACAGGAGAAAGGTCCAGAGTTCCAAAGGCTGGAACCTTTGGCAACGGCAGGCCCCAATGACAGGAGAAAGTTCTTTGGTTCCAAAAAGGGTTTATTTTCATGGTGTATGGTGGATGGATCTGGATATACCCCCATGAAACTCAGGGCAGACCTGAGTTAAATAGGGAGGGAGAAAAGGGGAAGAATGCTTAATTGGCTCCACCCTCTGGCCTCCATTAGTATGTAAATCTCTCTAGGGCCTAAGGCCTGTAGTCACAGGCTCTACTTGTGCACTTTGGGAGGGGCTGTAATGGCCTATGCGACTGAACAATGTAGGTCCATGGAAACTAGATTACATGTCAGGACCCTGGGTTCTGAGGACGTGGCCGAACACCTGCCGTTTCTCCGTTGGAGTCTAAGAGTTCCAGGCCCATGCCCAGCCAAGAACCAAGATACCCTTTCATAGTCCCACACCTCCCTTTCTCCCTCCTTCCCTCCCTCCCTCCTTTCCTCCTTCTCTTCTTCCCTTCTTTCCCTCCTTGTCTCCCTTCCTCTCTTCCTCCTTCTTCTTTCCCTCCCTCTGCCTTTCTTTCTCTCTCTGCCTTGCTCTCTCTGATTGTTATGTTATCCTGGCTTTCCTGAATCAGGCCCCCACCAGCCTCTGGCACACAATGCTGTACCAGCTGCACTGACTTTGGAGCTCACATTTTAAACCTAATTTTGATTCTTCTGATTCTTAGTCAGATACGTTATTGATTGGATTCCTGGCTGTGAATTTGATTCTGAAGTGCCATAGTCTGGAGTTTATCTAGGTTTTCTGGGACTGAAATAAACACAATCTTGTAAGCTTAAGAAAAAAGTATAAAAATGGTTACTTTCATAGGTCTCTCGTCAATTTTATAGCCATGTAATTTGTTCCTAGGACCCTTCTTGGTAAGGTCACATATGCTTCATCTGCTTCATCATTAATTAGCTGTTGCAACTATGAATAAACTTTTATTCACTCCCCGACCAGCAATCATGGGGGTGGGCAGGGTCTCCCTGCATAGACTCCCTATGTAGACAGACCAGGCTGGCCCCAAACTCACAGAGATCTGCTTGCCTCTGCCTCCTAAGTCCTGGGATTTATGGTGTGCACTACTAGGCTCATTTAAAAATCATTCTGAATATATGAGATCATTTTTAAATTATTCTGAATATACACATATATCATGATTGAAATGTTAGCATAAGAAAGAAGTAGTCTAAGATAGCTCTAGTGAAATAACATCAGTAAAAGATTTACTTATAAGTGACTTTCAACTATTATTTTTCAGTGGATGAGAAAGAACTGCCAGGTGTGGTGGCACATGTCTGTAATATTAGCACAGAGGAGGCAGACGCGGAAGAGTCATGAGTTTGAGGCCAGTCTGAACTAAATAGCAAATTCCAGGCATTCCTGGGCTGCATGGTGAGATCCTATTTCAGTAATATACAGAAATTGAGGTTTAATATTGTTATGCTTTATAACGTGGTACAGTGCAGCGGGACGGAGCATCTTGGCAGGCTTTGCCAAGATATCCCCCTGAGGAATTACATCATATGACAGGCCTAGTATAAAGAAAGTTTATTGAGAGAAGGGAACGGGACCTGAAAAAAAAAACAGTAGAGGCAGAGAAAGGGGCGGGGGGGGGGGAGGGCAAAAGAGGACAAAGAAAGAAAGGAAGAGAGAAACAGGCTGGTCAGGAACATGTGGGAACTGAGAGAGAAAGAAGATGGAGAGAGAGTGAAGAAAGGGAAAAGAGAGAAGTGTGGTAATGAGTGGTCTTCTTATAGCCTCCGCACCTGGCTCACACCTTGGCACCTGGAGGCAGGTGATGATGTAAGCTGTTGCTAGGTGGCTATTGCTAGGCTCCTGGGAGGAGCCTCGTGGAATTGCCTGTAAACCAACAAATATTGTATATAATTCTAGCTCTCCTATTAGTTGGTTTGAAAATCTGGGTAACTCTACATTTCTGATCTTCAGTGTGTACAAAAGTAAGAGATTAGGCTCAAAATTCCCTTACAGCTCTATGCCAAATAATTCTTTTTATTTAATGTTTTTTCTTCTATCTGCTTTCAGGGACTTCCTCTGTACCAGCCTGTACTTGTGCTGGACCAAGGTTCTGCATTAGTATGAACCTTGGGTTCTTGGCTATTATCTCATAGGTCTGATGCTTTCACCCACTGTGGATGACTCCTCCTCAGAGAGAAATTCTAAAATGTGCCAGACAATAACCTACTTGCCTCTCATCGCTACATAAAATGCTTGTGACAGTAAGTGCACACACACACACAGAGAGAGAGAGAGAGAAAGAGAGAGAGAGAGAGAGAGAGAGAGAGAGAGAGAGAGAGAGAGAGAGAGAGAGAGAGAGAGAGCGAGCTATTTCATGGATGGTTTTGGAACCTCCAATCTTAACACCTGCAGACCCATTCGCTGGTGGCTCCGGTGTGTCTAGAAGACAGTGATGGCAGCAAGCATGTGTCAGAGCAAACTTGCTCTTGTCAGGACACAAATGAATGCAGAGGCTGTGGTTGGATCAAAGAGCATCTTGCAGTTTTCGCCACTCTTTCCATTGTATCATTCTGGAGCCAAGCCCTTAAAATATGGATATTCAGGGGATGTTTATCCAAACTACAATACCCATGTACATTGATGCAGGTTTTCCACACAGAAGCACGGCTTCTGGTGTCCTGTTGAAGGCATTTGCATTTATTTTTCTTTTCTGAATATGGTTATAGCTCCTCTTATATATTTAACTGGATCAAAGCTCTCCGTATAGATATCTTACAGGCATCTCAAAGGTTATCATGTCGCACATTGAACATATCTGTCCCTACTATTCCTTTTCTGAGGTGACGTCCTTGACTGCTCTGTTTTCCCCAGCCTGCATGTCCTGTTTGCCCTTTTCCACCCCTTCCTTTTTCTTATCATCGACATATTTAAGGTGGCAACTCCTCATGTCTCATCTACTAGGGACAAAGGGCTCCTCATCCAGGTAGGTATCTCTGTGGTTCATTTTCCTCAGTCACAAGAATTTTGGACCAGAAATGCAAATCCAATTATTTCATTTTGTTTGCTTAAGGCTTTTCAGGGGCTCATTCGTGTTATCAAATTAAGCTCCCGAAGTCTCATTGTCAAGGCACAAAATCTTCCCACCCACCAGTCGTCTTGACACCTGCTCTGCCACACTAGCATTCTGACCTACCATTCAAACCTTGCTCTAGCCACATTGCAGCACCCAATGTTTCCTAAATAGGCTCTACTCTTTCAACCCTGTCTCTAGGGTCAATCCCAAAGCTCATTTTTCCTTCCTCCTCTCTCTGAAACATGCCTCTTTCAGCAGTTTGTTTAAGTACCACCTTTTTGTGTGTTGTGAAGCCTTCTCAGACACTCCTAAGTCTATCTTAAGTACACCACCTCCGGGTTCTTTTAAAACACTTTAGTGCTGTTTCATATTTTTTACCAGTCTGTCCTCTTCACTACACTGTTGCCACCCTCAGGACAGAAACTGATCCACGGCCTCAACACCAAGAACCCAAGAACATGTAGTGATGATGTTTTGAATAAACATCCCATGATAGAAGCTGGTACTGTATAAAGATTTGCTTAACTGGCACCCATCCTTTTCTCTAGCATTGTACACACCTTTAAAAGTGAGCCCCTGTGTTATGGGACCATGAAGGTATTATAGTATACTTTACATCTCTATGTATTATTTATAATAGACATAATTATACATAAATAACCTATTTGTTTATTATTTATAGGGAAAATGTTAAATTCATCGAACACCTGGTATCTTCTGAGCATAAAGTTTGGGGATGGGTGGGTTCTCTTGGCTTAAAGTAGTGATAGCAGACACTTGTGTGCTACAGCCTATAACTTCTGAGTCAGAGATGGAAGATGCAGGTATCCATTTCCTTTAGGAGGAATTATGGAAAGGGAGACGCAGGGCCTCACATGATGCTTCATACTGGTCTCTGGATTTCCTGTCATATGCTCTTTCTACTATGTTATAGGGACAGAATTCCCAAACACCCGTCTTGCCTCAGAAGATATAGATAATCTAGTGATCTTTTTTTAAATTGTAAATGAGGACAAGAGAGTGCTAACGTGATTGGGTTTTCTCTGCTCCAAATGTAATTAAATAATACAACTTTTTCTCAGGTTCAAAGGAAACTCAATTCCCCAAACTCCAAAAGGCCATCCATATATCCAGAAATGAGCTCACCCTGACTATAGGAGGATTTCTTGTGGTTAGATCAAAGCCAGCACTCCTCAGGAGTTAGTGAAGCTGGTTCCCCTCTACCAAAGGAGTTACTGCTCTTAACCTGTGGCAGAAGAAGAACATATGGTTACCCGTGGCACCTATCAACACATCAGAGCTCACGCTGGCCTCCAGGACACCCCCCCCCCCAGTGTCACATGAACCTATTGCACATTTTGAAGTCAGTGCTAGCATCTCTGCCCTTCTCTTTCCTCTCCTACTCTAAACTCCCTTCAGTTTACAGGCTTCCCTCCCCAGCTACTAGTTCTCCATATAACCTTACTATTCTTGCTTTGCTTTTTCTCTCTCAACACTCTATTCCTGCTTCTTTCTCTATGTTTTCTCTATTCTCTATCCCTTGCCAGTCTCTCCTTTCTTGTAGATAGCCCTGGCCATGTTCAGTCTACTTTCTCTGCCTGCTCGGGACTCTTCAAGATATCTCTGGCTGTTTTCTAATATTGAAAATGAAAACCTTTCCTTAACCATATCATGGAGCTGTTGTGTCACCAATTTATACAGTTTCTAATTCTCTTTATCTTATTTGATTAGTGCTTAAGGGAGGAGAAAATGCACACACATTTCTCATTACCTGCCCCATTCAGAACGCTAACTAAGTTCTATTTCTAGAAGGTCTACTACTGAAGTACTGAGTGCCTTGCATCTGCTAGAAGATGTTATCAGTTTTGATCTTTCCTTCTGGAATTCTAACAGATATGGAAATGTTTTAGGATCCTAGTCAGTCTACATTTTGTTTAGTTTTTGTCACATTCAGATACTTTGTTAGTTTGGCCCCCAGTTCAATTTGCTAGCATATTCAGTTTCATGTGACGGCTACTCCCAGGTTAAAGAGGAATCACATGAAGTGGAGGAGCTCAGTTCTACAAAACTGCACAGAGAATATACTTTTCAAAATATAAGTATAATTCTATAAAGTTTGTATTCCCATTAACCTAAAAGGACCCCACTTCAACACAGGATACAAGTTTTTGTTTGTCTGTTGTTTTTAAGTCATTTTACCTAGAAGGGCAGATATACTAAAAAAAAAAAAATCAGTATAAAGTAATATATTTAGCAAGGTGAAAAAGTACATGTAATGCCAATCTTGATACAACCCCCAGTCTTTAAGGGCAGACATCTCATTCCCGTTGGGTTCTCCCCTCTATATCCCAGTCCTATTCTAATTTCTAACCAATTATATTTCATATTTAATTGTTCCAGGCTGCATCCCACTGAGAAGTGGGGTGCAGCTTGCTGTAGAGGTATGCTCCTCCACACACAGGCACTTGGCATTGCTTTATTCCAGCCTGGCACACATTAGGTCAGTTTGACCCTATGATTGAGTCTCGGTGAGTTTGAGAAGACCAATCAAGTGTAGGATTACGGATCTCCCTCTACTTCACCACCACTTCTCTGATGTAGAGATGCCTGGCCTCAGGGTCCTGGGTACGCTGTTGCTGGGCCTGCACACAAAAGGCACACGCAGAGAGGCTCTGTCAAGCTTCCTGCTTACTGCTAAGGGAAGGTCATCATCAAATTCTTAACTTCTCTGAACGATTATTTTAAAAAGCAAGCAAGCAAACAAACAAACACAACTAGATTTCCTACTCAGGCACAGGGCATTAGCCAAAGAGTGTATACTGCCGGGAATGGGTGTGCTGCGAGTTAGGGAGCTGGCAGCTGTGGGTCTGAGTGGTGAAAAGGGAGAGGATGCTGTGCTGCAGGATGCTGTGGGAACTCCCGGTCTATGGGTTGTAAGGCCCTGTGCGACTGTGATCTGGAGGCCTCTGTGGGGCAGGGCCGAAGACCTGTGATGCTACAGGCTGTGCGGAGGACTAGTGTTGGCGGCTGGAGGGCCGAGGGGTGCAGGGCTGCAGATTGCGGGGTCGCGGATTTGCGGGTCGCAGGGACGCGGAGCTGTGGGCTGGAGGGTTGAGGGTCAGAGTTTGGCTGCGAGCTGAGGAGCTGCAGGTTGGAAGATTGCGGGATGAAGGGCTGCGGGCTGGGAAGCTGCAGATCCGAGGGCTGCGGGGCGGGGAAGCTGCGGGGCGGAAAGCTGCGGGGCGGGGAGCTGCGGGGCGGGGAGCTGCGGGGCGGAGCTTGGCTGCGGGGAAATGACGTGGCCACCCTCGCGCGCGCTCGCCGAGCCCCGAGCCGCGCGTCCTGGTAACGGCGCTCCGCGGCTCCCGCGTCCCCGGCCCCGCCTCCCGCCGCTGCAGCCCGCCCCGTCTCCGCCTCCCTCCGCAGCCCCGGCGGCGGCGGAGTCTCGGGGCCCGGTGGTGGCCGCTGCTTGCGGGACGCTAGCCGCGACGCCCCCAAGCCGAGACAGGGGGACGCGGCCGTCGCGGGCGGGCAGGGGGTTGCTGGCTGCGGGGACTGGAGGGCACGGGCTGGCGGGTCGGCAAGCGGTCGCCCGGGCTGTCGCCTGTCCCGTGTCGTCGCTGCGCCGGCCTCGCCCCGCGCACGGGGACAGGTGCCCCGGCCGGGGTCTGCCGGGAAGATGGCGACCCCGGGCATGAGCTGGCAGCATCACTATTACGGTGGCTCCGCGTCCGGGCCGGCCAAATTCGCGACCTCCCCGGCTGCCGCGCAGCTGGCCGGGCACAACATGGACTACAGCCAGGACATGCACCTGAAAATGAGCAAGAAGATTGCCCAGCTCACCAAGGTATGGGGTACTGGGGCTCGGGGTTCAGGAGGTGGCTCCTAAGAGAAGCAACAGCCAGAGTTGCCTCCTGGCCCCGCCAAACTTGGGTGGAACGCTGGCCACCTAACTTGAGCTAGACCGCACACCGCACCGCGGGATTTACAGGGTTTGCACCCCATTACCGACTAGGAGTAAACCTGCTCAGAGCACACGAGGACTTACTTTCTGGGTTCCACAGTAGTAATGGACTTTTCCTGTTGCTCAAGTGCCTCTGTCAAGGGCTGCACGAAGCACCGCGCTACAGTACCCGATGAAGTATTGTACCGGTTTACCTAATATGACCCGGAATCCATGGAGTTAATCGGTACCTGCTACTGGTTACACAGTTAAGGAGAGAATAAACTTGTCGAGGTTATTCCGAGGACTGTAGGAGGGTAAAACATACCTTGCGTGCCATTTTAGGGATTTAATGAGTCATTCCTTACCCTCACAAGATGTCAAGTAAGGTTTATTAGATGAATCACACTGTGTTTGCATTTAGTAAATGCTCCATCTTATCAGAAGACCGTTATCAAGGAGCCCATAGATACATCACCTGCAGTTTTCCAAGCATAGTTCAGGGTGGTATGTCCGTTAGTGAGTCCTTTTTCGAATTTAGTAAATACTGACCATAAGGGGTTGGTTCTGTGTAGCTCTTAACCAGCAGCAGTCTAATGTTGTGTGGAACTGATCTGGGATTTCTGGAAGTCATTCGTGGTGACCAGGTTCACTAAGACTGTTGCAGTGTTGAAGAGGAAGGTGGTCTTGAGGGTCACAGCTTGATAATCTCTTGAGATCTGGCTCAACTCCATCATACAATTTCACTAGAGTTTAGAGAGAGGAAGGGGCGTACTCGGGAAAAGGGCATGAAGAGATGGGGGAGGGGGACGGTTTCAGTAAAGAGATGTGATTGAGGATACAAACAGATAACGAGAATGAATGAAAGGATGCACAGAAACACAAGATGAAAGCAACAAAAACCACGTGATCATGACTCAAACCAAGCTAAGCAACACCACCGTTTGTGGACTTTCCTTCTTTGGATTGTCTGTCTTTGTTCTAAGCACCATCCTAAGAGTTGCTGCACATGCAGTTGGTACTGTTTGCTTTTATGAAGGGTCGTCAAACCCAGAATGGAAGTGTAGGATGTAACTGTGGTGGCCACATGTTATCAGAGTGTTTGAGGCCAGACTCCAAGCCCAGACTCCAAGGTTGTGTTTCATCTTGAGAATGCTGGTAACCACAGTGAGGCTCATGGATTTTTCTTTCTTCTGGGTTTTTCTTGTACCGTGTCCACAACATCTGTGTTCTTATTTTAGATTGTAACTCTCTGAGACTCCTGTGACTAACAAACATTCCATAGGTTACAAGTGGGACCCTGTATTTAATAAAAGCTGGTTTTCTTTAATAAACTTTCCCCTTTCTATTCACACTTTCAATTTCCTGTTCTTTTTTTTTCCCAGTAAAAGTAATTCAGCCCCCCGCTGGCTCAGGTAGGATATTAAGGGAATGATGATATCTCTCTCTCTCAAAAGTAATGAGCTAGGCGCTGCTGGCTCAGGGCTTTTGTTACTGCTGAGGATTGACCACACTTTGATTTCCTGTTTGTAGTTACTGTATCTAACCCCCTGTATCTAACCCCCTGTCGGCTTGGAAGGGCTGCAGACATTTACTCCCTTGTAGTAGGCTTTCTAGACATTTAATCATTGTAGTAGACATTTTAGATTGGGTAGTTTCCTATTAGGGGGTGTCCTGTGTGGTACAGAGATGCTTAGTAGCATCCTTGCAGACTTTGGGTACAAGTTGCACATGCCTCTGCCCTGCACTTAGAAGTAACAATAGACAACTCTACAGAAATGACCAAATGTTCCCTGGGCAGGATAGTGTAGGAGTCATATTGGTAAGAGATGATTACCATGAGTTGTACTGAAATGCCTAAGGCTTCCCAGCCCCTACCACTGGCCTTTATAGTCCTTAAGAGAAAGCCTTGCAACAAAACAGTCTAATAATAGGTCCATTGCAGCCTGTCTCACAAACCTTAAAAAGCTGTTTCCCTTATTTATCCCCTTAGAAATTATCAATTTTTTGTTTGTTTGTTTCTCGAGACAGGGTTTCTCTGGATAGCCCTGGCTGTCCTGGAACTCACTCTGTAGACCAGGCTGGCCTCAAACTCAGAAATCTGCCTGCCTCTGCCTCCCAAGTGCTGGGATTAAAGGTGTGCGCCACCACCGCCTGGCGAAATTATCAAATTTTATAATTGCATATACTTATTGTAAATAGTGTGTCATAAACCTTACATTATGAGTGTACATATAAAAGGATTGTTAGAAGTTAGTTGTTCCATTGTATCTGCTGCCTGAGATTTTCATAAAGAGTTTACTAATGAGTTCATATCAGTAGGAGGCAAATTAAACATGTTTGGAACTTGATTTTAGCTTTTGTTTCAAAATAACGTATTGTAGAGCTAACCACTGGAGTAGGAACTTGAGACTAAAGGAAGAGCTCGGTTGATAAAGTGCTTGCCCATGAAAACAAACCTGTGTTTGATCTCCAGAACCCATATTAAAAATTCCAGGTACTGCAGCATACATTTCAAATCCCAGAGCCTGGGGAGCAGGAAACAGGAGGATCCCTGTGGCTTACTAGACAGCTAGTCTAGCTAAAGCAAGTCTGGTTAAAGCAGCATGCTCCAGGTTGAGTGAGAGACCCAGTGTCGAAGAGTAAGATGGAGGGTGACTGAGGAAGACACCTGATATCATCTCTGGCCTCTATGCATATATACATGTGCAAGTGTGCACACAACACATACACACACACCACCACCACCACCAGCAGCAACAACCAAAGAATCAAATGGACTACTCTCATAAGCATTAAAGAAACGGCATGATTAAGATCATGCATTGCTGATCTCACATACTATCTTGAGTTTAAAAGTTGTTGCTCTCGAGCAAGTCATTAACCCTGAGCCTTACTCTCCTAGATGTAACAATGGGGATAATAAGATACATAAAGAGTTGTACTTGGTGAGTCTTATTTGATCTGTCTTTCCCTTTGGTGCCTGGGATCACACCCAGAACCTTGTGAATGCTAAGTGAACACTCTGCCCCTGAGCCATAACCCCCAGCCCTTCAGCATATTTTTAATTAATGAAAATACTCAGTGCGTGTTGTTTGCTCAGATTCTGTCTCCTAAGAACTCAGGAGAGCAGCCTTTTCGTGTTGAGAACAGCAGTTCTCAGAGCCCTTTTTATACACTGGGTCTTTATTAAGAGAGAGTGAGAGAGAGGGCCAGAACAGTCTTGGCTTATAAGTCAGGAATATTTAGGTCGTTTATGTCAAGAGTTGCAAATGAGTCCTGAATTGGTGGTTGATTCCCATGTTGCGGCATGTTTCTGAAATTGTTAACGGCTAATTTCAAGGCAAGGGAGAGGCCAAATGGATTCTATTTTGATTTGTAAGACCCCAATTCTGTATTTGCTCCTATGTTACTGCTTAGAACCTTATGTAAAAAGCAGAACTTGGAGATGCAACCCAGGAAAACAGCCTTATTAAACAGTACTTTGCCCACACCCTCCAACCTTTCATCCCTTTAAATTTACTTCTTAGGACTGGATCATTTTCTGCTATGAATGGACTTGATTTTTCTTGTTATCCTTAGACAATATAGATCATTTTCAAGTTACTAGGTAACAGAAGTCTCAAATTTATCAATATGTCCAGTGCAAACCATACAGTCTCCAGGGGAGATGTGCAGGTGTACTCAGCTTCCTGTACTCAGCTGGCCCTCTTCAGCCCTGCCTCTTGCAAGGGGGAAGGTAGGCCACTGGGAAAGGAATTTCATGGGCTATTTTGCTTCTGACCTGGTTTCTACTCTCCTTCCTTTGTCTAGGCAGCCCTGCTGTCTGACCCCTGTGAAGTGATACAAGGAAGGACACAGAAGGGAGGGAACAGTTAAGAAGTTCCCCGGAGTCTAACTCCAGTGCTTTTGTAGCCTTGGCAGGTGGTTCCAGCTCAGTCTTCACCTGTGGGTCCCCCACCTCCTGCCTCAGTTGCCTGAGTTTGGCACTTTACCTTCCCTGGTAATGAAAAAGGCATCTAAGTTCTGATTAGTTGCTGATTCCCCGCTCAGCCTCCTGGGGCTGATGTTGTCTTTATCTTCATTTTGTTGTGGTCTCAATGTGTCTCTGCCCAGCTTCTTCTCATCCTTCTGATGCTTTAAGGGATCAGGTGCCAGTCCAGTGTTCTTCACAGTGCTTGAGGTGACGCATCAAGCTCTCCAAGTGTTCCCCCTAAAGCTGTCTACTCAGCTTCAGTGTGGGAGAGGCATCTCTCCTGAGACCCTTCTCCGTATCTTCGCCAAGGACCACCAGAACCATTCTGGGAGCTCCACAAAGCTGCCTGTTACAGCAGCTGACACAGGGGTATCCTACCTCAGCCCCATTTCTTTTCATCTTCTCCCTTTGGCATTTTAAAGAGTGCTTTGGCCACCTGCTTTGGAACACTGCTTTATTGTCTTTGGCTCTGAGGAGAAACTTGTGTTTTGCTAACTTGCTCTTTTAGCTTGTACCTCTGTAGGTAACTGAACTTTTGGTACACCTCGTTCCGCACATCACTTATAGTTATAACTTGCAGATGGTAGAGTATGCGCTTGAGAAAAAGCTTTCTGTTTGGTCTTCAGCATCATGCCTGATTCTTTCAGTACCCAGCTGTGGCTTTGCACCTGGAGCTGTTTGGTCCTTTGGGGACTTCCTTACTCTGAAGGTTTATAGAGGATTTGCTACCTTTAGTTCTTATTTGATACTTAGTGGTGCAAATTTGTCACTAGTGGTCATGATGTTCATGACTATACCCATCCCCCTTGTTTGATTGTTGGTTTTTCAGCTTTAGGGGCTGAATCTTTTATTTCCTGTAGCTTTAATATGAAAACCTTTCACAGAATATAAAAGTTGCTGAGTATTGGTTGGGGAGGTGGTAATATGAAAGGAATTTTATCTTTTTTTTTTGGCTCTTTTCAGTTTATTGCATGAAGGAGTTACACTAGTCCAAGTTAAAAGCGGACCCCAAATGATTACGTTATACAAGCTGTGAGGTTTTTAAATTTGTGACAAGGGACAGAAGGGAAATTCTACTCATTGCAAGGAAATCCTCACTTAAGCTTCCGAGAGCCACAAGCACTTAAAACCCAGGGACCTTCAGCTGGTCGTCCTTAGCCAGTCCAATCTCTATCAGGAACTGGCATATGTTCTTGCACTGGTCACCCTGTAGCTGAATTACTTCTCCATATTCTGGATACTGAATTACAGTACCATTGCAGGCAAATTTCTTCTTAAACACCTTCACTAGTTTCTTTTTATAGTAATCATCAGCGATCCCCTGGACAGTTGTAAGGGTCTTCTCACCGTTTCTCTGTTGAATTCTTATATGAATATAATCTTCAGTGCCAGCAGGAAGCAGGTCATCACCCTTACTTGCATCAGCAAAGGGGTCGAAAGAGCGATACTATTCCTTTTCCTCGGTGGAAACGGCCTGCGGAAGGTGGCTTCGGGAGAAGGGGGGGAACAGAGCATTGGGAAGCAAGGGGGCTCGAGAGGGAGGCAGCTGAGTCCTCGGCGCAGCTCAGTGACTGGGGCAGGAATTTTATATTGAAGTAGAAAATTTCAGTAATTTTGAGAATTAGGTCTGCCGTCTTCCTGGGTTAGCCAAGGTAAAATAGTCTCAGCCATTTAAATGAGCACTGTGAGTTCATTAAACTATTGATAAGAGGTATCTGAACTTAATTTTCATTTAAGAAAAAATAAGCTCTTTGTCTAAGATATAACATTGTCCTTTCAGAATGCAATCGAAGTTCTGGTTTCATAGCGAACATTCCTTAACTGCATGGAGGTCTTTGTGGAGGGTCCAGACCTCCTGAGCTTTTCTGTTCCATATTATTCAAGTCACCCTTGTCTAGGTCATATTTAGCCAGTTACTATTGGTGAGACATCACGACTGTAGTGTCTCTGACATTTGTAGCAAACACAATCCCACCACAAACTTCCTGCTCCTCCAGTGCTTACAATGTTTCCACCTCTCTCCTGCAATGACTTCTGGGCCATAGGTACAGGAGTTGTTTCATACACCTATCCGTTAAGACTGGGCCCCACAACTCTGCATTTTGATTGGTTGTGGCTTCTAGTCATCCTCTCTGTTGCAAAGTAAAATTTCCTTGATAATGGGTGAAGACTACACTTATCCGTGGGCATAAGGGTAAATATTTAGAATGCAGTGAGGGATTATGCTGGTTAAATAAGGTGGTTCTCTTCCAAGATCCATGATTTCCCTTGCACTGAGTTGGAGGCTAGGTTTTCAGTGCTAGGCATGATTTCCCTCGTGTTGAGTTAGTCTCAAGTCCAGTTAGATAGCTGTTGATCACCATTGATGTAAGTGTGCCACTACTGGACATTAAGGGTTATTGTGCCATGCTGGGCATTGTTGTGGCTCAAAGGCACTATAGCTGGGCGAGACTATTGGTAGTTTCCCTTTGGGAAGGTTGCATGGAGCCTTCTGGTACCATGAAAGCTAATCCTCAGGGAAGCGGATTTCACATCAGACCCAGCTCAGGTCCTCTGGGCACTGTGTCCAAAGAACATGGTGCCTTCAGCAGTAGGGAAGTACCTTTCACCTTTGGGAGGTAACTGAGGGTAACCGCAGTAGCCTGAAATGTTTTGTGAAGCTCACATGCAACCCTGCAAAAGAAGCTTCTCATGACTGGTGTTGGGGCTTTTGTTAGATTGTCTCTGGCTCTTGGGGGACGGGGAATCATTGTCAGCCTAAATGGGAAGATTTTCTTTAAACTATATATGTATATATGTATATATGCATGTTTGTATATGTACATATGTATATGTATACACAGACTTATATGCATTATAGATATTTTATATAGATACACAGTAATATCATTCCTTATGACTTTTTTAGACATTCTATTATTTTACCCTCTGCTCCTTCTGTATTTATCTCCCTCCCTGATTAAAGCACCCCCATTTTCCCATTTCCCCCTTCGGTTCACTTGTACTGCTTTTCCTCTTTCTGCTGCCCCTCCTCCACATAGTTGCCCCTTTTACTCTCCTGTACTTTGCAGTTACTCGGGTTATAATCGAAGTCTCTCTGTTTTTAAGAATTAGGTACTGCTGCATAATAATGTCTAGCCTGGGTTTCTAAGCTCCTGCTGTAAGTAGCCTCATGGCATAAACATCTGGCTGTTTCAGCTCAACGCTAGCACACGCCAAATGCAGCCCCCTTCTTTCTCCCATGTTGCACTGCAGCTCTGCCATTGTCTTGTGCAACAGCATGGACATAATCTTCTAGTCAGAGCTCCCACATTACAATGCAGCTCTCCCGTTGTCTGTGCAATGGCACGGATGTAATAGTCTAGTCATAGCTGAGTGGATTAATTTCTGTGATTTTACTAATGTGCACAAAAGCATGATGTCCAGATAGGTAGAGTAGTGGAGTCCTGTAATCCTAGCATGTAGGAGCCAAGACGGAAGGATCATGATGAGTGTGATGCCATCTTTAGGTATATAGTGAGTTCCAGGCCAGTCTGGGCTCCACAACAAGTCCCTGTTTCAAGAATAAAAACAAACAAATGAAAAGCCACAATATTCTATTAATGACCCAACTCCTGCCCCCCTTTTTAGCAGAAGCATAGGAAGGATAGAACTGCCTTTATAGTAAAAGGAAACTCTGGATAAAATTTTAGGCTCTAGCTAGCTTAAGCCACTCATGTACAGACACAGAGGTTAAGGATCAGAAATTATGGGGCACTTATATGGACTGTCAGGACTTAAACTCAGGCCTGTAGATGGTTGTGTGGGCAGCCGAGTTTACAAGTTTTTCTTTTTTTCCTGAGTTTTCCCTCTTTCCAGTTTTAGTTCAGAGGTCACAGTTTTTTGTTTTTATAAAAAATTTATTTATTCACTTTACATCCCGCTCACTGCCCCTCTTCCCAGCTACCCCTCCCACAATTCTTCCTTCCCCCTTCTTCTCAGAGAGGGTTGAAGCTCCCCTTCCCCCGGTATCCCCTTCATCCTGGAATATCCAGTCTCTTTGGACTAGGCACATCCCTCCCATTGAGGCCAGACAAGGCAGCCCAGTTGGAAGAACATGCCCTGCTTACATACAGGCAACAGATTTTGGGATAACCCCCCCCTCCAGTTGAATAACTCCACTCCAGTTGTTTGGGATGTAAATGAAGACCAAGCTGCACATCTACGTGTGTGTGTGTTCGGGGGGGGGGTGCTAAGACCAGCCATGTATGCTTTCTGGTTAGTGTTTACATCTCTGAGAGCCCCAAGCATCCAGGTTAGTTGACTCAGTTGGTCTTCCTATGGAGTTCCTATCTCCTTCCAGGCCTACAATTCTTCTCCCAACTCTTCCATAAGAGTCCCCAAGCTCCATCCACTGTTTGGTTGTGGGTGTCTGCATCCGCTGAGTCCGCTGCTGGGTGGAGCCTCCCAGAGAAGAGCTATACTACACTCCTGTCTGGAAACATAGCAGAGTATCATTAATAATGTCAGGGATTGATACTTGCCATGGGATGGGTCTCAAGTTGGTCTGGTTATTGGTTGGCCATTCCCTCACTCTCTGCTCTATCCCCCATGCCTGTATTTCTTGTAGACAGGATAAACTTTGGGTTGAAAGTTTTGTGGGTGGGTTCGTGTCTCTATCACTCCAGTAGAATTCCTGCCTGGCTACAGAAGGTGGCCTCTTCAAGTTCCATATCCCTAATGCTGTGAGTCACAGCTAAGATTTATTTATTTAATTTATGTGAGTACACAGTTGCTGTCTTCAGACACACCAGAAGAGAGCAATGGATCCCATTACAGATGGTTGTGAGCCACCATGTGGTTGCTGGGAATTGAACTCAGGACCTCCAGAAGAGCAGTCAGTGCTTTTAACTGTTGAGCCAACTCTCCAGCCCCAAATGTTTTCTTTGTTTTGTATTTTGTTTGGTTTTTGATGCTTGCTTAACTGTGTTGTTACTTAGACACAATTCCTTGAAGGCTAAAACCAGAAAACGTACTGTTTTTAACATTATTCCTTTGTTCTGTTTGCTTACAAAACCTTGCATCTGCCTCTTCCTACCAGCACCTCAAGAAATGCAATGAAAGATCAAGATTCAGTTCTTCTGTGTGTGTGTGTATGTGTGTGTGTGTTTCATGTATTATAGTAACTGATTAAATTGAATGATGTCAGCTGCTGGACTCTAAATTCTAAAATGATGAGCATCTCGCATCTCTGGAAAGCTTGGATCTCTTCCCTGTGACCTGGGCATGAAGAGGAACCTAGGTCTTCAATACCTAGTTAGATGCTGGGTGACGCAGCGGACCTACTGACGAGACAATTTCATTTTTTTCCTGCCAGCTGATCCTGGCAAGAAACTCTCTTCTCATGAACATCCAGATGATGTCAGTGTGATGCTGAGACTGAGGTGTATCACAGGAGTTTACCCAACCCACTGATTTTTCACTGTTGAAAGTTTCTGTCATACAGATCCTTTGTGACTGTAAAGGACATTAAATAGCTGTCACAGTTGGTGCACAGTAGGCCTTTTTGGAGGTAGACACCTGCAAGGAACATTTGCTAACTGAATTTAGCATTAGAACTGGAAAACAATGTTCTAAATGACAGCTTGGGGGATGTGTTGCCATCTGGCTCATTTACTGTTTTAAGTCTGTTTGAGCCATAGTTACTCTTTTAGATTACCTGGTAACCAATGGTTCTTTGAAATAGTACACAGTGAGTATCTCTTATCCAAAATGCTTGAATTAGAAGTATTTCAGATTTCCAAGATGTTTATTTGGATATATTTATATAGATTTTATTGGCTGAACATTCCTACCTCAAAAAGTCCAGGGTGCTCCAAAATTCAAAATGTTCCAGTTGCATGACAATGTTTACAGAGCATTTAAGAGTTGGGTCCAGCATTTGCCTGTAGGCTGAGTTATGATAGAATGTTGGAATAGAGGATGGTTTAAGTTCATGAGTTCTAGACCAGCTTGGATAATACTTAGACCTCACATGAGGAAGAATAAACAAAGAAAAACAACTGCTGGGATTTGGGAATATTTCAGATTTCACTGTTCAGAAGATAAAGATCTTCACCTTGTCCTGGAAACTTACAGCCAATCACGTCTTGTCTGACAGTGAATTTTGGAATTGCCAACCTTTGCACGTGGGAGATTGCCAGCTGTAGTCAGTGTTTTGGTATAATTAAAACATCTGAGACCAAAGCCAATATTGGAGAAAATATTTTCTCAGCTGCTGCTAAACTGCACCAACAGACAGCTGTCATTTGTAGACCTTGAGCTTATGTGATTAAGACTTTCATCCTTCATACTGGAACAAAACCAAATGAGAAGTCAAGTTGGATGCATACGGGTATGTCCTGATCCTCCTGCTTCCGACACGTTGATGTATACATGCGTCTCAAAGCTCTGTAGTGCTGATGGAAGATGGAGGAACAGAGTCCAGTAGCCAACCATGGCATGTGAGGTGGGGACTTCAGATTTAGCTGTATTTGGAAAATTTAATGTCTCCATAAACACTAAGCTAAGCACTTTAAATTACTTACTTCTATTAATTTACTACCACACTTGGGAACTATTATATAATTTTTATTTGATAGGGAAAATGAAATCACATATATCATAACATTTATGAATAAATTATGAGAATCTTGCATATACTACTATGGTACTATGGACAACTTTTTCTTTTGAAGTAGAAAGTTATTTCAGGCAAAGAAACTTTGTTTCTTAAACACTTCATTAATAAGATTTTGATGCCCTGATTTGTACATTTCATTCAGTGGTTACAGATCTCCTTGGTGTATTATTTAGACAGGGAGAAGAAAGAAGGAGTGGAGGGACAGTTTAGGAAACCTGGGGAGTTAGTGCATCTGTGTGGGGGCAAGAGGGATCCCAGGAGAGCTGCGGCAGTGTTTGCTAGCCAATCAGAGACCCCCCCAGGAGATGCAGCAGTGTTCATTAGCCAATCAGAGCCATGGCTCCCTTAGCGCTATATGAACTTGAGTTACAGCTTCCTCATGTGCCGCCTTTCAGTAAATGTTTTCACCTCTCTGGACCTCTTTGTAAATTGACATTAACAGAATGTACTGCGCAAAGTTATTGCAAAGGTCAGATGAGATAATTTATGTAGGCACGAGGCGGTCAATAAATGTCAAATCCTGTGCGCTCCAGTCCTCCCCTACCCCACCCTCCCCGGTCTTAGCCTCTGCCAACACTGTCTCTTATCCAGAGTGTGTTTTGTTTTGCCCGTGGTCTCTTGGGTGGCGCGATGTCTCCCACATTGGAAACCATAGCTAGAAGCAAAGGCTGAAGAATAATGAAAATCCGGTCAGTTCTCATTATTCAAAGCAGGTCACATTCCATGTTCTGAGTTCTCGGGCAAATTAGAACTAGGTTGGTGACTACCCCTGGTCTCTCATGTCCTCACCGGTCAGCACACAGTGTCTTTAGACATGTCTGCCTGAAACACATTTTCGCATCATTGGTTCATTGACACTGAGTTCTCTGTAATCCGTGTCCAAATGGAGCTTATCTATAACACACTATGAGTCTTAGGTTTAGTTAGGTACACATGTTAACAGGTGGGTAAATTCATAAATAGGAGCTCCATAGGTGTGAGAGATCGGCTATCTCTGAAAACAGGCAGACTTCAGCATCAACTTAGCCCTGGCCCTGGCTTTCAGCCGGTGTTAGGGGTCTGTGTGTACCACTTTCTTCTTACCACTCTGAACACCCTCTTATTATCACTGCTATGGCGATTATCATTTCCCCAAACACTTGGTAGTGAAAAGAATAGAAAGGCTCCAGGAGGCAATGATATTCATGTTTTGTGTAAGTTGCCAGTCGCCTGGCCCATGCTATAATCAGAAGTCTGCTACAAAATTCCATTCAGACTTGCTACTTGCATGCTAATTGTATCTTGAATCTGTCACATTGTCCTACTTCAGAGAAAGGGACACAGCATACAATTTATTTCAAAACACACAGTGAGGGTTAGTTAGGGTGATGGCTCAGAGGGTAGGAACACTTGCTGTCAAACCTGACAACCTGAGTTTGATTCCTAGAAGCCACATAGTTGAAGAAGAAAGCCAAGTCCGTCCCATGAGTTGTCCTCCGATCTCCATGCATGCACCCTCATTACGTTTACACACATAAATAACTGTTGACTTGAAGGACAAACAGCTGTGTGGCTTTAGGAACTGTGCTGGGAAGAGAGGCTGTGGTGGTCTGAGTGAGACTGTCCCGTAGGATCCAAGGCTTGAATACTTGGTCCCCAGCTGGGGGCACGGCTTGAGTACGTTTAGGAGGTGTGGTCTCCTGGAGAAGTATGCCACTAGGGTTGGGCTTTGAGGATTCAAAGCCACATGCCATTGCTAGTTAACTTTCTCTGCTTCCTGCTTGTGTTCCGTGATGGGAGCTCTCAGCTGTTCCTGCCAGCGTGTCTGCCAGTTGCTGCCACCTTCTCAGTCATGATTGGACTCTTAGCCCTCTGAAACCATAAAACCAAATAAACTCTTTCTTCTCGAATTTGCCTTGGTCATAGTATCTCATTATAGCAATAGCAAAGTAACCTATTCAGAGGCTAACATTAAGCTAATAAACTCTCTCTCTCTCTCTCTCTCTCTCTCTCTCTCTCTCTCTCTCTCTCTCT
>NW_021604660.1:3642900-3723664 GCF_004785775.1 Grammomys surdaster
TCTCTCTCTCTCTCTCTCTCTCTCTCTCTCTCTCTCTCTCTCTCTCTGCGTGTGTGTGTGTGTGTGTGTGTGTGTGTGTCTAAGGGACCATTGCGACACATGACGGTAATCTCAGGAAGGTATTGGGATGAGGCAGATTAAATGATGAACTGCATTAAATTGGACCCCATATTTATCTTGTCCTATGGGGTTGCTACTGGATTCTATGAGGAAACTGGGTATTAGGGAGTTTCAGTGACTTACTCTGGGCCAGGCTTTGAACGGAGCCAGGATTTGAGCCCAGACTTGTCTCACTGCCATGTTGGTGAATGCAATTAGGTGAATGCCCACATAAGTCACTTGCAGATCCATGATGAGTTAGGTACCATGAGAGAGCAGCTTGTGGTGAGAAGAACCTGGGACTTTGGCTGGAAGAGCAGCTTCAGTAAGGAATGCGGCAGAAAGGGATTCTGAGTTTGTAGTTATTAGGTTTACCTTGTTTGGATGGTTATTATTCAAACGCTGCCTTGGATTCTAAAGGCTATATCAAGGGCAGGTTGGGAGGACAGTCTCGGGGATGAACCAGGTACTGGGGATGGACACTGGAATTTAGCTTGTTCAATACATTCCGCAATCATTTGGCTACATGAAGTAGAATGTACGGTCATGAATGCAAAATCTTAGATAGACAGGATTTTTAAAAACAATATTCTTTGATTGTTTTTAATTATGTATGTGTTGGGGGCCTGCTTTGCTGTTTTTTTCTTCCTGCTAGACAAAAATTCCTGGAAAAGGGCCAACCTTGTTTTTAGAGCGTTTTCTAATGGTTTAAACTGCTCTTGCCCTCAGAGATCAGAATAATTGGCTCTCCTGGAGTTGGAGTTCAGACAGTTGTAAGCTCCTTGGAAAGGTTCAGGTCCTTTCCAAATAGTTGTTGTTCTTAAGTACTGGGCCATTTTACCAGCCATATATGCTCAAAATTCTGTAACTGTTGGAAAACAGCTATTAATAGATATTGAACAAATGCTAATGAAGCAAACTAAAGCTTTAAAGCAAGATTGTGATGTATTTAGTGGGAAATGTCAGCATAAACATCCTTCTACTTTGATGAAACTATTGACACAAAATTTCTACACATTTGGTCATATTAAAAATATTGAGTTGAACATTGTGGGGCATAGCTGTAGTTGGCATTGGGAAGGCTGAGGAGGACTATACTTTGGAGGCCAGCCTGGGCTGCATTGTGAACATAGGTGATCTTTCTACTCTCTGTTGCCCTCTTCTATCTCTTTCTTTGATATTTAAAGTTTTCATCCTAAGGTTCTTCTATCTTTCTGTTTAAGTTTGTCTCATCATCTGTATCTATCACTTTTCTAAGTCTATTTATAAAAATCTAATGATCTTTTGCTGTCAGCCTTCAGGGCTTTGTAAGTAGGCTTATGTTACCTGCAATGACTTCTTCCTATAAGGGTTATCTTTATTGTCAACTTGAGTGTGATTTAGAATCACCCTGGCAACACCTCTCTGGGCGTGTCTACAAGGGCATTTCCTACTCAGTTGAACAGGGCAGGAAGGATGCGGGGTGGGGAGGCACTGTCTCATGGGTTGGTGTCCCAGATTGAATAAAAAGGAAAACACGAAAAGACACCAGCATTCATGTCTCTCTCCCTCCTGAGCATAACAACTCTGTGACCATCTGTCTCACACTCCTGCTGCCTGACATGGCTCCCATAATGTCATGAATTATACCCTCAAACTGCCAAAATAAACCCTTTGTTAAGTTGTAAGAGGACATCTTAGTTTTGGAACTTTCTTTCGATGAAATCCTTTAAGTGATTTTCCAGTCAGTCTGAGATTGGCACTCTGTTTTCCATCTACAGCCTTTGCTATGTTATGGTCCTGATTCAGGTCCTTGTTTCTTCAGGGATTTCGTTTCTTGAGGAGTGATGGACTTCTGTGAAAGACCATTTGCCCTTCTATTGTGATGATTATGTGATTTGTCCTTCCTCGCTTCTGTTTATGCCCAGGATTAGACTTATTGACTTGATTATATTGAGCCAGCTCTGCAAGCTAGCATCTCTAGAATTAAGGCAGTTTAAGCATTTTGTGTGGTCTTTTCAGTAAGTTGTGAATTGAGTTTCCAAGTGTTTCACTGAAGGGTTTTGCAACTACGTTCATCAATGATACCTGTTGATAGTTTTCCTTTTTTACTGAGTCCTCATGAAGTTTTGATATTAGGAAAATGAATTATAGAATGAACCTGGAACATTGTCTACTTTCTGTGATATGGAGGACTGGAGGTGCATCAACACTTCATGCCTCATTGACCTGGTAAAGGTTAGCAGAAAACATCCAGTCCTGTGCTATTGTTTTACTGGGAGAGATTTTATTACTCTGTCATTTTGCTTATTATTGATTTGTCTAGGTTGTTTATAGCATCTTGGATTAATTTAGGTAGAACATATATGTTTAAAAATCTCCATTTCTTCTATCTCCTCTATAGCACCAGAGTATAAATTTTCAAAACAAAACCAAATGATCCTCCAGATCCCAGCGGTCTCTGTTGTAATGTACTTGTCGCTAATGTTATTAATCTGCATTTTCCTCTGGTTTGTTTAGTAATAGTAATCTTGTTTATATTTTCAAAGAACTAAATTGTTTCAACAGTCTTTTGTGTATTAGTCTTTTAATCTTGATTCATTAAATGGAATTCTATTATTTAGTATTTCTTGTCTTCTATATTGGCTTTGAGTTTTCTTTGTTTTTGTTTTTCTATGACTTTACCAACAATTGTTAGAGTGTTTATTTCAGACCTCCTGTTTTTTTGAGAGTAGGAACTTAGTGTTTTCATTACCCTTTTGCCTTTAGAACTGTCTTCACTGTGTTCCATGGGTTCTGGTATGTTATGTTTTCATTCTTATTTCAATCTAGAAATTAAAAAATTTCTCCTTAGATATTTTGGTCACCCATTGAGCATTGAAAAGAAAATTGCTGTTCCCTGTCTGTGTTCTCATTTCTTTTTCATTTCACCGTGATATGGTAAATTTGTGAATTTTTTCTTTCGTATTTGTGAAGGCCTGCTTTATTGCCTAATAAATGTTTTATTCTGGAGAAGATTACTTGAACTTATGAAAAAAGTGGTTCTTCTTCATTTGTTGAACTCTGTAGAAGTCTGTTAGGCCCATTTGATTCAGAGTATTATTTAACACTGGTAGTTCCTTGGTGATTTCTTGACTTGGTCTGTCTGTTGGTGGAGTATGGTAAACCCATTACAAGAATCTTATCAGGGCCTATGTGTCCCCATATCTCCAATGTTGTTTATTTTGTGGACTAAGATATGCCTACCTTCAGTGTATTATACATAAAATCATCATCTCTTCTAAGAAGATTGCTCCCCTAATTAATATGTAGTAGCTTTATTTGTCTTTTATTAATACTACTGGGATGTTTGCTTTGCCATTTGTGGTTACATTTTATCCTTCTTGCTTTCAGAGTGTGTGCATTGAATATCATTTTCCTTCCTTTTTGTTTTAGTTCATGTATGTCATGGATGAGTTGAGTTTCTTGTAGATATCAAGTAGTTGGGTTTCATTTTTAATCCATTCGGTCTGTTATTCTATTGACATCACAAGTAGTCTGTCCCACTTGTGAGCTTGGTATTCCTAAAGGCCAGAAGAGGGCATCGAATGCCCTGGAACTGAAGTTTCAGATGGTTGTAAGCAGACATGTGGGTACTGGGAATTCAACCTGGATCCCTCTGGAAGAGTAGCCAGTGCTCTTAGCAACCGAGCCACCTAGCCAGACTATCTGTTATTTTAATTGGAGAATTAAGACAGTTTACATTCAGGGTTAGTATTAACAGGCATCCTTAACTTTCATCATTTTGTTACTTTGAATACTTTGTCTTCTCTTCTCTCTCTTTTTTGTTCATCTTAAAGCTTTTATGGTTTAGTACATCAATCTAATTCTTTCCTAATGCTCTTTTGCTTATCTCCTCTCCTATGGAGATTTATTGGGTTGTTTTTTTTTGGGGGGGGAGGCTACTGAGATTTGGACTTTTCTTCTGTCTCTTTGTACCTTCTATAACACTGACCTAGTGGCCACAAATCCCTTTAATTTACAATTTATTCTTATCTTAAAATATCTTTATTACTTCCCTGCTTCTGATGGGTATCTTTTCTGGACACAGTAATCTAGGTTGGCAGTAACTATTTTTTTTCAGTGCTTGAAGCACAGTACTCCATGCCCTCTGGCCCTCAGGGTTTCTGTTGAGATATGAGCAGTTATTGTGGCGCGTTTGCTTTGTTGGCTGTGTTGCTGCCATTGCATTTCAGCTTCGTATACCTTCCTTGTGTGCAGTGGAGCCTGCCTGGTCTTGAGCTTTCCTTCATTGGGAGAATCTACTACTACGTTATAGATCCCATTGCTCTTTGTGGAGCAGTGCAGGTTGTAAAGATCATCCCGGTTTCACTAAGGCAGGTTGTGAGTGTCCACTTCTAGATTCTCAAAGGCACTGAAGAATGTTTTTGAACTACTGAACTTCTGAATTCCAGTAGTGTCTGTTGCTCCTGGCACGTTTCCGTCTTCCGTTGCATTGCTTTCTGCTTCCCTGTGCTTTTCAGCTTCCCCTCCCTCTTACTGTTCAGTGCTTCCTCCTCCCTTCTTCTCTGAACAGAGTTTGCCCTTTGTTTCCCCAGCCCCAGTGCTACGTGAAGAAACATCTGAAATCTGCAGCCCTGTCCCCACTCAATCTCATCCTCTCGTAACAGCGTCTGAAAACAGATGATCTCTCTCTACCGGGCAGGGAAATCTCGAGATGTAGAGATGCTTAAAGTAACTTTTTCAACACTGTACACTTGTAAAGTACAAAGGCTATGGCGCTTTCTCTCTGTTGCATTCAAATCCTGTGTAAATGCCACAGTTTTCTGGGATCAAACCAGAAGGACCTAGCTGTTTCTTGAAGGCTTTTAATCCACTCATTTCCATGTTTTCTTCTGCCCTGTTGGGCCTGAGCTTCAGATGCAGGGAGCTGGCTCCATGCCTAGTCTTATGCAGCTATGCCTTGTCTTTTCTGAACATTTATCATGTTTCTTTCAGTATCCATATGTAAGCATTTTTCTACATATTGTACCAACATTAAAACTTTTGTTGGTATAGCCACTATACATATTGGCCAGCCATTATTCAGAGTACTTATACACATCCAGCTCTTGCAGCAACATATGATAATCTTACTAAGACTTTGTAATCACTTCCTATAACTCCTATGTCAACAAATGTCTCTGCAGCCACATCTGTTGGCTGAAAGTACGCCTGGCTTTCTCTTTGGGTGCCATGTTCCCCTTGTTCCGGGCACTGCTTGTTTTCATACATTTCTTCAGTAGCCAGTGTCTTCTAGTAAAAAGTCATAACCTGCAAGCTTATACTCCTTTACCTTTGTCAATAGAATTCCTTGGGTTGAGTCCCAGGGTTGCTTATACCCACACCCTGCTACATCATCCCACACTACAGACTCTGAGAATTTCATCTTTTCTCAAACTAGTCATACCCATTTTCCTCTGCTTCTTAAACTATAATAACCACACACAAGGGGTTGTGTAGGCATTTGTTGATAGTACAGATGAGTTTTGTTTTGTTTCATTACTTTTTCAGTTCTTTGTACAAAAAGTTATGTGCTTCATGTAGTTCCCAGTCTTTTTATTATGCGCCGCCAGTTTACTCGTCACCTCCTTTCTTCACCTCTTTCTTTTAATCTCTCCCCTCTCGTTCTAACAGTGAGGCACGCAGCAATTGATGAAGTACCTGCTGCAAAAGTGAAGGAAACTCAGACTCCACCCTCAAAAGGCCATCAACCACATGTGTTTCAACTGAAGCATCTTTGACGTGTAGAAGGTCTAGGTTGGCATAGAAATATAAATGTTAGGATAGCTGTATCAGTCAGATTTTCTGATCTCTGTGACAAAATACAAGACAGAACCAATTAAAGAAGGACTTCTTTTGCCTCACAGATCTAGGGAGTTCAGCCGGAGTCCTTGGCCCACTGTGGGACCTCATGACAATGAGGTCTTGTGACAGATGCTACTCGTCTCACATTAGAGAGGTGATACAGTTTGTTTCACTTCTAGGCTGTTTACGTTCTTACTTCATCCATTGCCTTGCTGTCTGCTGTCTCTTCCCTCTGATGCTGTTCTAGCACATGGCATGGACAAGACATAGCCGAGCACTTTAAGATCCTAAGGAAGAAGCTGTAACAATAAAATTTCAAGATGACCTTGCCTGATTTTAACTGACTGTCTTCTGAACGGTCTAAGCTGTAATCTAGAGGGCAACAGGTTTAAGGATCCCCACCCCAACACACACTCACATACCAAGTGCTAACCAGATCTCACCTGCTCAGCTTGTGAGACTCAGGGAGATTGAGTGCATTCAAGGTAGAATTTTATTTTCCTAAATAGTTATTATGGTTGAAATAACAATATTCAAGAAAATCAAACTTCATTTTCTTTTTAAAAAAATCTTTATTTTTAGTGCTTATATATGTTTCTATTTAATTTTTATGATTATGTGTGTGCATGAGTATATGTATATGCACTGTATGTGTTCAGGAGCCCACAGAGGTCAGAAGAAGGCATCAGATCCCCTGGAACTGGAATACCTAAGGGTTGTGAGCAGCCATGTGGGTGCTGGGAATTGAACCAGAGCCCTCTGCAAGAGCAGTAAGTGCTCTTAGCCATCGAGCCATCTCTCCAGTCTCCAAGCTTCATTTCTTACATTATGATTTGTAAGTGAACAGCTTATACAGTAGCAAGCCACAGCATGAACTATATTTATATATAATGACTTCATATTAAATTATATCTCAATAACAGGTCTTTGGAAGTATTAAAATATGCTTTTTTGATAAAAGATAGCAAAAGGAGAGATGTGTGGATGAGAGAGAGCAGTGGATATATAAAATTCAGGAGAGCCGACTCACACTGTTCCTAGCAATAAGCATTCTAAATAATAAAGTCACCACCTATGTTAGTCATGGTTGGGTGCATAGAATCTTTCTTAGGCTGTTCATGTCTTTAGCCGTTACCTAATTCAAACACAGATTGGATCAGAAAGGTGAAAAGACTAAAATAATTCTGGTAAGTACATAGGTGGTAGAGAGAAAATGCTGTTTTAACACAAATAAACTGAAATTTAAACTCTAGGAAATTAAATTTTCTTGGACATGATTGTTTCTAAAGTTGAACTCAAAGATAGGAAAACTCACAGTAAATTTTTATTATTGGCAAAAATAATGAGGAATGAAAGTTCTTATAAATTAAAATATGTGGAGTATGGTTACAGGTAGCTTGCATCTTAGAGAGTGTGCTACAGTATCCTTCGCGTGAACTCTGCTCCCATAGGGTTTCATTTACCGCCCAAGGAATGCCACGGGCAAGATGTTTCCTCCCGTGTCCTCAGCACCGCAGGTTAGTGGACTCAAGCATATTATATAAACAGCTCCCACTTGCCAGTGAGAGTTTCTGCCCCCTGCGCACATGGGAAGATAGTGATGAAAACGGCTCTGCATGGTTTCCTTTGCCTTTCTGTCCCTGCTTTGAACCTAGAGAAACCTTGGAATAAAAGATTTAGAGAACGAGCTCTAGGCAACTAACCCCGGTGTCCCCTGGTTCTGGTGAATCTCAAGTTCTGCTCAACTCCTGGGCACTGCTCACTGGCGGTTACTAAGCCAAGGGGCAGCCATTTATTCAACACGTATTCAGTCCTCTGTCGTTGCTCTGTTTTTTTCTTGCTGTCTCTTACACCACCTATAACTACCATTTTATTTTTCCCCACAAGTTCTTGGGTGGGGAATTCAAAACAAGACAGTCATGTGGCTCTATGTAACTTGATAAGCTGAGTTGAAGTAGAATCTCTCTGTAGAGGGCTTGTTTACACATCTGGCACTTAGACCATGATGAATTAAAGGCTGGGCTCAGCTAGAATTGGCTAAAGGCCCACACTGTCTTGTTTATACATAGTCTCTTGTAGAGTTTTCTCATTTTATCAGCTGGCTTCATTTTATCACTGTGGAAATGTAAGACAGAGATGAATGCCACACTCTCATGTAATAAAACCAATTTGAGCTTATCCCCAATAACTTACAAATAAATAAAAGCTGGACTATGTTGTTTTTTTTTTTTTCAAGACAGGGTTTCTCTGTGTAGCCCTGGCTATCCTGGAACTCACTCTGTAGACCAGTCTGGCCTCAAACTCAGAAATCCGCCTGCCTCTGCCTCCCAAGTGCTGAGATTAAAGGCGTGCGCCACCACTGCCCGACCTTCGGACTATGGTTATTTTATTTGGCTTTGACAATTACTGAGGGATGGAGGGGGTAAAGCCCTAATCTAGTCTTCTAACTGCTGCCCTGGCTCCCTCCCCAGCAGTGTACCCCAGATACTTGCTGTTTCTCCTGGCCATGTGCTCATCATCCATCTCCCCTCATGGTGGCTCCCTCCTCTCTCTCTCTCTCTCTCTCTCTCTCTCTCTCTCTCTCTCTCTTTCTCTCTCGCTTTCTTCTTTCTCTTCCTCTTCTCTTTCTCCCAATCAGGTCATTCCAAACGAACCTACTTCTAATCCCTCCAGTCATTGGCTATAGCTAACTTTATTTAACCAAAAGTTTTAAATCAAGGAACAAAGTTTACACAACAAAAGCTTGTGAACAGGAGAAGTCACTCTTAGGCCTAGACTTTCTAGTATAGAATTTTGCATTAAAATACACAGCAACAGAGCAAACCTCAACACTCTCATGGTCCTTCAGAAAGGAAAACTCTATCAAAAGTTCTGAATAAACTATTGAAGAATGCTCCCTCTACCCCAATATTTCTTTTTAATGATGGAAACAAAAATAATTGACTTAAACCCTAAGCATTTGAAACACCCTCTTGTTCTTATATGTCTTGTCTGGCCTTAAACTCGATGGTTGCCCATCTGGCCTTTCATTTCTGAACTGGATCTTCAAGGGAGTCCTTGTTGATGACAGTTTTGTTCAAGGGGATACCCACAGAGGACTTTGTGGGTTTGAGGTTCTTGTAGTTATCCACCTTCTTGAAGCCTTGGTATCTAACTTCATGGCAGCTGTCACTCTGGAAGAAAAGCAACTAATGGCCAACAGTGAGGCTATAGGAGCTTTCTGAGCTGTCATTGTCATTTTTTTTTTCATGATGACAGTTTTGTGTCTGGAGTAGCATCCAGCTAGGACCAGCCAGGACTAGAACCACTTTCCCAGGTTTCTTGAAATTACCTATTTTCATATCAACCAGCAGGGACACAGCACAAAGGAAGGAAGGACACTCTGAATAGCGTTTATCTATTTGATTGTAGTTGTGTGGTAAGAACCACGATTTAGTAGCCAGTTGATCTGGTGCCCAGTGTCAAGGGCTGCCCTTGGAAAACAAGATCTCTATTCTGGTGACTCTGAAATGTTGCTGTAGTGTAGAGCCACTAATTATTTTGGGGGAAGCTTCTTTCTGTTTCATCCTTTAAGACTGTCATCTGCACCTGGGTGTCTGCCATGACCTCAGTTTCCCATCACATGTCTAAAACTGAATTAATCATCTCTATCAGACACCCATATAACAAAGCTAAAGACATGGAGGCTACAATGCCTGGTCTCCTTTTACAACTCCAGAATTTCTGTCTAGCCCTGCTTTTAAATTTAGTCTTTAAGAGTATAACTTTGGAATTAAAATTACCTCTTCTTTTGTGTCTCAGGTATTTTTTTCCTTTTGAATATCTTTTACATTTGGTATGATTTTCATTAGTTCTTTGATCCTATTCACTCCCCCCCCACCCCTGTCTACTCTTCCCAGACCTTTTGTCCCTTCCTTACTCATCAAACTGTGTGTCCTCTTTTAAAAGAAAAACATCAAATGCAGCCTATGCTGCCCATAAATTCTTGCTTATGTGGAGCATGGTCAACCTACCAGAGGGTTCAACCTTAGTGGACATGGACTTTCCCTCTCAGCCACTCTCAGGTACCAACCTTCTCAGCTAGACGTGGGACTTACTGGCCTCTCAGTGCTGAAGTGTTGTCTGCCTGAGTTGTCTGTCTTGGGCATGGTTTCTTACCTGCTGTGAATTTACATGTGCAGTTGCTGTGCTGTGTTCAGAAGTCTCTTTTCTCGTACTCATTTGCCATCTCTGACTCTTACAGTCTCTCACCTGCTGTTCAGCAGTGATCCCTGAGCCTTGTGGGGAGAGGCTATGATTCAGATGTCCCATTTAGGGCTGAACATCTTATAGTCCTTATTCTCTGCACTTTGATCAATTGTGGCTCTCCGTGTTAACCCCGTCTTTGTACAAAGAAGCTTCCCAAATGGGGGTTGACAGATGCACTCACTAATCTACAGTTTTAGTGATAATTTATTAGAAGTTGATTTAACACTATGGCCATTTAGCAAATTAGTAATAGTAGGCTTTCCCCTGGGACCTGAGACTTGTACCAGGTATGATATTTTTTGAATTTATGAAGTGGGCTATAAATCCAACCAGAAGGTGTAGCTAGTGGTTCCTATGACATGTGTGTCATGATTGCACGAGTGTGCATGTGCCAGACTGGTCACTGTTGTAGTTCAAAAGTTCACAGTGAGGTAACAGTAGTGATTACTTTTCTCCTCCAGTGATGTGAACAGAACCACTTGGCACTACAAAAGCTGACCAATAAGGATGAAGCTTCTAGATCCATACTTGTTTCATTTCTCCGTGCTCTATGACTCAAGTATATAGTGTCTTCAGCTACAGGGTTTCAGTGTCAAGTTCTGGAGAACAGTTCAGAACACTGACAGTAGCCTATTATGTTTTATTCTTTCCTTTTCCTTCCTGTTACCTTGGGGAGGAATCCATGTTAGCCTTTGTCTTGCAACATATCTTGACTTTGATGTTCTTCTATTTTAGTTATCTTGCATGTGCTGTGACTAGACTATTAATAATACAGTCTTTGACACGAGTTCTCATTCCCTCCTTGTTTACCGTTTCAAATATGAGCTTTTTGAAATATGTATATATATACATATATATGTATATGCATATACATATACACATATATATAATGCACACAGACACACACACACATATATATATATATACATATATATATATATATATATTTGTGGTCATTTGTGGGAAAAAATATATATATGTGATGGTTGAACGTGGGAGGTACTACGGGTGTCACTGAATTAAATGTGAGTCTTATTTTCCCTAAAGACTTTGAATGTTCTCAACTTTAAAGTTCGTTTCTAGAACTTCATTATGCTTCTTCAAATTCTTTTGTGATGCTATGGAGATTATCTCAGTAGGGAGAGCATTATAATATTCGTTTCATTAAACTGTATGTAATTCCTGCTGAGAAGTAGATTGAGACCTAAAATGTTTATCACCTAGTATTTCAAGACACAGTTGCTTCCCTTGTTTGTTATGCTTCTCTCATATTTCAAACTTTTTTGTTTTATAAGAGTTTCTTTTTTTTAAGAATTGAATTTTCTTACCCTTTTCTTTGTGTTTTTAAAGCTATAAGTGGCTCTTCACCTTTTTCCGTTTCCTCGCTATGTGGTGGGTGTGACTGGCCATCAGGATGGAAGTGGCAGAATAAGTGTGTAACTTCTTAACAGGGTGACTTAATGATCCTTAAACTAACCCCCATCCCCACACTAGACTGAGTTCATCCTCCTTAATAATCAAAAGTTGCTAATGGATGTGAATTATCTCCTTGGTTATTAGATAAAACAGTGGTAAAGCACACAATTAGCCTTGGGCTGTCGCATCAAGACCTGCTTTGGAGGGGACTAAAGTTCTGGGAAGATGAAGACTGGACATCAGAGTGGTAGAGTTATAGTCCAACTTGCTTTGTCTGAGGCAGCAGGTTGCTGTCTGGAGAACATGTGAGAAATCTCAATTCCTAAGTTTTACGTAAGTCCTCTATAAAACATAAAGAGTCTTAGTCTGTTTTTGTATTGCTGTAACAAGGTAGTTGAGGTTGGGTGTGGTCTAAGTAAAGAGATGCGCTTTTCTAATAATTCTAATGACAAGGAAGTCTAAACAACCAGGGGCTAGTGTCACGGTGAGGCTCCATGGCATGGTGGAGAATAAAGTAAAAATGACCACAAACCCAAAATACCAAGCATGTGGTATAGCTTCCTTTATAACAGGCAACTCTGTAAACAGCTGCCAAATCTCTTAGAGACCTCCTCACTGGAGCATTAACTTAACTGTTTGAGGCAGGGGAGTCTTGTGACCTAATTATCTTTTACCATATTAGCTTTCCAACTCTGTAGACCAAAGCTTTTTAGACCATGAACTTTTGGAGGTTAAACAGCACCACAAACATAGCATAGGCTATCACTTTGGTTGTTGATAGAATGAACTTTGAAGAAGTGCACACCTGGGATAGAACATGTCTAGACTTTGGACAACCATCAGATTCTCCTGTCTACCAAGACGTCAAATACTCTTCAGTTAGATCTCATGCCTTTATCTCCCCCCACCTCCTCTGCCTACAAAGCCTGTGTAATACTGCCCTAGCCCAGCTAGAGCTGCTTCCTAACCTGTCTCTGGTGAGTACTTTGTTGGATTGTTTGACTTATTTGGTACAAATGGCTTCAAGATTAGGTGGAGTTCAAGGGAGACTTCTAGTCCTTCAAGACTAAAGCACTAGCCAGTGCTATTTGCTTTCGTTGTTCTGTGCATATTGATGGGAAGCTGTTGACAGGGTTGGGAGCAAGAGTGCTGCATGGTTTCTGGGTCCAGTTTGGTTTCCGAATGAGGAGTAGATCATAGCACAGCAGCAGGGCAAGCACAGGGAGGAGTTAGGCTCGTGGTTCTTGCCTTAACCTCGACACTGGTGACTTGCCCTGGGCTCATTGCAATGAAAATGGAGAGAACAGCAGAGACAAATGCATTTTGGAGGCTGAACAGACAGGGGAAGAGGGCTTCATACAGGGGAAGAAGGAAAGAAAGGAGGAAACAGAAGCTCTCCCAGGTGCAATGTTCATTGCTATTATTATTGTTTTTGTTTGTTTGTTTGTTTGTTTGTTTAATTCTTCCATAGCACTTTCAGGTAGGAAAGTGGGAAATGAAAGAAAATAGGTTTTCTTTTATTCAAAGCCAATAATAAAAATTATGTTCAGTCCCAGAGCTATGCTTGTGTTAGACAGCTAATGTTAATGATTAGAAATAAAAATATGTGACTTGACAATATAAGGTCCATGTAGCATCTGGCATAGTGGAAACTGCTTTCAACGAGTGTGGTCAGAAGGCTTCAGAGTAACCCAGGAAAAAGTCCTGAAGCTCTTAGTATAAGCCAGGAAGTCTGTATTTCACCTCAGGTCTAGAGTATCTGGTATAGATACTGGAGTATGGGGATCTGGACCTCAGATGGCTGTGGGTCTCAAAACTATGGCTTTCAAGGATGGTGTCCCACCATCCTTGATAGCATCCAGCATGGGTTATATCTAGTAACCTTGCAGTGCTACTGAGTGACCTTATTAAATTTTACTGTCATGAAAGTTCTTGTTCAGAACCCTGTGTCTTTTTGAGTCTCATGATTAGCCAAGGCCATGTGGTCAAGCAAGATGCACGTTATAACCTTCCCTCTCAGTTATACACTCAGACCAGTTCAGATGTTCTTACTAATAATGGTTGCCAGTTTGAGGATCCTATGATGTACCATATAAGGCATGTTGTGGCAGTTCTTCAGGTCTGTCCTTGGGTCCTAGTCACTCAGAATCAAGGTATGTCAGAGCGAGATGGGACCTGTCCTAAACTGTAGAGAAATGACAGTCATAATGGTTGCACTCAGCTGATAGCGTTTTTGACCGTTGTTTTCTTCATGAGCATCTGTGGGCTCATTGCAAGGATCCAGGTGAGAGGAGAGAGAGGTCCCTGTCCGGCTGGGTCTCTCTCTGGGGCTGAGTGGGATGGTGAGTGTTGATGGCACAAAGAAACACACGCAGCCTGGAGTCTTGTCAAAGCAGGAACTCAACTTTAATGTAGCAACCTCTTGTTTATATAAACTCAGAGCATAGAGGGGGGGTTTGGTGGGGTGAGATGACATAGGGGGTGTGGAGGGGTGATGGAGGGTATGGGGTGACTGACAGGGCCAATGTCAAAGCTCTATATCACCAACAGCTGAGCAGCAGCAGGGCTAAATAGGTCCTGCTGAGTCACTCCAGGACGGAAGTGACTAAGACAGGTCTCAAAACTCAAGGCTGGCTTGGGTTTGTCCACAAGGCCCAAACCAGGGCCAAAATGGGGCCCAGCAAGCATCCTTTACTCTCCCACCAGATTTGACCATATAGACAGTCCCCTTTCTTCCTGACATACAACTTCTAAGGAGTTACAGTGGTGTGTGATGATTCACTAATATTTCACAATACGTATTTATTTATAAGATGTCATATTTAGTTGATTATTGAAAGGCACCCAAAAGGCTCCAAATACAGAAAAAGATTAGCTGTGTATGAGAATAGAATGATTTATGTTAAATAAAAGCTATAGAAGAGATACTGCTTAGCCTGGTGTGGCCTTAGTGGGGACAGAGTGATGTGGATCCTGCCCCTGGGACAGGGCTCAGGTGTGAGCTTCCACAAGTGTCAATGGCTGCTGTGGGTATAAGGCTTGTTTGTGTAATAATGTGCATATTTTCTGGAACCAGTTCCAGCAGTGGAGGACTCTTTCCTTCCGAGGAAATGTCCTCCCTGTTAATGCTAGTAACTCCCTGATAATTAGAAACACCAGTCTGGGAGTTGAGGGTGTGGCTATGTCTCAGCAAAATGGTAAACATTGGGACCTTCAGGACGGCCTTTAAAGCTGTGGAAAAGAACTCTAAAATCTAAATTTAAAAATATACAATTTCTCAACTATGCAAAAATATAAGGATGCAATATGAATTATATGACGGCTTCATGAATCTAAAGGAAAAAAGGCAGCTAGATTATTAGCCAGCTTGTCAGAAATATAAAAAGCCAGGCAGATTCCTGAGATCAGAGTCAGCCTGGGACACAGCGAATCCTGGCCCAGGTATCATAGAAATGGTAATTTGAGGACAGGTTTCCACCCAGCTAGTTTATTGTCTGTGCTTAACCAAGGCAGACAGATTTCTGAATACTTTTGCAATGTTAAAAGAAAGTGTATGTTTGCTGTCTTCTAAGAATCAAAGGGTTAGGGTCACAGGATGCTGACTCATAGGCTAATCAAAAGGAAACCTGAAGTAAATGACTGAATTGATATGTAAATTAAAAACTGGGCTTTTGGTCTGTATAAGATGAGCTAGCGGAAAGTGATAGCTGTTCTTTTTAAAATTTTCTCTAGATAGAGGTAAGCTGTTTGGAGATGTCTGGAGAGTGAAAACAGCTCTTCAAGCAGGAATTCTAACTTGGTTGGAAGATCCAATAAGTTTTTTATAGCAGCTTTTCTGACTTTGGTCAGAAAACCCATGAGCTATGCAGATAGCTTTTACAATTTTTTTCTAATAGAGAGGTCTGTCTCAGCCAGAGAGTTTTTTAGAATAGCAAGAAAAAGCTCCCAAACAACCCTCTCTCAGGAACCCCTCTCCAAGGTGAGGTTGGTCCTTGGCAAAATATGTTGAATGAAAATATTACAGGAACCCAAGTACTGTGGCTCTCCCTGGAGTTCCAATGCTGTTCTGGAACAGAACTGATGTGACAGTCGGTATTCAAATATTTTACATGACTTTGCAGATGCAATTTTGACAATATTGTTCAGTATCATTATGCATTATGTATCTCTCTGAATTTCTTTTGCAAAGAAAATAGAAATTGAGAATAGTGGTAATATCGGCTGGAAATTAGTTGGACGTGTGAAAAACTACAGTGTATTTCTGGATGCATTTTATTTGGTCAGCATCCAGTTACTGTATAATTGTGATGAAGTTAGCTTTCCAAAGTAAATGTTTTTCATCATGAAACTAATTGTCCTTCCATCTTCTCAGATTGTTTTTTCATTCTTTCTAGTACTTTCCTGTTATGTCTAATCTCTTAAATTCTTAAAAATAAAAATGCAGCCTTCTCTCCACTCCTCTCTTGCTTTCAAAACTTTTCACAATGAACAAGTTAGAAATCATGTAATATATAACATAGATAATTTCCCCCAAGTATAGAGAGATTTCAACAATTGGATAGGAGAAAAAGAGAGCGTTCCAAAGGAAAGATGTAGAAAGAATAAAACATTGTTAATTTCAGAATATTTCTAACTTCTGTATTCAATATTTTATGTATTTTATTTTAAAGAAAATACTCAGCTTCATGACATTCCATAAGAGTCCGTTACACAGTATGATGTCACTTGTAGTTCGTGGTAGCACACTATGCTTCTTGTCCAAGGACAGATAGCAGGAAGCCTCTCTCTTCTCGGCAGCCCAGTCTGCATCCCCTTTCTACTACTGTAGTGCCTTTTCCAGGAGCAGCGTGCAGTCTGCATGATTGCCTGTTAAGTGATGAACTGTTGTTTCTTAGGTCACTTCTGTTCTTGATTGTTAAGTGACCTTGAGAGGGGCTGCTGGTGGGGATAGGTGACCTGAGAGGCTTTCTGAAAGCCTTGCAGGTGAGCCAAGCCTCAGCCAGGCTCAAGCAGAGCTGCACCAAGCAGTTCTGAGGCAGCTTTGAGAGAGGTGTGCAGGCAGACCTGCTTCAAAGAAAAGATGAGCTTCTTGTAGGGTCCCACTCCCTGTCAGAATTAATGAGCACCCAGGAGGCACCCAGTCACAGTGATTTATGTGGCATGTGGAGAAGTGTCCTTCCTTTCCTCTCATGGTTGCCTGGACTCTTTGTAATTAAGAACTAACTTTGTTTTGTTTACATCTCTGAGATCTTCACAGACATGCGTTCTAGGAGTGAAGGGGGCATCTATAGGTTTTCCATCTGCCTAGGAATGTTAGCAGTCTGCTTGGGGCAAGCAGTTGTGGAAAAACCCACTAGGGAGGCCTTAAAAATGACCAGAAGTTGTGTGTTATGGTTGTCTGATACAAGAAACCACCTAGCTTCTGGTTCTCTTTGATGTGTGATTTACTTTATTGATTTGTTTTATTTTATTTTATTTTTATTTTTATTTTTTTAACATGTTAATCAAAGGATTTATAAGTTTGGTAATGCTCAATAACAAGATGGCCATACAATCAGTGTAACCCAGTATCCAACCTAGATATACCAACTTTGACTGGTGGAGAAACACGAACATCTGCCTCCATGTTCCCTCCCCCCTCCTCTCTCTCTCTCTCTCTCTCTCTCTCTCTCTCTCTCTCTCTCTCTCTCTCTCTCTCTCTCTCTCTCCTTGCTCCTCATCTCCTTACTTCTCCTCTTCTTCCTCTCCTTACTCCTCCCACCATAGCTCCTCCTACATATCACCCTTCCTGTTAAAATAAAACTTTTCTCTCAAAATACAATTAGAGCATGACTATACCAATTTGTATCAGTAAGGTACAAGATAGACCTAATACCCAGTCCCATCATTTTGTTGACTAGCTAGAACCTTTGTCATCTCTCCTAACTAAAAGACTTAGTTCTGAACCTGGCTTTTTACTTGGCTTTAGAATGAATGTCAGCTGAAAACCATCCTCTCAAGTCTTTTCTCTCAAGGTAAATAGCCAGGATTGGCTATGAGAGTATAAGTCTTCAACCCTGTCAGAAATCCAGAATGACTGAATTAACTGAAATGATGGGAAGCACAAAGCATAGCCTCTAAAACTTAGCCAATTTGTAGAGACCACTGAACACCTGAACAGTCCCCATACTACAAAATGTTGGAGCATCCAATCTTCAGCCTTCTAGCCCAGGATCATCTGACAGACCTAGTGATGCAGAGTTATTAAGAGCTGATTACTCTGTCTTGGCAGATATAATCAGTCGACTATTCCACAAGTGTGCCCTTTTCTGGACAGTAATTTGTCTGTAGATGAAAAGAGGCGATTCTTGCCTAGTGGCTGTCTCACCACAACTGGAGTAACTCCAAAGATCCTCAATTTCTTCTTAGAATACAAGACTGGAAACTGTCATGAGCAGATAGGTCTCTATCAAAATGAACCTTAATGCAGAAATGTTTGTAGCATCAATTCTGTGGACTTCTGACGTTTTGAAAACCAACTATCCATGTAAGGCAATCTGGACTGATGTCTGTTAACTCCTCTCAGCTATTTCTAAATAAAATATAGAAAACACCCTAACAATAAACTCAGAGCCATGAATTTGCTATAGGCCCTTAACTCACAGGCTAACCATCTTGAATCAGTTAAAAAAGTTAAAGAAGGACTGGATCTGAGTCTTGTATTCCTAAATGTGTTATATAGGCACAATGCCTATGAGAGTAACAATATTAATCTCATTTTTATATCAATAAGAAACTTGTACCAATGAAAACCTTAAATTTGAAATCAAAGTAAATTTTGTACCATTTAAGAAATTATAAATTCAGCTTAGTAACAATTATACAGATTTCTACCAATACTTTATGGCTATACAATAAATCCTAGCTATCCCTCCCTGTTCCAACAAAACCACTACGTTTCCCTAGAAAGACAGCCCAATATTAACCACCTCAGTCCCCAAGCCCAGGGAATAGGGGCGCCGACTCTTCATTAACTTCTTCAAGCTGGTTACAGGCGTTGAGATATTAAAAGAGGGGTGGGGGGAAGAGTAAATTGATAAGCCTCTGACATCTGTGTCTTCACTGCATTCAGCTGAGATTCCAGGACATCAGAGGTTCGAGCAGGTCTGCTCAGCTTGCTTGATGAGTAGATACACCAAGGCTATGTATTCTGCAATATACAATTCTCAAAACAAATTTTAGTATCAAGATAATTTTTTGTTTGAATTCTGGAATCTAGTCTTCTGGTGGCCTGTCTCTATCGTATCTAATCCATATAATTCTGGGAGTTTCTATGAGGGTGTGCTCCCACCATCCTCCCATTCCTGCCTCCCTGGTCTCAAATTCCCCAACACTAGGGAATACAAACTATTGGGTACCAAGGCCTTCCATTTCCAATGATGCCTGACAAGGCCACCCTCAACTACCTATACAGCTGGAGCCATGAGTCCCTCCTTTTTTTGTTCTCAGGCTGGAGGTTTTAGAATGGCTACTCCAGCTTGTTTCTTAGGACCATTTGCTTGAAAAATTGTTTTCCAGCCTTTTACTCTAAGGTAGTGTCTGTCTTTTTCACTGAGGTGAGTTTCCTGTATGCAGCAAAATGCTGGATCCTGTTTACATATCCAGCCCATTAGCCTATGTCTTTTTATTGGGGAATTGAGTCCATTGGTGTTAAGAGCTATTAAGGAACAGTGATTGTTGCTTCCTGTTACTTTTGTTGTTGGAGGTGGAATTATCTTTGTGTGGCTATCTTCTTTTGGATTTGCTGGAAGAGGATTACTTTCTTGCTCTGTCTAGGGTATAATTTTTCTCCTTGTATTGGAGCTTTCCCGCTAATATCCTTTGTAATGCTGGGTTTGTGGAAAGATATTGTATAAATTTGGTTTTGTCATGGAATATCTTGGTTTCTTCATCTGTGGTAATTGAGAGTTTTGCAGGGTATAGTAGCCTGGGCTGGCATTGTGTTCTTGTTGGGTCTGTATGATGTCAGTCCAGGATCTTCTGGCTTTTATAGTGTCTGGTGAGAAGTCTGGTGTAATTCTTATAGGTCTGCCTTTATATGTTACTTGGCCTTTTTCCCTTACTGCTTTTAATATTCTTTTTTTGTTTTGTGCATTTGGTGTTTTGATTATTATGTGACGGAAGGTATTTTTTTTCTGGTCTAGTCTATTTGGTGTTCTGAAGGCTTCTTGTATATTTATGGGCTTCTGGTTCCTTAGGTTAGGGAAGTTTTCTTCTATAATTTTGTTGAAGATATTTATTGGCCCTTTAAGTTGGGAATCTTCACTCTCATCTATACCTATTATCCTTAGGTTTGGTCTTCTCATTGTGTCCTGGATTTCCTGGATGTTTTGTGTTAAGAACTTTTTGCATTTTGTGTTTTCTTTGACAGCTGTGTCAGTATTTTCTATGGTATCTTCTGCACCTGAGATTCTCTCTTCTGTCTCTTGTATTCTGTCGGTGATGCTTGCATCTATGACTCCTGATTTTTTTTTCCTAGGTTTTCTTTCTCCAGGGTAATCTCCCTTTGTGATTTCTTTATTGTTTCTACTTCCATTTTTATGTTCTGGATGGTTTTGTTCAATTCCTTCACCTGTTTGGTTGTGTTCTCTTGTAATTCTTTAAGGGATTTTTGTGTTTCCTCTTTAAGGGCTTCTACCTGTTTACCTGTGTTCGCCTCAAATTCTTTGAGAGTATTATTTATGTCCTTCTTAAAGTCCTCTATCATCATCATTAGGAGTGATTTTAAATCTGAATCTTGCTTTCCTGGTGATATGGGTAATTCAGAACTTTCTAGTGTGGGAAAACTAGGTTCTAATGATGCCAGGTACCTTGGGTTCCTGATGCTTATGTTCTTGCGCTTGCCTTTCGCCATCTGGATCACCTTAGTGCTACCTGCCCTGTCTCTTACTGGAGCCTGTCTTTCCTATTATCTTGGTTGTGTCAGAACTATGTGAGGTGGGTATTACTACTGGGGTTAGAGCTGGGGCCCAAAATCTGCTCAGTGCTCAGGCCCAGACCAGAAGGAACCAGTGCTCCGGACCAGGAGTGAATTCCTGGGTCCTAGTGGGTCCCAGTCACTCCCTGTTTGGGGCAGGTGTTGCTGTCTCCTTACCTAAGATGCTGCCCGGGTTAGAGCTCCTGAGAGGCCTGCTTCCTCTGGGTTTTGTGAGATTGGGTGCAGAGCAGCTGCCGGGATCTCTTGATTTGATATTTTTATTCTTTTTCTTTTTTCTTTTTAATTGGATATTTTCTTTATTTATATTTCAATTGTTTTCCTCTTTCCAGGTCTCCCCTCTGGAATCCCCCAATCCCATCCCCTATCCCCCTGCCTCTATGAGGGTGTTCCCCAACCCACCCATCTTCTTCTGTCTTCCCACCCTGGTATTTCCCTACACTACGGCATCGAACTCCTATAGGACCGAGGGCCGTTCCTCCCACTGATGTCCAACATGGGTGTCCTCTGCCACACACTCTGCTGGAGCCATGGGTCCCTCCATGTGTACTCTTTGGTTAGTGGTCCAGTTCCTGAGAGCTCCAAGGTTCTAGCCAGTTGACACTGTTGCTCCCCACATGGGGCTGCAAACACCTCAGCTCCTCTTCTCTAACTCCTCCATGGGGGACACTGAGCTCAGTCAACGATTGGCTTTGAGCATCTGCCTCTGTATTTGTCAGGCTCTGACAGAGCCTCTCAGGAGACAGGCATACTTTTATTCTTTTTCATGGTAATTATTAACAGCTGTTCGGTTAAGATGTCACAGTAGGAAAACAGCCACCAATATCTTGTAAATTAATGAATTTTGCTATGATCGTTTGCAAAAACAGGCTGAGACCCTTTTCACCAAAACATATTTAATTTACATCCAAAAATCTTGAAATAAGTTTTATGTTCATTTATATTCATGATTTTCCTGCCCTTGGCCTAAATGGCATTGGGTTTTTCTCTTCTCCGGGCCTCTATGGGTAACATTGGTTCCTGGGACTGGAGAAGAGAGACCATCACTGCCCTTACCTGGTTTGAGCTTTTAGTGCTCAAATGAGAGTCTGGATAGCTTTGTGCTTTCCCCTCAGTTGGCTGCCATGTCCCTCCTAGTGTGAGGGTTCAAAAATCGATGAAGGGAGACCCCAGATTCAGATAGTATGTAAAAACAAAGAGTGTTTATTCTGCAGAAACAACATGCAGGAGACAACCGTTCTCTAATGGTGACCCCAGACAAAGGCACGAAGGCCTTCTTCTAGGGAACCGGAATCTCTAGATTGTTATCTCTAGAAGGTTTAGGTAATCAAAAATTTTATTGGTGGGTGCTAAGGGGTCACAGATGGTCTATGGTCTGTATTTCCTATATCATGAATGTTTGATCATGTGTTGAAATAGGGCTGTCCAGTGCGGATGACCCATTCTGAGATATTTCTCTATTGTGGTTTTCCCCAGGCTGTTCTTTGGGTGGGGGTTTTATGATCTTGTTCTGGACTTTATAGTCTGTTCCTAGAGCTGGTTGGTGCCTTATACTTAGTTTCTAGGACTTATGGTCTGTTCCTGAAGCTGGTGCCTTATGGCCTTTTTTGAAATCAGGGGCCTGGTCCTTAGATGGAGACAAATAGGGTTTATGTTTCCCTTCCAGACTTCCCCTGTACTCTTGCTCTATCTGCAGTTTTTCTTGTAGTCACCTGCTGAGGTTTAGTCAGCCTTGACTATACCTTCAGGAAGTTTTTGATTCTAACAGGTGCCCACTTGACTTCCAGCAACTCCTTGCCAAAATTTCATTTAATTGTTCTCACCTGCCTGCATGGTAACCTGTTTTCCATGCTCTACTACACATACCACAATGCTTGTTCTCTGTCTGGCCTGGGAGGCTTTTCTGATTCTGAGAGGCTGCACTTTGGTTTGTGCCATCTGACAGGCTCAAGATCATGACTTTGTATGGTGACATTCGTTAGGCACAGTCCTGTCTTCAGGACTCTGCATTGGAGGTGGGTGTGATGGTTTGTATATGCTCAGATCAGAAGTACACTATCTGGACATGTGGCCTTGCTGGAGTAGGTGTGTCACTGTGGGTGAGGGCTTTAATTCCCTTGTCCTAGCTGCCTGGAGCAGCCTTCAGATGAAGATGTAGCACTCTCAGCTCTACCTGCATCATGCCTACCTGGATGCTGCCATGGTCCTGCCTTGATAATGGACTGAACCTCTGAACCTGTAAGCCAGCCCCAATTAAATGTTGTTCTTTATAAGACTTGTCTTGGTCATGGTGTCTGTTCACAGCAGTCAAACCCTAACTGAAATAGTGGGAAGGAAAAAGCCGTTGGGTGATTTTCTTTTTTTAATTGAACACACCCAAATACCAGAATGAATAGACCTTTTCTTTGAGTGACTCATTTTCTTCAGTAAATTCTTTGATCTGTTTCAGGGACCAATTTATTTACTACTTTATTTACTACTAGCATCCAGAGGCTGCACACAGGAGGGGAACTACCTGGGAACTGTGTTTCATGTGTGGTTTTTAAAGTAGAGCTTATTTATATTTTATATTTACAGCAGAACTGGACAGAAATTATAGGTGCTTTGCATGTACTCCCTTCAACACACAGGTTCTTGTATATTATAGGAGCTTCCTGCATCAGGGAGACACACTTATTAGAACTGATGAGCCCATAGAGACATATGTACAGGAAGGCCCTCTATGCTGGGTAGGGCCCTGTTCACAGAGAACATAGATATCTCTTTTTTTCCTCTCCCTCCCCTCCCCCTCTCTTCTCCTCTCCTCTCCTGGCAGGAACAAGACAGTTGCCCTTGAAACATCACAGCAATTTATATCCTCTGCTTTATGCTAGTTGGTCAAAATTAAAGAGAGGGCCACATACACATAGCATAACACATAACATGGTGTTATCCGAAGGGGGCAAAATGTTCAGAGCTCTGTAAATCAAAGGATTATGTTTAGCAGTTAACACCTTAATCATCTGGGTGCAGCAAGTCATTTAGATTTGGGACAGGATGAAGCTGTTTTTTAGCACCTTAGCACTTAGGCAGAGGGAGAGATGAAGCAGCTGTCTCCACATGCCAGAAGAGGACATCAGATTCCATTACAGATGGTTGTGAGCCTGCTGGGAATTGAACTCAGGACCTCTGGAAGAGCAAGCAATCAGTGCTCTTAACCACTGAGTCATCTCTTCAGCCCCCTCAGATGGGCTTTTAAAGCAGACCTAATGCTTTGGATTTGCAGCAAAACTGAACAGAAATTACAGAAATAGCTTTGCATACACACACACACACAAGTTCTTGTATATTATAGAAGCTTCCTGCACCAGGGAGATACATTTACTAGAACTGATGAACCCATAGTGACATATAACTACCACCATAGTTTATGTTATGGGCTTCACTCTTGGACCACTGTAAATAACATATATATCTGTTACTAGACCAAATCAATCAATCAACCAATCAATTAGTTAATCAAAAAATCTTGTTGAAGAATTGGGTGATAGACCTGCTGAAAGACATCTGAATGGCTGCCAAGTTTCAGCAGTTTTGAATAAAGCCCTAAACATCTACGTATGGGATTTTGTATGAGTGTGGTTTTGCTTAGTGAGTACTCTGTATTGAAATTTCTAGGGTCTGTGGTAAGAATGTCTTCAGTCTTGTAAACCTCCACTAAGCTGTCTATGCCATTCCTTCTAGCAGTTGAGGGGAGTTCCTGCCCTTCTCTCTCAGCTTGGGTGTCTCTGTTGAGGATCTGAGCCATTATTCTAACTGGTGTGTCATGATACCCAGTTGTTTGAAAATCCCCAAAGACACACAAGTCTAAGCATCCATCACTCATTTGCCATCATGTCTTCTTTGACAGTCTATCTTTTGAGCTTTTTTGTTTGTTGTTTAATAAGACTTACTGTCTCATTAAGTCTGAGGAGTTATTATCCATTTTTGGTACCCATCTTCTATCTTTTCTCATGTTTTCTTACCCCGAGGCTCCCTAAAGATATTTCACTGAATTCTGCTTCTCTTCCACATTTTACTCCTGGTTTGCTGTGTCCCCAATCTCAAGACTTTGCAGCCGTGATAGCCCACTTTCTCTGTTTTTCTTTTTCTTGTCCTTCTTTTATAAGATAATCATCGTAAGGGTGAATTACCTGTGTACATGAAGCAGGCCATGCATGACCTGGATGGTTGACTACTCTTTATACACTTGAAAGCAGCTGCTGGTACATCTGCCTGGTACTTCCGCCTTCCCTGAGTTCCCCTTGGGAATTTAGCAGGCTGACTTTTTGTTGGTGGTGTTTTTCACTATGCTTAAATTTTAGCTTCTTTCTCTCTTAGTAATCATTTACAATTTATGTATTTGAGGTCTAGGTAAATTGCTCTTGGTAGCTTTTATCAGAATAGAGTATCTTATTTTCTTCACTCTGGAGCACTTCTAAAGAAGAAGAAATAGTTTGGTTGTCATGGCCTTGTTAGTTGATTTTTCAAATGCATTTTTGACATTTGAAGTTTGGTATCAATTTATTCTGTGTTATTAAGCACAAATAAAATTGGCTAATGTTTTTGTATACTTATATCAGATAATATGTATTGACATAATTTACCAATCTTCTGGATATTTTGTTCTGAAAGCTATTCTTTGAGCAATAGGATTTTTGATTCAAAAGAGCACAATGCAGTTTTGGTTTCCTCTTTATCATCAAGTAGTGCCGGCGTTTCTGTCGTGACATCGAAAGAACATCAGCGATTTCACTACAGTCAAATCCGTGGACAATTGTACTGTTTATCCTGCTGGCTTATAGGAGAGATGGCTTTATGTGCTTAATAACAAAACATCTTGTTAGTGAGGCTAAATGTGCCTACTAAAGAAAGCAGGATGGAACACACTAAATAGAGGGTAGCGGAGACATGCTTTAAGAGATACTTCATTCTCACCTCCCTGTTATTTGGTGGACATTTGGGAGACAGTCTGGAGACAGACCATTTCTCTGCTGTCGCTGAGAGTTGATTTCATTTACAGAGACAAGATATATGCATGTCAAACAATAGGCTGATGTGATTGCAAATGACACATTTGGGTTCCAGGCAGGACTTGTAGAACGGAAGCTTTAGGGAGCTGGTGACAGATTGTGTATGTTTGGACCAAAGACAGAGACTTCAAAGGGGAAACAGGCCTTCCTTGGGATGCTTCTCAAAGATGAGTCATATAAAGTAGGGAGGGCCCAGGGATGACAGGTCACCTCAACTGGGTGGAAAGCCACAGCCTTCCAAGAGTGCCAGTGTGAATGGAGTAGAGTATGAGCATGAGTCCTAATGTGTGCAGCTAGGTTTGTGGATAAAACAGGACAGACAGGATAAAACAGTAACTACTCTCTGTGGGTCTGTGACAGCAGGTGTGGTAGGAGACACTTTGATCGCCTTACTTTCTGTATTTAACCTAATATTCTCCTTTGCAGGCGCAGAAGGATATGCAGAGTCTGCTTAACTTTCCCAGCGGGCATAAGCATCAGCAGCATCACAGGCTCAAAGCCGGCTCTTGTTTTACTACAAGATCTGAATGCTTTTGCTGTCTTTATTTGTCTTTACTTGTCTGAAGCCTATAGGATCTGCTTTTGCTGTATGGTGGTGTAACAATACTATGCTTTAAGATGATTAGTGTAAGGACTGCGGACAGAGAGATGGGAGCAGAGATAACTGAGGTCAGGACGGCAGCAAGGATCTTCCCAGCAATGATAGGCAACTGATATCTAGAGAATGAAGAGGAGCCAGAAGCACTGGTTATTTAGAAATGAGTAGACCCCAAGGTCAGAGGACGAGGAGAATGGTATTGTCAAAGAAAAGAGTCCTGAAATTACGAAATTGTGTAAAGGGATCATCTGAGCCCTTTGTGTGTGTGTGTGTGTGTGTGTGTGTGTGTCTGTCTGTCTGTCTGTCTATGTGTGTATGTCTTGCATCTATGTGTCTATGTGTGTCTTTATGTGCAAACATATTCATAAGTGCATATATGTATACATGTTTTATGTGTGTTGTATATATTCATGTTTTCACGTGTGTGTAGTATATGCATGTCTTCATATGTACATAGTGTGTATGCATGTTTTCATGTGTATGTGTTGCACATGCATGTTTTCATGTGTATGTGTTGCGTATGCATGTTTTCATGTGTATGTGTTGTGTATGCATGTTTTTATATGTGCATAGTGTATATGCATGTTTTCATGTGTGTGGGTATGGGGGGGGCTGTGGTTGATGTTAGGTGTCTTTCTTGATCATTTGCTGTACACTTTATTTACCTAGGCTGGGTTTCTCACTTGAAGTTGGAGCTTGCTCGTTTGGCTAGTTTGCTCTGTCAGCTTGCCCTGAGGAATCCCTTGTCCCTGCCCTTAGAACTTTGGGATTGTGAGGGAGCTGTCCCACCCACATAGCTTTTTATATGGGTGCTAGAGATCTGAACTGCAGTTCTCACACGTACACAGCCTGTTCTCTAAACACTGAGCCTCTCAACCCCCTCTGTGACAACTGTCAGGTCTTTCCTTGTGGTCCCAGATACCTTGAGTAAAGAATGTCAAACAGCCAGTCAGGTGTCCCTCATGCTAGAACCAGCAGCTCTGGACACTCTGTGGTGCAGTGAGGAAACTACATAGCAACCATAACTGGCTGCTGCCATGACAAACCTCTTGCTCCAGAACATTCCACAACTTGGAAAACAGACTACTCTAGATTTTTTTTTTTTTTTTTTTTTTTTTTTTTTTTTTAATTTTTTTGCCAGCAATGAACCCTTGACTACCTTGTAGCCATTTTATCTAGCCTAGAGGGGAGAACTTCCCTTGGTCCAGGAGAAGGTATGAGATTTGTACAGAGATTTTCATCTGTACTGTGCACTCAGACTCTCATTTATATGAAGGTCTGCTCTGATTGTTGTAGAAACCCCTTGCCACACCCTTATCTGGATATGGATTTTATTGACAAAAGGGGTCAGGCAAATTATAATTTATTTTTAGGTGAGAACCAACTGAGTTTCTTTCAATGTAAAACATTTTACAAGCTTCTTCTCTCTGTGGCTTTACAGTGTTGATTCACTGTAATAGTTGATTTCTGTCAACACTGGGGATTGAATCTGGGATCAAGTGCTTGCTAGGTATATGCTCTCCTGCCGAGGATAGCCCTTTATGTAGTCAAGGCAGAGACTTGAACTGAATCTTCTTGTCTAACCTTCTCCACCACCGTCCCTGACAGGCATGGTTAATTACTAACCTTGCTTTATGTGCCAGGAACCCGGGGGTGGGGGAGTGGTTGAGGGGGGGAGGCTATGATACACAGTTAATCACATATTGCTCTCTTCTTTAAGAAATGTTTAAATGCAAAACAACAAAAAAATGTGTCTTATGTGAAGAATTAGTGAGAAACTGCGAAATGTAAAGAATTAGTGTCAAAAAATCTAAGTTCTATTTAAGGGGCAGGCTACTGAGAGTTTGACCATGCTCCAGTGGATATATAGGTAACACAAAGTGGAATTGGTTTTGGTTTTTGTTTGTTTGTTTTCCTTTTCTTTTCTCTTGTTTGTTTTTCTTTCTTTTTTTCTTTTTCTTTTTCTTTTTTTTTTTGTTACTTTTTCAGGAGTAGGTCACAAGGGGTGGTGAATGTGGAACTCCTGGGAAGAGATTCTGACTGGGGTATATGATGTGAAAGTCCTAGAAAATCAATAAAAATGTTGGGGGTGGGGGGCATGGGTAGAATTAGTGTCTAGAGTCACTGAATATATACAAATGAAGAAATAGGTATTGATTCTAAGTCTTCTAAAATTACTAAAGTATAAAATTACTGTCTATTTCCCTAATCAAATTTCTGCAACACTATCAGTCTCTAGAAATGTAAATTTCATCAGTGGCTTTCCCTGGCAGTCAGTCATCTCGATGAGTCACAAAGCCCAGAGCACAGTGCTCCCTGTGCCTAAGCCCAAGTGGCTCTCCTCACAGTTCTGCACAACTGCCTGTGTCCTTTCAGGCCTTTCTAAATTTACTGATTTAAAAAAAAAAGTTTTATGTATATGATTATTTGCATGTGTGTATGTGCTTCATGTGTGTGCAGTGTCTGTGGTAGCCAGAAGAGGGCATCACATCCCTGGAACAGAATTGAAGAGCTGCAGAAGCTAAGAACTGAATCTAGATCCTCTAGAAGAGTAGTAAATGCCCTAACTGCTGAGCCATCTCACCAGCCCCACCCTTTCATGGCTTTTCTGATTACCTCTGGTCTCCTGAAGTCTTCAGGCTGTGTCCCGTAGTCTGCACCCTGCAGCTTGATGCTTGACACACATGTATATTATCTAAAATTGTCGGTATTTTGTGTATGTTTTACTTTGAAGAGTTCTATTCAGGATTATGAATGCATATATTTTTCTTTGCTGGAATTCATAAAAAAAACCTGCAGAGCACTAAGTAGACCTTCACAGAAAGTTGTTGGTTATTTTTAAAGTTTGGTACCACAGATCTCATTGGTTGACAGCTAGATTTGTGAGACTTTAACAACTTCTGTGTTCAAAAAGACTTTTTGTGTTTCAAAATTCAGGTTTACTCTCCTGAGAAAATAGATGCATTCTACATCATGCAGGGAAAGAAAGCATCATTATACTTTCTAAATATTTTCTAGAATATGTTTCCAACACCAATAGAAACAAACAGAACAAATGTTTCCTTAAAAGTAATTATTTCCCAAAGCAATTAGGTTTTCAAATTATTTTAAAATCAAGTTTTTAGAGTGCCCTTGGCTTACATAAATCCGAATGAGCTTTTTTTTTTTTTTGTTAATTGCCTCCTAAACGTTTCATTTGGGCACAAGTCTGTTGCTGGAATTAATTTGATTACATAATGTATGAAAAAGCTGCTTTTGTTTTTCTGTTTAATTTAATACAAAAGAAAGTGGATCAGGAGGTGAAGAATGGAGGCCGTTCACTTCCGGCCAGGACAGAGCTCACAGGTACGTTCTGTGCCGCTCACCGTGGACATCCATCTGTGCACACAGCTCTCACGTGCATCCTGTTGTACAGTTAGTGGTGGGAGATGAACCATGTGCCCGAATGGTGTGGGAGAATGTGGATTAGACGGATTTTCGTCATGTGTCATTGAGAACTGTCAGCTTCTCTTTACAGGGTTACTTTGTTAGTGTTTCTTTCTCTATCGTTCTCCCCAGCCCTTAAAATTCCCTCTGTGCTTGTGAACTTGGCCTTTGCTTGACAACCTCCACCCAGGAAAAGAAAGGACATGATCCCCCAGAGCTGGGTGGCAAGCCCCAGCTGTAACTTGCTGCACACGGGTAGGATGCCCACTCTCAGGATGTTGTTGTGAATGATGAGGTTTGATTTATTTTATTTTTTAAAACTTTTTATTGATTCTTTCTGAATTTCACATCATGTATCCCAGTCCTCCTCATCTCCCAGCCCTTCCATGTCCACCCTTCACCCTTGCAAACCCCCTCCCCAAAAAAAACACCAAAAAATAAAAATGAAAAAAATGAAAAATAAGAAAGACCATCTCACCATGGAAGCCGTGGTGTGTCACAATATGCCACACAGTGCATCCTTTGGTCCACACAGCTTTACTTGCAAATGTTCATTGCAAGAGTGACTGGTGTGGTGGGAGGCCTCTGGCTTCTGCTACCCCATCAATACTCACTGAGACTCCTCTCAGCTATCCCGTTGTTGCCCTATGTCACGGAGTTTCTGCAGCTTTGGATCTGCAAGGCCAATTCCTTCACACACTCCAGCAATTCACAGAATGGGTAGATGTTAGGGTGGGCCCACTCAAAACCCTGCATCTGGGCCTGGGTGGTAGCTGAGTTGGTCAGCCTGCCAGCTCTCCTGTGCCTACACCAGAGCCACCTTTCCTGCTTTGCCTAGTTGAGGGTGTGGGGCCAGCTCACAGGCTCCTGTCTGCTCTACTGTGCTGCCCAGGCTAGGTGCCTGGCCCACTCTCCCAAATGCTGCAGGCAGTGAGGGCCAAGTCTCATACTCTCACGGCCTCAGGGCCGTAGGATCTACCTTTTATAAGCAAAAGTGAATTCTTTCCTATTTACTTCACTCTTTTTGTTTGTGTTTTAAGACACAGTCATATGTTGTGGTTCAGGGACTGAAATGTAGTGATCCTCCTGCCTCAGCCTAGAACATACAAGGGAAGGATACTACTTGAGAAGAGGGTTGATAAATGAATAATATGTTTCATAGATTTACCCTCACCTCAGATTATTAATATGATATCAACATATGATATTAGTTAATTTTAGATACTTAGCACACAGTTAGTTGGGCTGAAAAGATAAAACATAAAATTTCCTTAAGTCATGTGATATCCTCCTGAACACCCACGCTCCAGTGTCATCCCCTTCCCCACGTCCTGCCTTTTTGTGTTTATAACCCCTGTGTGAATAAGTAAAAATTACGATTTGAAAATAAATAAATAAATCAATCATCACCAAACCACAATAACAAGGAAAAAAAAAAAGAAAGAAAGAAATACCCTAAGATGAGGTCAATGCTTTCTAGTTGTTATATAACAACTTGAGTTCCCATTGAATACAGCAATGATGAAGACGTATATAGTACTAACCCTGACTCACCTAACTCCCTGGGTGGAGTTTAAAATGGTGGCCAAGAAGTACTTGTCCTGCTGAACTTTACATTTATAACTGAATTCACATCTGACCTACTCCAGAAGCTCTATAGTCCCACAAAGCCCAACGCTTCATTGTGAGTATAAATACTATCTGTAGGATAAATATGACCTCCAACTCAGTGAGTTATAGTGGCCCCAAGATGCCATCATTCCCTTTATGATTTAATCAGTACACTTGCTTAAATTAAAATAAAGCTTAGTCATGCATATGATCATTTTTCCCAACATCTCTTCCATGGAGCTGTCAGTTTTGTAAACAGGTTTGATTTATACTGATATTTTATCCAGAAAGAAATTGAATTAGCAATTTTTTAAAAAGTCATGTGATATTAAAAAGACATAAAATAAAAACATAAAAACTACACAACTTATAACCAGTATCTAGGTTCTTTAAAAGCAAATGTCATAAAATTTAAAAAGAAAATAATACCTTTTCTTGTGCTCTCTCTCTCTCTCTCTCTCTCTCTCTCTCTCTCTCTCTCTCTCTCTTTGTGTGTGTGTGTGTGTGTGTCTGATTCTGGTTAAAGAATACTAAAGTGACATGACAGTTTACTGAAATGTGGAATTCTAGGTAGATCTACCTTGATAAAGAAAATATACTGAAAATTGCACTACTGGAATACTTTGATTATGTTTATTATGTGCTGGGAACTAGAGAATATTCTACTAGTCTAAATTTCGGAGTGTGATAATACTATGGCCTTTGATATTAGAAAATAATGTTTGAATGTATTTAGGAATAGTATGCACTGGTAGATAAAATATATTTTAAATTGGTTCAGAAAGGAGAAAGTTGTACATATGCATATCTGTGTGTGTGTGTGTGTGAAAGAGAGAGAGGGAGAGAGAGAGAGCAAGAAATAGCCACCATAGCCTAGGATTTTCTTCTGACCTTCCCTTTGCATTTGATGTTACTTGGTACCGTACTGTGGCTCTTGCCTCACTGTTGTTCTTTTAAGCTCATTCTTATTTTCAATCTCCTTGTTCTTTGCTTTTCTTTTGTACACCTCATCTTGAGCTACTTATGATTAATCTGGTTTTATAAACAGTTTTTGCTTTGTTTTGTTTTTTCTTCTTGTGCAGTGATTAAAACTGTCACTGAAGTAATGTAGACGGCATAAATACATGGGACTTCTTATCCTTAGTGGAACTGTCAAGCAAATCAGCAAGGAAATTTGTATAATTTCATACCTCCAGACGAAAGGAGCTTCAAATATTTGATTAATATGCCTTTACTAAGGCACAGAGCTAATATTCAGGCTCCAAACTATAACTATGCTACAAATAATATTCCCTAAGTAAGCTGTTCAGAGCTCATTGGAGATGTTTAAGAATTAGAGAAATTATCTTGGATAATTTGTGAAAAATTTGCATTTGAAGCTATTTCAAGAGTTTTACCGAATATAAATCCAGGAAGCATGTTATCATTCTAGAACAAATAGAACAAGCCCTCATGGCAAAAGTAAGTTCTCTTGAGAAATTTGTGTTTTGACAGTATTATTTAGCTCCGATGTTGTATGACCAGATAACCTGTTTACTGGTCCCACCAGAAGGATATAAAGCTTAAATGTGAAGCAGAGATAGGACTCATTTGGCAGAACCCTTGGCTACTGGACACAAGTCCCTGGTTCAGTCCCCAGCACATTTTGCTTTTTTTTTTTTTCCAGTAGGTTCTATTTCTCCAAACTTGACAAGGCCAGCAGACACAATGCCCCCCTTCACCCCCACCCCCTTCATCCCTATACCCCCCACCCCTCCACCTCCAAGCCCCAACCCCCACCCCAACCCCATGCTGACAGTGTTCACACACCTTGGTCTAGAGCCCACTGCCCTTCACAGGTGCTGACAGGGTTCATGCACCTCACTCTGGAGCCCAGGTCCGCTTCACAGTGTGTCTGCTTATCCCCTTTGTATCATCCTCCCAGTTTCTTTAGTCTCAGATTCTCTCTGTGCTTCTTCCTCTAACATTTGAGAAAATTAAAAGATTCTGATTGTAAAGATTCATTTGATGGGTCACGTTGGGTGTGGGGTACATTAGGAACTAGAATTAAACCGTTATAACTAAGAAGAAATTAATAAAAGAAGTTACTAGAAAAAATAAAAGCCCTCTCCCTTGCTTCATTGACAGAATGAGTATTGTAGGAATGGCTTTACTGCCCAGACCATTCTTCGGGTTCACTGTATTCACCACCAAGATTCTAGAGTCATGCTTCACAGAAATAGAAAACAAATCAGATCTTAAAATTCATGTGGAAACACAGGAGACCCTGAAGAGCCAAGGGTCTCCTAAGCAAAAAGAGGTATGGGTTCCTTTCCCGCAGGTCCAGGCGAGAGGAGAGAAGTCCCGTCCCACCAGGTCTCTCTGGGGCTGAGTGGGATGGTGTCAGCAGCCCAAAAGAAACACACCAGGCCAGGAGTCTTGTCGAAACAGGAGCTCAACTTTAATGTAACAACCTCTTGTTTATATAAACTCGGAGGATAGGGAGGAGGAGTTTTGGTGGAGTGAAATGACGTAGGGGGTGGGGAAGGGTGATGGAGGGTATGAGGTGACTGACAGGGCTAATTGTAAAGCTCTACATCAGCAACAGCTGAGCAGGGACAGGGCCACACAGGTCCGGTTGAGTCTCTCTGGTATGGAAGTGATTGGAACAGGTCTCAAAACTCGAGCCAGGCTTAAGCTCTTCCACAAGGTCGAAGAAACTAGGCCCAGGCTCGGGTTTGTCCACAAGGCCCAAGCCAGGGCCAAAATGGGGCCCAACAAAGAGGAATACTGGCAGTATCACTATTTGAGGTTATACTGTAGAGCATAGTTGACCCAACCGGTGGGTCCTAGTTATTCGTGGGGGCAAGGAGGACCACAACCTGAAAGAAGAACGGGCGAGAGAGAAGAAAGGACTCAAGCAAACATTTGCTTGTCAAGAGTCATGTATTTGAACATGAAATGCTTTTTTATAGTATGCTTTACAAGGGGAGGGGGTAAGAGGGTCCAGGTGGTGGAAAAGTACAGAATCTTCTTGGCCTGTGCCTTGAAACATGTCATAGTCTATACGGTACACTGCCTTGAATTATGATCTACCTGCTATTCTTCAGAAGATATGGTACACTGCTTTAAGTTATGGTCTCCCTGCTATTCTTCAGAAGATATGGTACACTGCTTTGAGTCTATCTGCAGCTGCCAGGCAGGATCTTGCGGTTGCCAAGCTGCAGGGGACATTGTGCAGGTGGGGACAGGTAGGGGGTGAGGGTAAGGGCGAGGGTCCTGGCTTCTGGCACATAGTGACAAGGCCAGTGGGGTGCTAAAGACAGACACACAGACAAGGAGACATAGAAACAGATTTGAAAACCTTGTGGCTGAATTTTGACATTGGAGAAGACAACATTTTTAACAAATAATGCTGGGAAAATCCACACATTAAAAGAATGAAGTTCACCCTACACAAAAATCAACTCAAGATAGATCAAATACCTTAATGGAAGATCTGAAACTCTAACATTTCAAGGAAAGAGTGAGATAAGTAATTTGGCCTATGGGCCTTCTGAATAGGAGCCTGCTTGCTCAAGAGATAGTATCAACAGCTGATAAACAGAAACTCATGGGTGAGAACGCTGCTACCCAGCACAGGAAACCTCACTGAGTGAAGAGACCACCTAACAGGAAATAGGAAAATCTTTACTTGCTATACACCTGATAGGATTAATACCTAGAATAAAAAATAATAAAAAATACAAACAAAGCTAAAGAACAGGAAATTAAAGACCACAATCTATGAGCTATTGAAATTGTCCTGTTGGCATTCTGTTGCTGTGAAGAGACACCATGACCATGGCAACTCTTCTGAAAGAAAGCATCTAATTGGAACTGGATCACAGGTTCAGAGGGTTATTAGTCCATTATTATGTCAGGCAGACATGGTGCCAGAGAGGTAGCTGAGAGTTCTACATCTGGATCCGCAGGCAGCAGGAAGAGACAGACACCTGGCCTGACTTGAGCTCTTGAAACCTCAAAGCACACCCCCAGTGACATCCTTCCTCCATCAAGGCCAGTACTGCCACCCCCTGATGACTAAGCATTCAAATATATGAGCCTATGAGACCATTCTTATTCAAACCACCACAGAAATGTACAGAAAAAAATGTTTGACTTCACTACCCATGAGGGAAATGCAAGCTAAAATGACATTGAGATCCACTTTTACTCCAGTTAAATGATAGTTACAGAGAAACAACATACTGAAGGATACGGACAGAAGAATCCCTGTACCCTTGCATCCAAAGTATTTAATTCTGTGTGCTTGATAATAACAGTTTTGTCTGGTGCAGATGGAATTTCCATGTCTTTAAAATTGCTTACTATCTTTTTTACATGTATGGTTATTTTGTCTGTACAGCATGTATATGCATGTCTATGTACTGTGAATATGCCTGGTGCCTATGTGTTGCAGTAATTTGAAAAATTCACGCTTGCTCTGGCTGGGCTCTGTGATCAGCAGCTTGCCTGCCATCTGATCAGCCCCCATGGCCAGCTAATGCCTTCCCAAGATCCCAGCTATGCTCCTAGAATGGCCACAGACTGTATTCCCACGCGTTCCTCTATTGGGAAAATGGCCATCTCGCCCAGCTCCCATGGCTGTCTTGCTAAGCCTCCCAGCACCCATCCCTCCCGAGAACACCTGGAGGTACTGCTCGCACCCCACTGACTGGCCACTGCACTGGTTAGCTCTTCTGACCGCCCTAGTGGTTGGCTCTGCTGACCAGTGACTGCTGTGCTGTTATGCCCTCTCTCTTGTCCACCTGAATCGTCACGAATAGAAAACACCAGACAATCTTAATATTTTAAAATCATCCAAATGACACAACTGCTTGGAATCTATTGTCCTAAACTCATTGGCTATTCTATATTAGAATTCGTATGGAGGCCGCCACCAGATCTAATAGCCCCCAGGCCTAAATGGTGTCCGTTCTGTCCACTCTGCCACCTGGTCCAAATCCTTTTTGTTTGTTTGTTTGTTTGTTTGTTTGTTTTGGTTTTTCGAGACAGGGTTTCTCTGTGTAGCCCTAGCTGTCCTGGAACTCACTCTGTAGACCAGGCTGGCCTCGAACTCAGAAATCCGCCTGCCTCTGCCTCCCAAGTGCTGGGATTAAAGGCGTGCACCACCACTGCCCGGCACCTGGTCCAAATCCTAATCCTCTCCATCCCCTTTTCTTTCTCTCCAGCCCAGAAATCCCGCCTTATCTTTTGCCTAGTGATTAGCTTCTGCCATCTTTATTGACCCAATCAAGAACAAATTAAGGAACTAGATTTTAATTATCAGCGCCTCCCCCTACACCTGTGGAGGCCAGAAAAAAGGCTGTTGGATCCTCGGGAAACAGAGTTGCAGATGGTTATGAGTGACCATGTAGGTATTAGGAATTTTATCCTGGTTCTCTGGAAGAGTAGCCAATGCTCATAACCACTGAACCATCTCTCTAGTCCCTATAAGAATTCTAAAGCATCGTTTAATATGGTATATGTTCACTTATATGTGGATATTAGCAATTAAGTCTTTGATAAGGAAGCTACAATCCATATAACCACAGAAGTTAGGTGTAGAGTAAGGGCTTAAGGGTGGTGAGAGGTCACTCTGGGGGAAATAGACAAGATACTTATGGATGGATGAGGAGGTGGGGTGTTAATACAACAGGAGGATGAAATAGAGAAGGGAGGGGGAATATATGTCAGGGAGGAATGCAGGGAGGGACAGCTAAAACTAAGGATCATTTGAGGGGCCATATAGAAACTTAATACAGGAGAAGCTTCCTAAAATACATAATATGTGAAGGTGATCTAAATGGAATCGCCAAATAACAGGGGAGATAGAGTCCCCACTGGACCCTCTTGTCACCAAATGAGGCCTCCACTTCTGGGACTGGGTTACATCTAATTGAGTTGTCAGCAAAGAGGACCCATTGAAATCCCCAAAGAACCCAAGCTATTTCCAAGTCTATTGGTCACTCACCATAATCTGATGGTAAGCCCTCATTGCTGAAGACAACACCCACATGTCTCACTGAACAAGAAAAAGCCCAGCTGGCACCTAACTAGAGCCTTCACCTCCAATGACTAGTGCTTATGATCCTGGAAGGTGCTTCAACATGTCACCAGTGGAAAAATGTAAGCCTCAACCCAGCCACAAACCAATTTATAGTGGTGACATGCTTACATGATAGGCTGGTGCAATAGTGGTACAAATGTTAGATTAGCCAGCCACCATCTGATTGGATTTAAGAACCACTCCGTGAGATGGAACCCACCCTTGACACTGCTTAGATGGCTAAGAACCTGCCATTAGATAGACTAGGGACTAGGAGAAATGAGATACTGCTTTCTGCTTAAGGAACCCAGTAAAATAATTCCTAACAACATCCTTGTGTCTTGTTCAGTCATCATCAGAAAAGCTTCCTCATGCAGCAAATGGGAGAAAAAAAAAAAACCAGAGACCCACAGTTGGACAATGTAAAGAGTGTCAGAGACTTTGGAATCCTCAGTCCTAAATGGGTGTCTCCCTCAAGTCTCTCCGGAGCCTCAGAGCTCAGAGAATCCTGCAGAAGACTGGGTAGAAAGAGTGTGAGAGCCAGAGGGGATGAAGGACTCCAAAGCAAAACAAAACAAAACCATAAAACAAACAGAACCACCAAGGCCCACTAAGTCAATCTGATCTACACACATATGAAGTCATAGAGACCATGACAGCATGCACTGGTCTGGGCCATATGCGATCCTATACTGACAGAAGTGGACACACCCCACTCCCAACCTAGACGCTGTCTCCAAGTGATAGCCATTCACAAGTGGGCAGTTTGTCTTCTCCAGTGTAGTCTCACTGGATATAGAAACTTCTCTGAAGGCCAGATCACAGATGGATCACACAAAACAAACTCAATAGCATTGTTGAAGATTCTTTGACTCATAATGCTTTGTAGGACCTTTATTGTTTGTTTCTTCTATTTAATTTTATTTATTTTTTTACCTTAGAGGTCTTTGTTTATCTATTATGGTTTCCAGTTCTATATTTCTATGGATTTTCTGTCTGTGTAGACATGAGTGGCACTGTGTCTATATGTGTTTCTTGCTTGTTTTCTTTGACTGTTTTTCTTCAGTCTGCAAATGTTTGTGACACTGTGTCTACGTATGTTTCTTGTGTGTTTTCTTTGGCTGTTTTTCTTCTGTCTGTTACATTATATTCTGGTTTGCTTATTTTTCTTTATCTCATCTTATTTTCTTCTTATTTTGTATATGCCTGTTTGTGTTCTAGTGAGAGAGAAAAAGAACAGGTGTGGATTTGGGTGGGTAGAGTTGGGGGAAGGGAAACAGTAACCTGAATATGTTATATGAAAAAAAATCAATTTTCAATTAAAAAATTGAAAACTGTTATAACAGTTTCATTATTTATTGTTATACATATTGTATGCTTTTTAAAAATCAGGGTTTTGAAACTTTTAAAGGTATAGTTGTATAGATCTTTCAGATGGCAAAGTTGGCATTAGGGATCTGTTTATCAAGCATATTAAAGTTACTGAAGACCAAAACATATCAAAGCATTTGTTTACATATTTATGTACTTGTTTATTGTGTGTGTGTTCATGCCACTCTGCATGCATGGAGCTCAGGGGACAACTTGGTCAGTTTTCTTCTTCTACCATGTGGGTTCTTGGAATTGAACTCATGTTGTCAGGCTTAATGGCAAGCTCCTTTACTCTCTGAGCCATATTACTAGTCTCCACTTTCCTGAGAGCTGAGGACGTTAAAACTCTTCTCTCATGAACTATACTTATTGGCCACTTCAGCCTTGAGACGTATCTATTCAGATCTTTTGACAGTTTATTAAATGGATTACATAGCCTTTTGCTGTTGAATAAGTTGAGTTCTTTATATATTCCAAATATTAATCCCTCCTGGAAGTATGGCCAGCAAAGATTTTCTCTCATTCTGTATGTTTTATAACTCAGTTGTTTCTTTAACTGTTCAAAAGCTTTTTGATTTAGTACAGTCCTGCTTGTTGATGCTTGCTATTATTTCTAGAGTTATTGGAGATCTACTTTAAAAATGCCTTAATTTGTGTATCCTTGTATCCCTGGAATGGAAGCTGACTTTAGTTAATAAGTTAATATAATACATTTTGCTTTGGTGAATAGCTTTTGTTATAAGTGTACTCTTTTAGGGCAATGAATATACTTTATTTCTGGTTAGATTTTCAGCAGGAACATATTGATATATTACCAGTATATTAATAGGATCAGACTGCTATGATAAAACTCCATAAACCTGTGTCTCACACATCAAGAATTAATTTTCTGTATGTGACAGGCTTTTCCTGGGGAGACACAATACACACACACACACACACACACACACACACACTCATTCCAGAAAGGAACTTGTGATGAAGCAAAGTGTGACTTATTTTTATTTAGATTTGTAATGATGTGTGTGTGTGTGTGTGTGTGTGTGTGTGTGTGTGTGTGTGTGTGTGTGTACTTATTAATGCAGATGTGTGCATCCATGTGTGCAGATGCTCTTACACAAGTGTGCATGTATGTGGAGGCTCAAGGTTGAAGTTGGTGTCTCTCCTTGATGGCAGGGTCTTTCACTGAGCCTAGAGCTCATGGATTCCTGTAGGATGGCTGGCCAATCAGCTTTAGGAATCCACCTGTCTCTTTATCCCTGTTCATTTGAATCTTTATGTATTAGATTCTTCTTTTAAAATGACCAAAACCTTCTGCTTTGCTCTAGACATCCTGACTAGTGGGCTTCCTTTTGTCTTTTAATTTCTTTTCTTTCCCTTTCTTGTTCTTTCTCTCTACCATTTTCCTTGCTCTTTGTTTTAGACAAAGCATTGCTGTCCCTGACTATCCACTAGTCCACTGTGTAGTCCAGCCTGGCCATAAGTTCATGGCCATGTCTTGGCCTTAACCTTTTGACTACTAGGATGAGTGGCATGTGCCACCATGTCCACCCTGGTCATTCATCTTGATGGCTGCTTGAGATGGGATAAAGGCAATGTTTTTCCACATCTCACACTCAGTGTGATTTGCTGTGGTTTCTCCATTCACCACAATATATGTTGATTTCTTCAGTGGCTATAATTCAGCTCAATTCTAACATTGTCCACTTGAAGGTGATGTTAAATTTCAAAGACTCTTGTCTGTCTTTGAAATCGAATGTCCACATGATCACTCCCACCTCAGGTGCCCCTGGGAGCTCCAAAGCATAGGGGTGATCTGGGGAAAAGGGACTGACCCTGTAACCCTTGAACTCTGTGATTCTGGAGTTTCCTCGAACTGGAGAGCAACTGCTCCCTAGTGCCCTGTGGAAGTACAGAGGCACAGCCCCAGTCAGGTTTAAATTGCTTAAGTGAGTTTTCAAAGTACAAGAGAAATTTAGATTGACTTAACTAATTTAGAACACAGCAGATTTTGTTCATTGTCAATAAAATAGTTCTAATCCCCTAACAAAAACGAACTATAAGGAATGTAGAAAAGGGAATTTCTAACATTTGTATATTTAAGTAGGTCCTTTAACACATAAACAGGGCCTGGGGAACCCTGGTACCTAGAGCTCCGTGCATGTGACTGCGAGATAAGGATGTGGTGCAAAGTGGCTCCTTACCTGAGACTTTCCTCCTCCTCTCTCCTGTAGCCCCCACTACCCCATCATGGTTGTACAGAGAACTCTCCTCTCTGTCCAGATGGCCTCCGTTATTCATTTCTTCCTTTCCTTTATTGTATATTATTCTTAATTTTGAGTGTGTTTTTTTTTTAAGAAAAAGAGGGGGAGAAAGAGAAAAAGAGATAAACAGACCTACAGATACACACACAGACAGAGACAGAGATAGAGATAGACTGACAACTTCCCATGTAGTCCTAGATGGCCTGGAACTCACTGTATGGGTAATGACATTTTATCCTTCTGCCTTAACCTCCTGGGTGCTGGGGTTGCATGTGTGCATTTTTGCAAATGAGTCACCTTGAATGTTTTAAAATAACAGTTTAAGTCTATGCAAGGATAGAATCTGCAAAACGAATCAATCTGTGGGTACAAAAACAATTGGCTGATATTTCAGTATTTAATAGTTACTAGAAATAATATGTGTGTAGAAAAAAATCAAGTCAAATGAAAGAATTAGTGTCAAGTTGTAAAAGACTATGTGTTGAATTCTTCTCCCTTCTCCCAAACCATGTAGGTAATATATGCTTTGAATACTAAAAATGATGAGCACGATTCTGCGATTCAGGCCCTCAAAGATGCCCACGAAGAAGAAATCCAACAAATCCTTGCAGAAACAAGAGAAAAAATACTGCTATACAAAAGCAAGGTGACTGAAGAGTTAGATCTTAAGAGAAAGATTCAAGTTTTGGAAGCGTCTCTAGAAGATCACGTGAAGATGAAGCAGGAGGCTTTGACAGAGTTTGAAGCCTATAAGCGCAGGGTTGAGGACATGCAACTTTGTGCAGAGGCCCAGCATGTTCAGCGCATCGTAACCATGTCCCGGGAGGTGGAAGAGATCAGGAAGAAATTCGAAGAAAGGTTGCGGAGCTTTGGGCAGCTCCAGGTTCAGTTTGAAAACGACAAACAGTCGGCCCTGGAAGATTTGAGAACCACTCACAGGCTCGAAGTCCAAGAGCTGTTGAAGTCACAGCAGGACCACAGCACCTCGGTGAACCTGGGGCAGGAGAAAGCCGAGGAACTGCACAGGATGGAGGTGGAGGCCTTGAACAACACCCTGGAAGAGCTGAGACTCGAAAAGAAAGCGCTCATTGAGGAGTACGAGGGCAAGCTGAGCAAAGCCCAATTATTTTATGAGCGTGAGCTTGATAACTTGAAAAGGTCACAGCTCTTCACGGCCGAAAGCTTGCAGGCCAGCAGAGACAAGGAGGCCGATCTTCGCAAAGAGTTCCAGGGGCAAGAAGCCATTTTACGAAAAACCATAGGCAAACTGAAGACGGAACTGCAGATGGTGCAGGATGAAGCCAGCAGCCTTCTTGACAAATGCCAAAAGCTGCAGATGTCTCTGGCCACAGCAGAGAACAACGTACAGGTGAGAGGGCATGGACCATGTAGGGTTTATTCTTTCTTTACATGTGTGTGGTGTGTGAGCATTCGTGTTTATATGTTAATGTGGTGTGAACCCACATATGTATGTGGAAACTGAGGTCAGCATTGGGTATTTTCTAGGATTGCTCTCCATCTTCTGAAACCAGAGGACTTCATTTGTCATTTCAGCTGTTCAGGCTAGCCAGTGTGCTCCAGGCTAGCCAGTGTGCTCTAGGCTTTCCCAACTCCTGCCCCCCTAGCTCTGGCTTTGTAGGCAGCTGCCTTGCTCCCCTGGGTTCAGGAAATTTTTTGGATGGTAGACGCTTAATGACTTTAAGAAATTTATTCTGGATTTATACTTTTTATTTATTTTATGCATATAAGTGTTTTACAAAACCCCATGTATCTGTTGTGGATGGTTGTTAGCTACCATGTGGGTGCTTGGGAACTGAACTTACAGTCTCTGTAAGATCAGCAAATAATTTTAACTGCTAAGCCATTGCTTAGCCTTGTCTTCTTTTGTGTGTGTGTGTGTGTGTGTGTGTGTGTGTGTGTATCTCCTTTTTGTGTATTAATTTGCCGATTCAAAGAGCAGCCTGCTGGCTTTAGCAGTCTCTGTTTATGTTCGTACCACTCTAAGCTCCTTTCCTAATTTTTTTCTTTGCCTTTGTGAGGAAAAAAAGTGGGAGGAGTAATTTTTATTACCTTTACCTATTCAGTTAGAAATTCAGATATTAAGCACCCAGAAAGATAACCCTAAGATTGTATTGATACTATACATGGATTCCATTTAAACAGCTTCCTGGTATTTCCTCCAGTGGCTTGGGAAAGTGGAAATATTGAGCTTAGGGCTTAATTGTGCTTTTCTTTTTCTCTTTATTAAGGACGTCTGCCTCATTATTTGATATTTAGACATTGAACAAAGAAATTATTGCTCTTAAAAGTGAAGTTTGTAAGAGCTAGCCCACATGTAGAACGGATGTCAACAACCTCCTCAGGTGTTATTGCACTGGCGCAGAAGGCTTCCTGGCCTTGTTAGTATCTGCAGAGCATTCGAATGCAGTAGGCAGGGTAGAAATAGGCTTCCTTCATTGGGTCATATGACTTAAAATGCCAGGTTTGTTACCTCATCTTATAGACTTAAAACTAAGTAGTCCTAGTTACACAGAACATTCTGAAAAGAGAAAGGTGATGCTTGTAATTTAAAGAAAACATTTCAGTCTAACAGCATGCTTGCATTTTGATTATGGCCATCTGATCTTCCTTAGGTTCTGCAAAAACAGCTTGACGATGCCAAGGAGGGAGAAATGGCCTTGTTAAGCAAGCACAAGGAAGTGGAGAGTGAGCTAGCAGCTGCCCGGGAGCGATTGCAAGAGCAAGCTTCAGATCTCGTCCTCAAAGCTAGTATGTCTACCCATAGCTTGGCACAGTGCTCCGAAAAAAACAGAGGCTTTGCTGTTCATTCAAAACAATATCTGAGTATTTTGACAGTTCTTCTAATTTAATATTTACCGTTCCTCCTGGTATTTTGAAGTTTTTTAGACTGTGCTTTTTTATTTTAGAAGTCTTAATATGTTCGGGGTGATTATGACATTGGAATGATGGGATTGTCAGTAGTTGTGGAGCACAGTTTCCTTCCTGCCAGCAGACTGTGGGGTTCCTAAGGAACCCCACAAAGGTTAAGCTAGGTCTGTGACTTCATTGCAGACAGGATTCTCAGGATGAGCCAGTTTGAAGCAAAACTGTTTGCCTGAAGGGATTTTTTTAGTATAGATACAAACCCAGAGTCAACAGAAAAGGGGTGATCACTGAATAATACACACACTTGGCCCCAGCCTTCATGGGAGACCTGCATTTTCCTGTCTTTACAGTAGCCATGCTTACAATGTTGGTGGGTTTTCAGTTGCCATCTTTACAGCTGTCGTGGTATTTGAGGTTGTAAGGGAGTTCCTAGGTGTTCCAAGCCAGGATTTTATCCAGGGTCACATCCCCAAATCACAGGAAGCGTTTATTGTCAACCAAAGTTAGTAGCCTAGCTTGTGAGATTCCCAGAAAAAAACTGAATTTGAAGTTAAGTATGCTCAGTCTTTAAGCATAGCATGTTGCGGCTTTTGTTTTTATTTGTGGATATCCTTATGTAAAAGGAGGGTTGTCTCTATGTAAACAGTTTTCACAACACATGCTAACTGCACTGGGATGCTTGACTTAGTGTTGGTGAGAGACCTCACCTAAGCTTGGGACCAGTCTCCTTCCCACGTCCCCATCTTGTCCCCTGTCTTTCTGTCCTGCCTCAGGATGCCTCACAGTTTTTGGCCTTAGGAGTATATTTTTATGGAACACACTCCTGATGCATGAAAGTGAGCTATCTATTCTTCTCTATCCTCCCCCCCTCTGTCTGTATGTTCGTCTGACTGGCTGACTGTGAAAAAAATTGTATGTGGAGAACAAAGGTGAGTTCACACACACAGCTGAATCACCCATGTGATGTGGTGGTGGTCTGCAGTTCATCACCTTAGTAGACAGATGCTCTTCCAGGTCAAGTCTGAAGCTGCATTTTGTCTAAGTGGATGATGTATCATATCCAGTGAAGCTGTTTCAGGAACACTTTTAATTTTGATTGGCTCACTGGCAAATTTTCTTGCCCATAAACACGTCATTTTAAATGATCTCCGCCATGCATCAGAGTCATTCAGGCTGTTGGTGTGCCCACAGATGCCAGGCAGGCCTACCCCCGGCCTTTCCCTCTCACTGGGCTGCAGCAGGCTGCTCTGACTAGGGTTCCCAGTGAGTCTGCTGCTGTTGGTCCAGGGTTCTTTGAAAACCGCTACCTTCAATGATGCTTTCTCTGCAAACCTGTTCGCACACTCAGGTCTCTCCCTTCACCTATACCCGTCTTAAATAAGTCTTCTGCTTATTCTTTCACAGTTTCAGACATGTAAACAGTGTGCTGTGATCATATCCAGCCCAACTCTTTCCACACCCTTCACCCAGTTTAACTGTCGTTTAGTTCATCTTCATAATACTGCTCTCTCTGCCTTCCAGTCCAGTCTTTATCTAAAATGAATTCATTGGAAACTCAGCTGCTACCTTTGTTCCTTGCACACAAATTTTCCCAGAGAAAGAGGGAGAGCTGGGGTGGGGAAGAGGGAGAGGAAGGGAGAGAGAGAGAGGGACAGAGAGAGACAGAGAGAGAGAGAGAGAGAAAGAGAGAGAGAGAGAGAGAGAGAGAGAGAGAGAGAGAGAGAGAGAGAGAAATGGAGTGGGTAGGGAGGGGAGGGAAGAAGAGAAGAGAATAAATGGTCCATTTTCATTTCGTAGGGTTAGTCAGTGCGCCCTCTTTCCATAGTTGCTCCCAGGGGACTTTCCCACAAGGTCCTAGGTTAACTTGTTTACCTTGCAGCTTCTCATTTTAAAAACATCCAGATGGTACCAGGAACCATCAGTGGTGTAACACTGGACTTTGTTTTCTAAAGGAGTCTAACTGGGTAAGACATTCCCATGATTATTTCCCTTTGTACAGCAAGGAAGCCAACGACACAGCTGGGGACCACTCAGGCATGAAGTACAGTTGTGTCATTAGAGGCACACTTTCATAGCGACAGACTTATAAACTAAGGGGATTTTCTTTGTGGGGGGCGGTTTCTAGGTCATATTGGAATGCTCCAGGCAACTCAGATGACCCAGGAAGTTACAATTAAAGATTTAGAATCAGAAAAATCCAGAGCCAACGAGAGATTATGTCAGCTGGAAGAGGAAAAAGCTTTTCTGCAGAGCAGAACGCAGAGCCTGGATGAAGAACAGAAGCAGCAGGTGCTGGAGCTGGAGAAGGTACTCTGATGGGTGGATAGGAGCGGGGAGGAGAGGAAGGGAGTTCGGATCCCAAGTCCTGCTGCGTGGGGGACATATATTCTTAGTCTAGTTTTTGTTTGTTGTTGAGGAAATGAGGTTTAAAGGTATTTTATGCAATTTTATGTATGCATTCCAAATACTTGGGTAATATTTATAAAATTATAAAAAATTATAAAAATTATAAAATAATATTACAAAAATCTAAGAATTTCTATTATTTCAAGCCAGAAATTGAGTGGGATTGTATTTTACTATAGATCATATTGAACTTTTTATTTTTTATTTATTTATTTTATTTTTATTTATTTATTTATTTATTTATTATTTTTATTTTTTTAAATGTTAATCAAAGGCCTTATAAGTTTGGTAATGCTCAACAAGGTGCCCATACAATCAGAAGGGTAACCCAATATGCAACCTTGAGCATACTTTTTAAATAAATAAAATATGTTATTGCATATACTCCTAGGAATCTTTTTCTTTTCTCCCTCTCCCTTCCCCTCCCCTATTTCTTTCCCCTCCTCCTATCTTTCTTGTTTGGGTTTTTAGGTTGTTTTTTTTTGGGGGGGGGCTGCAACCCAAGGCCTTACCTGTACAGGGAAATGCTCTGCCCTCTGGACTCTATCCCAGGCTCTTCTTACTTTGTATTGTGAGACAGGGTCTTGTTAAGTCTCCACTAAGGCTGTCCCTGAACTTGTAATCCTCTATGCTAGCCTCCCCAGTATCTAAGACCACAGGGCTATATAGCATGGTGCCTGGATCCTAGGGAATTTTCACAAAAGTAAAAAGAAGATGACAAACAATCAAGTTGTAAAAATTCTTACAGCAGCATTGGGATGGCCACAGCTGCAGCTTAATTATGGACAGTGTCATAGAAAGCCAGAGATTGTTTCTCCCACAAAACAAGCGTGAGTTTGGGTTATCCTCTCCCTTTTCCTATCGATATTTAAATATATTTAGAAGTGTCTGCTGCTGCTGCTCACTCCTTAACTTGATATTACCTTCTCTTACCGCCATGCTACTGAAGCTGGGTTTGCCTCAGTTACTCATGCTACTGAAGCTGGGTTTGCCTCAGTTACCCAGTCTGTAGTTATCAGGAGACTGGGTACATCATACACTGTACTGTTTGTACTTCCCAGACCCCCAGCAGTAGAGATTTTCCTAGCAATAAAAATGATAATTGCTTGAAAATCTCACACATGAATGTGTTATAATGTGCTTTGATCAAATCTTTCCCCTCTCACATCCTCCCATATATCTACTACCTTTCCTCTCAAATTCATGAGTTCTACTTAAACCCACTAAGTACTGATGCTTCCAGTATGTGTATGGGTGCTGGGCCATCCACTGGAACTTGGGCAGCCTAGTTAGTAAGAACTAAGTCCCAAGAACACTGCCTCTTTTCCCTTTAGCAGTCATTAACTGCCAGTAGCTCCTCAGCCAGAAGTGGGATTTTTGTGAGCTCCTTCCATTCATGCTTGGACTTGGGCTGGCTTGGTTTTGTGCAGGTCTTGAGCATCTGCCATGGCCCCCTGTGAGTTCATGCTTGCAAGGGCTCTATAAGGGCCACAAAACACTTGTTTCAATTCAGTCTTCTTAACCTCGGCTCTTTCCATCTTTCTGACTCTTCTGAGTCGATTCCTATGCCTTGTGGGTAGGGAGTGTGGTACACATGTCCCGTTTAAGTTGAGCACTCTATAGCCTCTTATTCTCTGCACTCTGACCAGATGTGAGTCTCTGTAGTAATCCCACCTCCTGCAAAACAAGAAGTTTCACTGCTGAGAATTGAAAGCTGCATAAATTTACACGTTTAAGTACATGGGTGACAGTTTAATACAATGTTAATTGCATAGAATGATAGTAGGTTTTCCCCTAGGACCTATGACCCACCCAGCCACAGGTTTTAGCCCAGATGGCAGTACCAGACATTCTGCCAGAATACTAACAGTTCTGTCTTGTGAAACAGGTAGCAATTGGTTGCTGTCTTAGTTAAGGTTTCATTGCTGTGAAGAGACACCACGGCCACAGCAACTCTTTTAAAGGATAACATTTCATTGTGATTGGCTTATGTTTTAGAGATTTAGTCCATTTTCCTCATGGTAGGGAGCACAGCAGCATACAGGCCTGCATGGTGCTGGAGAAGGAGCTGAGAGTTCTGCAGGCAGCAGGGAGAGACTGTGTCACACCCGGCATAGATTGAGTGTAGGAGACCTCAAAGCCCCCCACTCCCACCCCTACAATGACAACTTTCCTTCAAGAATGCCACTCCTACTCCAACAAGGCTACACCTCCTAATGTAGCACTCCCTATGGGCCAAGCATTCAAACACACAAGTCTATGGGGGCCATTCCTATTCAGACCACCACAGTTACTCCCAAAACATTGCTGCCGTCATCACTATTGGTCCTAGTTGTGTTCTAGAACTTGATGGTAGTAAGATCCTGCTGCTGAAGACATCACAAGCTTGAGTCACAGGGCGATGGGAAATCAAGCTGGTGCTCACCAGGAAGTTTCATCCCAGCTTTCACAGTGCCAAAAAGTGCTGTTTGCCACCAGGGGGGCAAAGTAACCAAAGCAACATAGTACCCAGCTGTGAACCCTGCAAGCTACAGTAATGACCTTCCTGGCAAGATGAGCCCAGGGTTCATTCTTATTCCACACTCATCTATTCCAGTAACAACAAACACCATTTGTTCACTGAGAGTTGCAAAGTTGTTTCCCGAGTCTTACATATTCAACTTTCCACTCAATGTCTCTATTTATGGTTCTGATAAACATGTCATTGCAGTATGTACAGAACTTCTCTCTCCTTAATACTCTGCTTATTGTATTCCTTACTTGACCTAGTCAGGGGAGGTATTCCCCATGTGTTTTCTCCAATCTCCCTTCATATGTTTCTATTCCATGCTCTTCTCTTCATACCCACTCACAGATCGTAAGTTGAAGTAGCTATCATTGCTTTTCTGGATGGTAGTGACAACAACCTCCTAAGCTTTTCTCCTTAACCTATTACAAAGATGAATACACACACACACACACACATGTGTGTGTGTGTGTGTGACTTTTCATCCCCTCCAGAATAAAAATCCAAGTTTTTAGCATGAAGACCCCATTTCATTATTGACTTGTGCCCGTTTCTGAGCGCCATCACTGTTCATTCAGTATTCTCAGGATTATGTGGCCTGTGGTAACTTGTGTGCATTAGACCGCGTTAGGCCTTCCGTCTCCCTGCATCTTTGTCCCCTGGTTAACTACTTTTTCACCTTTCAAACTGCTGAAAGGCAATGGAAATGGTTATGAATCCATGCTTTTGACATGAAACATCTTTAGATGCCTTCTGGGCTTGTGAAAGTCAGTGTGAGAGCTTGTCATTGCCAACTCGATATTTTCTCTTCCCTCATTGAATTGATTCATTGTCTGTCTGTCTGTCTGTCTATCTGTCTGTCTGTTTTTCTCTGTCTCTCACTCTCTCTGTCTCTGTCTCTCTCTCTCTCTCTCTCTCTCTCTCTGCCTCTCTCTCTCACTCTGTGTGTGTGTGAAAAAGAGACAGACAGACAGACAGACAGAGGTTACACCCCTTTTCTGTGTACTCTAGCATCATACAATAGATACCCTTTCATACAAGTCATAACACTGCATTGCCACTGTCATTTTACTTCCTCTCATCACTGACTTGTGATTGGTGAACAGGCATGAAACTGACTCCCCAGTTGTATTGGATATTATATGAGTAGTTAACGGGTAAGCCATTCTGTGTACTGCACACAAACCTTCATCCTTTAAGGTTGCTATTGCACCAACCCACGTTTGCTTCTAATGCAGCAATGTCTTATTTTATTTCTTGATTTAAACGATTTTATTTTTGCCTCACCCACCTTGTGACTCTCCGAGAACAACAATTGTATGGTTTCAAAGTCTAGGTCCCAAAGCAATGAGTTCATTCTAGTTTATATACGTCTAAGATACTCAGACACTGACAACATTGGTGGAAAAGCAGGTGCCAGTTCTTAATCTTAGTTTTCATTCTAGAAAGTAAATGAAGCAAAGAGAACTCAGCAAGAATATTATGAAATGGAGCTTAAGAACCTGCAGAATCGATTGGAAGGAGAGGTGGCCCAGTTAAATGAGACCCATGGGAAGACTTTGGAAGAATTAGCAAGGAAACACCACATGGCGCTTGAGGCTGTCCACAGCAATGCAAGCAAAGATAGGATAAAGCTACAGACGGTGAGTGCAAACTTTCGAGACTCTGGCAGTGGTCCATCATGACTTGTATTGTGGAAGAACAGTTGCTGGAGTTTCCTGGCTCCTGTCTTGTCAGCGTGCTTTAAATCATGATGCCAGTAGTGATACGTCTGGCTTACGCTAAGTCCTGATAGAGGCCTGCTTTATTAAGGCAGACTACTTTATGTAAGCGCTCGTTCATCTGGAGCTTCTTCATCACGAGATAACTGACCATCTCAGGAAGCCTTAACTCACCAACACGCAGATTTCTAGTAGATGCCTTCCTTCCCTGGGAATATTATTTGCGTGTGTGTGTGTGTGTGTGTGTGTGTTTATTTTTTCCCTTCCTTAAATAATCACCCTATTAAAGGTACTATATGCTAGCAATATTACACAGCAGAAAATGTAAATTGTCTGACACACCTGACACCTTTACAGGTAGCACTTTGCTTGTTGGTCGTGGTGGGAGGGACCCTAAGCTGTGCCTCCGGCACCTTCTCTGGTAGAAGAGGATGTAATATGTCCTATACTCATGCCTGTCCTAGCTGTGGTGATCAATAATGCTACTAGTGTTTGTTGTCATATGCCATACTGCAGTTACCTTTAATACAGATTTTTCTCTGTATCCTGACTGGTTGTTGCACCCTGCTTACTGATAAGGGGGTGTATTGAGTCTCCTGCAATCTGTAAGACTTACTCAGACCTGGGTCTCGGAGTTTGTAAAACTATAAACCACTTAATTACCCTCCTGCAGATGTTTGCTAGTAAGGGCTCTAATGTTTTATATCATTGTACTTTACAGTTTAACAAGTGATTTTTCTGTGATATATCTATCCCTTGATACTCATGACTCGAGATTCGTGTCACAAACGTTACTAAGTGGAATAGACAGAGTATAAATTTAGACTCTCTGCCATAATATACCTTTATGTTGTGGCATAAGTACTGGGATATTTTGAGGTGTAAAAATTAGAATTTTTTTTTTAGAATGTTACTTCTATCTCAACTATCATGTGTTCGGAGACAAAACTTCGTGGCACACTCTCGAGAGACTGATTGCCTTTTTCTCCATGCTGGCTCATGTGTCCCCTCCTTGTGTCGTCCTGTGCCTGCTTACAGAGGTGACCGTGCTCTGCTCAGGGTTACACACTAACGCACACCATGCACCCTGGGCACCCAGCACACGGCCGCTTCCCTGGCTACTGTTCGTCACTTTCATTTACACGTCCTTTTTTAACTGACGATGTCCTGCTTTGAGATGTTACTTCAGCAAGAGTCATCACCATATAGCTCCCAGTCATCTCTGACTCATTCAATTCTAATTTTGAGCTACCTTTAAACCTGCCTTTGGCCCACTTACAGTCCTTTTTAAAATAATTTAGATGTGTTTATTTTTATTTTATGTGTGAGTGGTTTTGCACTACATGTGTGCCAGGGACCACAGAAGCCAAAGCAGGACATTGGATCCCCCTGGAACTGGAGGTACAGGAGGTTGTGAGCCACCATGTAGGTGCTGGGAATCCCAATCTGGGTCCCTCTGAAGAGCAGTCAGTTCTCTTAACTCCTGAGCTGTCTTTCCAGCCCTCTACTTATGGCGAACAAGTTTGCCTTTCCTGTTTGAGAACACATTCAAAAGCTTTGTGTTGTGTTGGAGGTTCCCTTGGAGAAGAAATATACACACCTACTCACCCCAGAAAGAGGCTATAACAGAACAAAGTAATAATTCCACCAGTGTGCAAGTTGGGGAGGTGATGATTGGTTTGGAGTTCCTATTGGGAGCTCAGATGAGGGGTTACTTACAAGGAGCAGGAGTGACTCAGAAGCAGCTGCGTCTACAAGAAGCCCACCCCAACATGGGACAGCTCACGAGCGCTGCACATGGATACAGGCAGCTAGCTGCACAGGTCTGAGAAACTCAGGCTCACAGCTGGGTTGGCCAGAGCCCCTCCCCCAGCCAGTGCCTTCTGCTTTTATGAAGCTGGGGACCAGCCTTTTCGAACCCAGCAAGTTTTTCCTTCACCACACCTGTGACTCCTGGGGCTCATGAGCTCCTGGAGGGAGTGCTCCTGTTTGGAGAGATTTACTACAGAGCCCTCTGGGCTACCTTCTGGGTACCACTTGCCATAACAGCTTGCTTCTTACCTGCTGCCGCCCCCTCCCCTTGTTTCTGCCCAGCGAATATGCTAAGTATATAAGCTAAAACTAGCTTTCTTCCAGAACCCTCTTTCTCTAATGTCAAAGTATTTTTTAAAGAGGATTTAGGGGAAACAGATCAGTGCCCTGTACAGATGCTTCTCCCTACAACAGATGGGATCAAATAACAGCTGGACATTGTGTAGAGCAAGAGACCTTGGAACCCTAGGCCCTAAATGGGATGTCTCCAAATCCCTCCCCTCAAGGTTTAGGGATCACCCCAGAAGAGTAGGCAGAAAGAGCGTAAGAGCCAGAGGAGGTGGAGGACACTGAAGAAGCAAGGCTCTCTGAATCAACATGGTCAACACACAAAAGAACTTATGGAGACTGAAGCAGCATGCACAGGGCCTGCGGAGGTCTATGCTATACTATACGCATAAATATTATGGCTTCCTGTTTAGTGTTTTGAGTGTGCCAGTATTGAGCCTCTGCTTCTTGTGCTTTCTCTTGGGCTCCTTTCATTGTTTGTTTGTTTTGTCCTACTCTGTTAGATTTTGGGGTGGGTGTGTGTGTGTATGTGTGTGTGTGTGTGTGTATTCCCTTAGAAATCTGTTTTTCTTTCTAATGAGACAGAAAAGGAATGAGTCTAAATGGGAGGGGCTGTGAGGAAGAAATGGGAGGAGGGGAGAGAGAGGAAAATGTAATCAGGAGGGAAAAAATCTATTTTCAATAAAAGAAAATAAAAGATAAGAATTATCCTAAGGGACTTAGTGACTAATAAAATGTTGGTGACAGTGACAAAACAAAGTTTAGCTAATAGAACCTCTCTTCTCCTTATTTATTACTTACTGTAACTATAGGGAATTCACCATCTGAACAAATGTACAGGGATAACCTGTGTAGAAATGATCATGTAGCCCCAAGACTGCTCTCCTTGGACAGGTTAGCCTTTGTCCCTTAGGAACTGGGGTTTCAGAAGGGTGCCATCTTCCCCTACATGAAAAGCTCACCTGCTTAAACTGTGTGTCCCAATAGTGTCATGATGCAGACCACTTGCCTCCCTACTGGAACTTCAGAAGAGGATGCCCATGCCATGAGGCCCTAGTGTCTCCAGGGCATCCTTACAGACTTTACTTCATACTGCTGTCACTTCATACTTGCTAGAACCCAGCTAGCAAGTCCAGTGTTCAGAGCCGGAGGAAGCCAGTGCCTGTTCCCCTAGAGACTGTTTCCCTCTGTAGATTGTAATTTAAATATTTTCACTGTACTAAATCATAGCTGTGTGTCAGTCATATATCAAAACCAATGGCTACTCTCGGAATCCCATCCAACTCCACTGTGTCGTGGAGGTCCCTAACAACCTTGCTCAATTTCCCTCGCCTTACACTATAGAAACAGCACTTTTACCATGCTGTGCATGTATGTGCACCTCCTCTGTGTTTAAGTATCCTTTTCCCTCTACCTGGGATGCTCAGTGCCCCTCTATGCCGCCATTATGTTTAACTGGCATGCTTTTCCAACCATACTTTGTGTCAAGTCCAAAGGAAACTGCAGGTCTCCAAACTTCAAAAGGCACTTCATGCATCCAGAAGTGAGCTCAGCCTAGACTGAAGGAGAACCTCTTGCAATAGGATAAAAGGTGCGATTCCTCAGGAACCAGTGAACTGGTTCCCCTCTACCAAAAGGAGTCATTTCCCTTACCTCTGGCAGAGGGCGTGGCTGCCAATGGCACCTATCAGTATATCAAAGCTCATGCTGGCCTCCAGCCTCCCTCAGAATCACAAGTACCTGTTGCACATTCCAAAGTCCAAGCTAGCATCTCTACCCTCCTTCCCTCCTCCCCTACCCTAGGTTCCCTCCAGCTCATGGGCTTCCCTTCCCCCAAACTGCTCATGTTCCTATAACCATGCTATTCTTGCTCTTTTGGTTCCCTCTATGTTCCATTTCTGTTTCTCTCACCATGCTTTCTGTATTCTCCATCTCCTGCTAATCTCCTCTCTCTCACAGAAAGCCATGTGCAGTCAACGTGCTATGTCCAGCCTGTTTCTTTCTCTGTCTGCCCTGGACTTGTCCACATGCCCCTAGCTCTTCTTTCTCTTGGATATAAAATAAAAACTTTACCATTAACCATACCATGGAGTGGTCATGCCAACAATCGTCTTTCTCTCTGTAGTTTATCAGTCCTCTACTTAGAAAATTCCCTCTTCTCTGTGTACATTTAGTTTAATTCTGATGGGTGAGTAACTCCTTATTTGGTCCTGTGGGTTATTAAAGCAGGTGCCATACCACATCTTATTGCCTATGAGGCCCAGGCATTCAGTAGCATGCCTAGAGAGTCGGCAAGTTCTTTACCAGGCATCAGTTTAACTGATTTTACAGTCTACTTTCCTTCATTTTGCTCTTGTTGGTTCTCACCTACACTCCACCTTTGAACAGCGAATTCCAGAAATGATAGAGGAATTTTTGTACACAAATATAAAAGAATGGAGAATTTAAGAGAATTAGAAAATTTGTTTTTTCAGCAAAATTATCATGCTTTCCTGGTTTTCTACAGTAACTTAGCCAATCAAACACTCTTATGACTAAAAGCATTGACTAATGACTATATGAAATGGTTTGATCTACCACATTGCATATTAAATGGCGTGGCAGTTGTACAGGGAGAGCCGACGTGAAAAGTAAAATATTAGCAGGACCGTCTTTATTGGAATCTTTAGGAATATAGTACTACGGTCTTACTAATTTTTACATTTCCCTTCTCTTTCTCAGGAGTTGGAGGAACAATATAAACAGGAGAAGCTGAGTCTGGAAGAAGATAAAACTCAGCTCCAACTAGAGCTGGAAACTCTAAAGCAAGCGCTGGGAGACAAGCTGACTTCAGCCAATCAGGAGGCAAGAGCTCTTTAGGCCTTTCGCCTACATTACATATACACTTTGTATTCACTTAATCTGGAGCAAGGGCATAGGTAGATGAGAAAACCAGCCAAAGGTCTTGACTCAGTGCTGGATTTTCCTAATGCCCTGTTTATATCCTATTAGGTAAACATTCACTAGAAAGCAGTGTTTTCTGTGGAGGGATGCAAAGCAACCAGAGGGGAATCTGACTAGGTGAAAGGGTAGCAGCTGATATGCAAAATGGCAGCTTAGGCTCTGCTCCACTGTGCCTCATTTTAAAGAAACTTTGTAGGGTCTGGATACTCGATAGATCTAAGACTAATTGTTGGATGGATAGGAAAATTTTATTTAGCCTTGGAAAGCAAAGGCTAAGGATAGAATATAAGAAAATGCTATAAATAAATAAGTAAATATAAACACACACACACACATGTTTATAAATCATTAGTTCCTCCTCTGTCTCTGTTTTGGCTTGCTAAACGCTTCTCTAATATTTACCTTCTTTCTTTCCGGTTTATCCCTGTATGGCTTCTTGGGTGAGCTCCCTCTAACTCTCTGTCTGAGTTTTTGTCTTTACCATTTGCATCTTGCCAGTATCTCCTCCTTCCTTCGCTGACCTCATCTCATCAAACAGCCCTCACTTGCCACTTTGCTCTTACTCTGAATCTGCCCTCGGAAACCACAGCAAAGGACCCAAGTGCCCTGCGTGGGCTGTAGATTGCGCTCGGTGTTCTGGGTTGTTTATAAATGTTTATCCAGAGAAAGTAGAGAGTCTTACCTTAGAGAGCGATAGAGGCTAATGGCAGACCCTGATGGCAGCCCAGCCTGTCTTCTGTTGTTCTAGCTAACCCACGCTGACTTCACGAAGGCACTCTCATCAAAGGCCACAAAAGTTGCTGTGGCCTGCCCTCACTAGAAGGCACTTAAGTGACCTCTGTTTCTTATGCAGGCTCCTCAGGTTTACTGTCTCAATTCTAAATGGTTCATCTCCATTTTTTTTCCAATCTACATACTGAAACTTCTGAGTAGAGTTGCAGTGAATATATGGCTTTCTTCTCTCCTGGCTACATTTTCAATTATGTTTCAGCATCCTGGTAGCGCTTTGGTACCACATTATCACCGCTCCCCAAGAATCTCCTTGGCTCATGGCTCCCCAAGAGTCTGCTTAGCCCATGGCTTCATTTGCTTCTGCTCTCCCTTCAGACTGGGCAGCCTTTCTGACTGAGCTGAGCCTACTGACTCAGATCTCCAGGGACAGGATTACTATTCTGCTTCCTGAACTTAAAATGAGGGATAGCCACCTTTCCACAGTTAACTAAACCTTGTATAAAACCCGATCACAAATCGTTAGTGAAAACAGATTACAATGACATTATTATGCATGCAACTATAGTAATGTTAGAAAAAATGAAACCCCAGACTCAGTATGCAAAAACAAAGAGCACTTCTGCAGAAACAACCAGTATGCTAGGTCAATTATTCTTTGAAATGATGACCCCAGACAAAGTTACACAGGCCTCCTTATAGGGAATGGGGCGGGGCAGGGTGGGGGTGGGGACTTGCTAGAATGATTAGGTAATCTAAAATTTCGTTGGTGGGTGCTAGGGGGTCCTAGGTAGTTGGTGGTCTGCATTCCTATGTCATGAATGTTCAGCCATGTGATGAGATAGGGCCGCCGAGCACAAATGGACCATTCTGAGATAAGATATTTTCCCATTGTTGTGGTTATCTCCAGGTTCTTCTTTGGGAGGGGTTTTATGATCTTATTCTGGATTTTAAAGTCTGTCCTAGAGCTGGTTGTTGTCTTATGACTTAGTTTTTGGGACTCGTGGTCCTGAAACTGGTGCCTTACGGCCTTTTTTAAAATCAGGTCTGGTCCTTAGATGGAGACAAATGGGGTTTATGTTGTCCTTTCATTCCCATACACAAATGAGAAAGAAAGAGGAAAGGAGTGTAAGTGGTTGGTAAATTGAAAATCCCATCTTCACTACCTTGAGAGTGTTTACAAAACAGTAAGGAGAACAGGCACCACTATTGTGTTTTTGTAAACTAAAGAGAAACAAGAAAAGTAATTCTAACCTCAGTAAATTGAATAGGTAGGAATGAGCACCATGGCATTCCATGACCATGAAATTCACTGTGATTAGAATTGAGGCTGTGCAATGCTGCTGAGTGTGTAGAGAGATCACCACACAGAAGCAGCTAAGGACAATATGGAACCACGACATTTTCCTGGAAAGGGACTTAGCAGGCTCTGTGGGAGTCTTGGACAGACATGCCCTGTGACAGGAGCTTCAGTCTTAATGTTTATCACCATAAGCAAATAACAAAGGGTTATTGAGAAAATGTCAGCACTGTTTGTAGGAGAAATTCAGAAATAGCTTTAATCTCCATAGAACTTGTTTCCCCAAAAGAAAGGAAGTGTTTTTCTAATTCACATACAAGCATCTGTCATCTGTGTCTCTCCATGCTCTGGATCTGTTCACATGCCTGTGGGCATTGCCTGTTTCTACATGGAGGCACCTGTGGCCTACTAGTGGCCTGGTCGTAGTACAAGGTCTAGGAAAATGGAGGGACTGGGGTTCTTTTTGCAGATTAAATACTAACGTACTGAGATATTAAAGCGATTTTATCCCTTAATTAGTTAAGTATTATGGTGTATCTTAGTAGTTGACTTATTTATTTCTTTAGTAAACATTGAATGATTGGTTAGGTACAAAGAGCTCTGAGGCACTGTGACTGCAGTTAGAACTAACATGGTCTCTGCTAATAAGGAATTTCACAAAATGAGGTATTTTTATATGCATTCTGTAAAAGGAATAAGTGATTGACAGGGACTGGACAGAATGATAAACTGAGGAAATATTATTCAAAGGCCTTGATGCATGGGACCTTTGTAGATACTATTGGAATATCAGTATAAATGTGGTGCATTAGCAACTATAGGAATAACATCACTTCTGGTCTCCCAAGCATTGTTTTGTATTCTCTCCTCTATCGGTAATACAAGCCAGGGTAGGAGATTCTAGTTACTAAGTCACTTCAGAAAGAGAACTTGTCCATACCACTAAGTAGATAAAAATCAAAATTTCACTCCAATTGGTATTATTTCAAGCTCAGTTTAATCATTGTGGCTACAGTACTTTACCTTTGCAACAAATACAAAGACCAATGAAAAAAGATTCCTGAGTTAGTTAGAGAGTTTAGGCAGCTCTTAAACAACAGAAGCCCTGTGAAATATTTTTGAATAATTGTGTGTCAAAAGGCTGATGCTAAGCACAAACATGAGGATGCTTACATTAGAGTCAAGGTTTATGCTCATGTCAATGCTAGCCTCTGTGCTTCCACAGAGAAGGGGTTGAATACATGGAGACTCTAGGGAGGCGATACCTACCTTCTGTATCCTCTCAGGAGTCATAATAACAAGAATCTAGGTTCTTCTCTGTCTGTTGCAAAGAGCAGAAGTTTGAATGCAAACCATCAGGACAGAGGACTAACCCAAGTGATTAAAATGTCCCAGGATAATGTGAACTACAAGCAGATTTGATTCAGAACTGAAATTGGTGACACTGGAACTGGTTTTCCTTGTCCTCTTGGATTTGCCTTATTTATGTTGACTTTATTCTTCAGTCATGCATTCCTTTGGGCCTGGTACAGCTGACAAAAGAACGTCACTAGGAGACCCATTTTTCTCCAGAACATCTAAGATCTCTATGAATGATGTATTTATCCTCGTGACTTCTCTTGAAACATTCCCAGTGGCTACAGACTGAGGCAGCTGTATTGGGTTATACTCTGACCAAGCTGTTATCTGGAATTGGGCTGAATTCCTAAGAGCACAGAATACCAATCGGGAAGGAGAGTAGATCTCCCATGAGCCAAAAAGAGATTCTGACAGTGGCAAACAATAGTTGTTTTCAAACATAACCCAATTGTATTAGACTCATAGAAAACAATCAGCTGTTCTCATTCCTTACTTGACTTTGGTATTTTATTACACTTAACTATGTATGAAGTAAAACATTTTGCTTTTTAGCAAAAAGGAAAACAAAGAAAATGTTTATTTCCTTTTTAATTAGATTCTTTATTTCCTTAATACAACTTCCCTTTATTCTTTATATGGTACCTAGAATGCTGTTCTTCATATATTTTTAAATATGCTACATTCACATAATATTCATTCAACTGAAAACTTGTTAGATTGGGCAAGAATATTTCCATATTATTAAATTTGGTTGTTATTTTTCTTTTAAAATTAAAAAAATGTGCATATGAGTCTTCTGCCTACATCTATGTCTCTACATCACATGTGTGCCTGATACTGTGGAAGCCACAAAAGGGTGTTAGATCCCCTAGAACTAGAGTTACAGACAGTTGAGGTTGAAACTGGATCCTCAAGCATCAAGTGCTTTTAAATGCTGAGCCATCTCTTCAGGCCTTTCTTAAAAAAATTTCAAGTCAGTGTCCTACTATAGTGTCCAAGCTAGCCTGAACTCACTATGTCACCTGGGCTGGCCTTGAACTTCCCAAGTACTATAATTGTAGGCTCTGTTGTAGGCTCATACCTGGATCTGTTCTTTCCATATGGATTATCCTTTATATCTTTTCTAGTTAATATCTTTCTCTATGTCCTTTAATATGCTTATTTACAGTAACCCCACAAGATGGGGATTGTTACTCCTGTTTTATATTGACAGAGCCTGGACTTTAGCCTAGACTTTCTGCTAAGTTCAATAATCTTCCAGTTGTTACCCGGGTCTTCCTTACTGTAAGTCATTTACCATTGCTGTGCACAATTATTCACAAGCCAGATCAGCACAAAGAGTTATGAAGACACAAATGAGCAATATGGAATACAGAATTGGAATGTTATGATAGATAAGTACTCAAACACTGTAAGTGGATGCTATCTATGACTCTGTCAGTAACCTTTAAAAATCAGGGATGAATATGTATTTTATGACAATTTATATTTTTAAAATGACTCAGAGAACTTAAAACAACTGACCAGACCAGTCATAACCATGAAAGAAAATAGTCCACCTAGTCACCTAGATAGGTCTTAGGCTCAGAGAATCAAATGGATGAAGTTTTACCAAATTTTCAGATTCTTTTGCTATGAATATATGTTAGAGCACAGGAAGGGGAAATCTTAAATCATTTTACAAAGATTATGACCATTTAGAGACACTAACAAGATCACATTCTACCACCCCCAGACTCATTTAGCAAACACACAAACAGAAAGGCTACATAGAGGGTGCTGAAGGACAGTCTCCAGAGCTTTCTTTGTGGAATCTGTATTTGTAAGAAAATACTTGCAAGGAAAACATTCATGTATTTTAAAAGGCTTGCTCATTTTTTTCAAATGAGTTTTGACTTCATAGTATTTTCTTAGATTTTAAAGATCTTTAAATTCATGGATTGTAGCTCTTATAATTCGAGGGTCTCTGTTAACCCAGTTAAAACATTGTCCATTCGTTCCTAGTTCCAGTTCAAAGATTTTCTCCCCTGAGGCAACTTTTTATATGGAAATACAAATAAAACTCGAGTCTCACAGATACATGTAAGAGATTGCCAACATTGACCTAAGTCTATTGCCTTTCTAGATAGCACAAGGACTCGATTCATGATATATAAATGGTTCAATTTTTTTAAAAAAGCTTTAAAACAGTTTATATTTTCATCCTTAATGTAATCTTTATCTCACTTCAGATCCCTTTTGTGGTATTTTATTATCTAATATAACCAGGAATTTTCTTTAAGCCGAGAGCCCAAGGAAAGGTGTAGCCATGTCCTTGCATTATGGTCCTGGAAAGTAGAAACTGTAGACATGGAAGTCTAAAAGAAATCCCAGATGGTAAAGAGTATCATGGCCAAGTGCTTCTTCCGTAGTCGTGAAGTAAAAATAAAGTAAATAAAGTAAAATCAAGTAAAGTAAAGTCAAAAATAAGGAAACTGTCTCAGAAGCTCTGGAAATGGCGCTGCTCTGCCTTTGTACAACAGATTAAAAAACACTCTGTTCACTCATAGATTGGCCGCCTCCAAGATCTGGTAAGGAAGAGTGAACAAGGTCTTGGCTCTGCTGAAGGACTCATTGCTAGTCTTCAGGATTCCCAGGAGAGGCTTCAGAGTGAGCTGGACCTTACAAAAGGCAGGCTAAAGGAGACCAAGGATGCCCTATTAAATGTTGAGGTAATTGCATGACTCTTCTGTACTCTAAATGTCTATAAAAATACAATTGGGCCACTTTCCTTAAAGCCTCTGTGGGCATCATTGTATGAAATCAGTGTATTAGTTCCTAGGACTCCCATTAAAAAGTAATCCAAATGCTGGGATTTGAGCATAACTGAAATGGTTCGTCTAGATGTCTAGGATGAAGGTGCTAATGAGGACATCCTCTCTCTTATGTTGCTAAGAGGAAACTGTTTTCTTTTTGCAGCTTTTTGTAGCCCGGGAGGTTGTTTTGCATTTATTCACAGGCTTTTCATCTCTGTCTGTCTCCATATTATCATCTCATAAGTGTGCTCGTCATACTGGATTAAGGAGGCTGTTGCCCTGATACAGCTTCATTTCAATTAAACTGCATAAATTCATAAACAATTAAACTGTGTGAGCACTGTTTCCAAATCATCAGGTTGCATCCTGAGACACGCTGAGTCTAAGGGCTGAGATTTCAGGAAGGCTTTTTACAGACACAGTTCAATCCAGGATAATTAGTATGTGCAAGTAAGTTCTTTTTCTCGTCGAAGCTTGCAGCTTTTGCATATAGCAAACAAGAGCTTCTGTGACTTACAAGTCTCAGAAGGCTCCACCTTCCCCTCCCTCTCTTAAGATGTAGAGCAAAGTTTCAGAACCTGTAAAACTAGGCAGACAATAGACGAGAGTTCTTATGTCCTCCCTCAGGAGTAATCTGGAGTGTGGGCTTCAGTCAGGCGGGACTGGTCCTGTGAGGATTCTGCATCCACCACTTACTATGTCACTTGGACACAGCTGCATTTTCCTCCCTGACACTTTAATAACACAGAGAGCAGGATAATCATACTTTTCATGTCACAGTTATAATAATTAAAAGGGCTAAGCTGTTTACACTATGGCACTCAGCAAAGTGTAATCACTCGGTTGGTGTTGGTTTTGGTAATAGTATAAGTTTTTACCTTAGAATTGGTGACACTTCAAATATGTGTGTGTGTGTGTGTATGTGTGTATGAATACTTGCTGCAGTTTCTATCCTGTGTGTATATAATTGTATTCATGGCTTACCTAGGGAATAACTGAGTGTATTTTAAATATCAATCGCATTTTATTTTTGAAGTCTGTGACAAAGTAGATGGCTTCTGTTTACATTTCTCTAGTGGCTATATGATACTATATGCTAATATGCCAATAAGTTTGCACACAATATGTAATGCACTATAATAATATAGTTAATGTATATGATATCATACGTTGTCTATACCCTCAGTGGTAGCAGTTTTTTTACATACAGCTGAATAAGATGACTAAATCATATTGGGAGGTGGTGTTTTACATAAGCAAAAGTAAATGAGGGAGGAAGGTATTTTAAATTGGTAAATCTATTTTGTTGAAAGTTGCATGTGGCCTGCGAGCATGTGTGCATGTGTTGTGTTTATGTCAATATGGTACCTCACCTTGGTATACACCGTATTCCCAACTTTAATGTATCTCATCCTGTAATTTCAGCCTCAGGGACATCTGATAAGATACATCTGTCCTCTGAGGCCACCTGCATTCACATGCACACATGCCAACACATAGATATGTACACATACACATAATAAAAATAAATCTTAATGCAGAATTTCCTTAAATAGGAAATGCTTTAAGTATAATTACATTAATGTTTAGTGCTGCCTGTTGTGGAGAGAAGGCTGAGGGTTGGGCAAGGACAAGTGCCTGAGTTCACCTTAGTGGTTAGTTTGTTAGCCATGTCAACAGTGTCTTGTGAGAGTTTCAGTACTGAGTATAACCTTTATAACTGCTATGCTCTGTGCTGTCCTGAAATAGCCCATCATAGTGACCAAAGGCTAGCCGATGCCTGTTCCTGTTTTGCCTGGTGCTCTTGGACAGCCACAGCACTTAGAATGGTCCACAGGTGACACTTTCGTCTGTATAGTCACCTCCAGCCACCGAACTCAGTGAATCACTTGATTAATGCCAATCTGCAAGGATTCTTCAGAGGCCATGTCATGATTGTAACATTAAGTCCATGGCCATGCGGCTTCACGTTACATAAGAGAAACATCCAGTCAACTTAAATTCCTCATAATCGCTTTAATCATGCTGATGGCACACAGATGTAATGATTAAGCTTTGGATAAGTAGTCTGATTTTAAACAAGAATATGAACTCATTAGAAGAACATGGCAGTATGTTTATGATTTTTTAAAAAAGCTTTAATAAACTAACTTTAAATTGTTTAGGTAGTATAAGCTTTGATTTAAAAAAAATAAGAGAAGAACTTTTCAATACAGAATGTGCTCCTTGTATTTTGTTGAAATATCGTGACTAATTCTCCTAGCTAGTGTATCAGAGGCTGCCGTGTTGTTGTTCTGTCTGAGTTCATGGAGGCCTGTCATCATTTGTCCTTCTGTTCCTCAGGCTGAGCTACAGCAAGAACGGCACAAGCATGAACAAACACTAGCCACCATGAAGGAAGAAGAGAAGCTGAGGGTGGACAGAATGGCCCATGACCTGGAGATCAAGTGGACTGAAAATCTTAGGTACACTGGGCTCTGCAGTGCAGTCTCACCGTGGGAAGTATTCCTGTGATAGCTTCCTTAAAAGATGTGCTAGCAGTGGCATTGTCAGTTAATCTTTCTCATGATTAGATGCAGAGAGGATTTAGAAATCCTTTTTCCCCTGCTTGAATTCAGATTCACTTTTTAAATTTAATTTTCTTGAATGCAAAAACAACCAGAGAAGTAACGAGAAACTAGAAGACCTATATGTTCTCACGCCTAGTCTGCCAACGGTAGAGTAATAAGTTCTTGGTCAAGTGACTACTTTCTGTAAGTTAGCCCAGTGGCATTCATACTCACAGACCTGAGGATTAAATGGGCTTTTAGAAACCCCATGAGCCCCTAGAGATCATTCCCTGAGAGAAACAACTGTCTTTACAAAGCAGATGCCTACGATTTATTATAGACAAGAGTGTTCCAAGCTTCGCCAGGAGTTGAGGCTTCAACACGAAGAAGATAAAAAGTCTGCGATGTCCCAACTGTTGCAGCTGAAAGAGAGAGAGAAAACTGCCGCCAGGGATTCATGGCAGAAGAAGGTGGAAGACCTCTTAAACCAGGTAAACAAGCCTGCTTCTGTAGTCGCTCCTCTCCTTGGCACTCTCTAGCTGGAGAAACACAACCCGCTGCATGTGAACTCACTGTATTTTCTTTTCCGTAGGACAGACTTAAAACATTTGTTTTAAGTCCAGAAACATAGTCGTATGAAACAGTATGCTAAATAAATCAGTTGTGTATGTGATCCCAAATTCTGAGAAGAATTTGTAATGTTTCAATTTGATATTTGAGTAGAACACATAGGCTTTAAATGGGAAACTCAGCTAGTTTTTGAAAATGTAAAAATCATTTCATTTCTAGCCCTTAGAAGCCATCAGGGCAGCAGAAGATATTCAGTAGCAGTGTCCTGAGTTGCTAGAACTGTTTACTCAAGTGAGCAATTGGTACTGGTTGCTCTTACTGGTCTATGCCTTAAGTACTGAGACAGTATAGCATAAACAGAAAGTGGTAGTATGTCTAGCTCTATATGATTTCCAGAATGTTTATAGCTATCATTAACATTATTTCTACATTTCACTTATTTACACAAGCTCAGACTTTATGGACTTTTTACACTCTCCTGGTTAAACCAGTAATTAACTAGACCCAATCGTATGCATCACCAAGCAAGGTAATCCTGGTAAACTAGTAATTAAATACACTGACTGTGTGCATCACCAAGTAAGGACAGAACTAAGGCATGAAGCAACTCCTAATAAGTTAGTGCTGAAAACTCTACAGATATCTTAGTCTTTCCTTTCTGTTAAGACTGTGAAGAATTTCAAAATAGAATTCATAGTAGACTGTCTTTAAGCTAATTTTTATGTATGTAAAAACATGTATTGCCATTTCAGGAATGGTTGAGGTCTACTCATTTGTCTCTGGTTTCCATAATTTATATGGAGCTCTGAAAAAGAACAGTGTGTGTGTGTGTGTGCGTGTGTGTGTTGTGTGCATGCGTGTGGTAAATCATTTGAAGCCTTTGGAATAAGAACAAGTAAACAACCCTTGCTGGAGGTTGGCATAACATTGGCATGGCTTACTAGTGCCCTTCTGTAGACTGCTTTTAGTTTATTATTTAGGGACCCAAAGTGGTAGATTTTCCTGGGCAGACTCCCCTATCCTTCTGTCACATTCTACACCTAGCAAGGTATAGTCAGTTCAATTATGTATTAATATGGAAACCATCCCTAAAATCTCTCTGGTATTTCTCAGCCAGAAAGTGTAGAACACAGATGTTTTAGGGACTACATTTATATTGTAAAGAAATGTCACCACTTTCCCCATCATTTTTCCTTAAATTAATCTTTATTCTTTTGTTATTATTTGTGTGTGCACTTCCATGTACATTGTGCATGTGTGGTGCTCAGAGGGCAGCTTGCAGGACTCGACTCTGTCCTTCCACCATGTAGATTCCAGGGACTGAACTCATGTCATCTGACTTGGTGGCAGAAACATTGCTGGCCCTATTCTTGTTATTCTTGTAGTCTCTCTTGCATTAAGTTGTCAGAGGTCATCCTTGTTCTGTCTTTTCTCTTTGCTCCTTCCTTTCTTTTCTCCTTTACTTTTCTTCTTTGTGTCTCTTCGGTGCTTAATACTAAGAGGTTTTCTTTTAATAGTTCATTCACTCCACTTTATATCCCACGGATATATTTTAACTTATTTTAGTTCTTGTTGTTGTTGATGATGATGATGGTGGTGATGATGGTGGTGGTGATAGTGTAGGGACTCACTGTGTTGCCCAGGTTGATCTTGAACTCTGGGCTCAAGTTTACTTTCTCTCTCATACTCCCAGTATCCAAACCTATGGTTGTGTGCCAGCAGGCCAGGCTTCAAGTATTGGCCAGCACAGCCTGTGTACTTTCTGGACTAGTGTATACACCACAATTTACAAACAAAACAACTAGGTTCTTATTCAGCTATAATATCTAGAAAGTTATAAAGAAAACACCTGACAGTATTTTCTGTTTTTAATGCTAAAATACTATCACATATTCATTTATTTCCATCTGAAGGTAGATTTTATTGTGATTCATTTATTTATCTCTACTCAGAACAATAGCTGAGAAATAAAACTGATCCAAAATAATTATAAAGTAGTTTATTTTGACTCACAGTTGACAGATTCCAGCCCATTCTTGGGTAGACCCATTACTTGTGAGGCCTCTGGTGTGGTGTCAGGATGTCAATGGCTGAAAGCATTGAGTCACAGAGAAGTCATAGAGAAGACTTATGGGGGCAGGAAGGAGAAGGGAAATGGAGAGGAGTTGGGGTCCCACGGTCTCCTCTTCAAGGGCTTATCACCAGTGATAAAGCTGTGTACCAGGCCACATCTCTCAAAGCTCTACCACCTCCCAATAACACCACCCTAAGAGCCAAGTCTTTATCTCATGGGTTTTCAGAAGACATTTACCATCTAAACCATTGCACTAGGTAAGTTTTATGCATCCCACATGCAAGGATGGCAAAAGAATAAAACAGGCATTCCATTTCCTGATGTGAGAAACGGGAAAGGAAGGAATTATTCTGAACTGCAAGGCAGCCACAGTGAGACCTAAAGGCTTGAAAAGCACCTCTTCATTCTCTGCCCTCTAAGTGCCACTGTAGCTGAGGTCCCAGAGGTCCCAGCTTCCAGAGACAAGGAGACACTGGGTTACCAGTCTAGACCCTAAAGCTTTCGAACTTCAGCACCACCACCCTACCCCCAGCTTTAGGTGGCTTGCTAACAGTGAGGCACAGGGTCACTGTGCCTTTAGAAACCAAGAAGACAGGTGATTCACTTTCAGGGACATTCTTCCCTCTTCTTCCTCCTCCTCTTTGCTTTTTTATATTTTTTATTGCATATTATATTTACATTTCAGATGTTATCCCCTTACCCAATCCCCCCAAGCCCAGGAACCCCCAGCCCATCCCCCTCCTCCTGCTTCTATGAGGATGTGCCCCCACCTACCCCTCAACTCCCACCTCCCCACCCTCGAATTCCCCCACATTCAGCGTCCATTTAGAGCTATGAGTTTTCCTCATGGAGTCCCACAAGTTTTGGTATGCTGTGTCATTTTCATTAAGTTCTAAAAAGTCTTTAATTGCTTTCTTTATTTCTTCCTTGATGAAGTCATCATTGAGTTGTTCAGTTTCTACGTGTATGTGGGCTTTCCATTGTTTTTGTCATTATTAAAGACCAGCCTTAGTCTACGGTGATCTGATTAGAATGCAAGGGATTATTTCAATCTTTTTGTATCTATTGGGGCCTGCTTTGTGACCATTATATGGTCTATTTTGGAGGAGATACCGTGAGGTGCTGAGAAAAAGGTATATTCTTTTGTTCTAGGATGAAATGTTCTATAGATATCTGTTCAATCCATTTGGTTCATAACTTCTGTTAATTTCATTGTGTCTCTGTTTAGCTTCTGTTTCCATGATCTGTCCATTGCTGACAGTGGGGTGTTGAAATCCCCCACTATTATTGTGTGAGGTGTAATGTGTGTTTTGAGCTTTAGTAAAGTTTCTTTTATATATGTAGGTGCACTTGCATTTGGAGCATAGATGTTCAGAATTGAGAGTTCATCTAGGTAGATTTTTTCTTTGATGAGTATGAAGTGTCCTTCCTTATCTTTTTTGATTACTTTTGGTTGAAAGTAGATTTTATTTGATATTAGAATGGCTACTCCAGCTTGTTTCTTAGGATCATTTGCTTGGAAAATTGTTTACCATCCTTATACTCTGAGGTATAGTCTGTTTTTCTCACTGAGGTGTGTTTCCTGTATGCAGCAAAATTCTGGGTCCTGTTTTTGTATCCAGTCAGATTTTTATTGGAGTCTTTTTATTGGAGAATTGAGACCATTGATGTTAAGAGATATTAAGGGAAAATGATTGTTGCTTCCTGTTATTTTTGTTATTAGAGGTGAAATTATGTTTGTATAACTATCTTCTTTTGGGGTTGTTGGAAGATTACTTCCTTGTTTTTTCTAGGTTGTAGTTTCCCTCTTTGTGTTGGAGTTTTCCACCAGTTATCCTTTGAAGTGCTAGATTTGTGGGAAGATATTGTGTAAATTTGGTTTTGTCATGGGGTATCTTGGTTTCTCCATCAATACTGATTGAGAGTTTTGCTGGGTATAGTAGTCTGGACTGGCATTTGTGTTCTCGTAGGGTCTGTATGATGTCAGTCCAGGATCTTCTGGCTTTTATAGTCTCTGGTGAGAAGTCTGGTGTAATTCTTATAGGTTTGCCTTTATATGTTACTTTACCTTTTTCCCTTACTGCTTTTAGTATTTTTTCTTTGTTTTGTATATTTGATGTTTTGATTTTTATGTGACAGGAGGTATTTCTTTTCTGGTCTAGTCTATCTGGAGTTCTGTAGGCCTCTTGTATATTCATGGATATCTCTCTCTTTAGGTTAGGGAAGTTTTCCTCTATAGTTTTGTTGAAGATATTTACTGGACCTGTAAGTTGAGAATCTTCACTCTCTTCTATACCTATTATCTTTAGGTTTGGCCTTCTCATTGTGTCCTGGATTTCCTAGATGTTTTGGGTTAGGAGTTTTTTGCATTTTACATTTTCTTTGACTGTTGTGTCAATGTTTTCCATGGTATCTTCTGTACATGAGATTCTCTCTTCTATCTCTTGTATTCTGTTGGTGATGCTTGCATCTATGACTTCTGATCTCTTTCCTAGGTTTTCTATCTCCAGTAGTCTCCCTTTGAGATTTCTTTATTGTTTCTACTTCCATTTTTAGATCCTGGATGGTTTTGTTTCATCTCTTCACCTGTTTGGTTGTATTTTCATGCAATTCTTTAAGGGATTTTTGTGTTTCCTCTTTAACTGCTTCTACCCATTTACCTTTGTTCTCCTGTACTTCATTGAGGGAGTTATGTCCTTCTTAAAGTCCTCTATCATCACCATGAGAAGTGATTTTAATTCTGAATCCTGCTTTTCCGGTGTGATGGGGTGTCCAGGGCTTGCTATGGTGGGAGAACTGAGTTCTGATGATGCCAAGTAACCTTGGTTTCTATTGCTTATATTCTTGTGCTTGCCTTTCGCCATCTGGTTAACTCTAGTGCTACCTACACTCACTGTCTCTGACTGGAGCCAGTCTTTCCAGTTATCTTGCTTGTGTCACAACTCCACAGGGTCCAGATGTCTCTGTGATCCTGTGATCCTGTGATCCTGAGCTCCCGATGCTCTGAGTGTAGTGGCTCCTCTAGGATGTTTCAGGATATCGTGTCTTCATGGGAGCAGACCAGCAAGGTGCCCCCTGCTCTTGGTGCAGTGGCTCCTCTAGGATGTCTCAGGATATGGTGTCTTCACAGGGGCAGACCAGCTAGGTGTCTGCCCCAACCACAAGGACCAAGCGAGGGCTTGTTTTATTTCTTTGAGACAGGGTCTCACTATATAGCTCTGGCTGTCCTGGAACCCTCTATGTAGACCAGGGTGGCTTCAAATTCAGAGATAGATATGCCTAACTGCTGGAATTAAAGGCATGCCACCATGCCCAGAGCCTTCCCTCTTTTGGCTGCTGTAAGAACTCCTTAGCCCATGTTCGCTGGTCATGCTGATGTAGTAGGTGGTCCTCAGATATATTTCAGTACTGCCTTAAAAACCTGCTCTCTTATATTTACACAATGGATAGGCTTGGGATTTTCAAAATCTTTATATTCTAATTACTTTTTGCTTAACAATTGGATCTTTTAAGTTGTTTGTCTCTTCTTTAAACCATTTTTTTCTTTGAAGATTTTTTAAACATGTGTGAATGAGCAAAGCTCAAATGTATGTCTGTGCAGCACATACCTGCCTGGTGCTAGTAGACGTAATAAGAGAGTATCAGATCCTCCTCAAAATGGAATTATGGGTAGATATGAGCAGCCATGTGGTGCTAGGAATCAAACCCAGGTTCTCTGTAAGAGAACCAAGTGTTCTTAACCACCGAGCCTTCTGTACAGCCTCCCGTTTCTTGACATCCAACTCTGACCTTCGAAACTACATGGAGATCAGTTAGCTCAATATTCAGTTCCTCTTCTTAAGTTCTGTTTTCTGTAAGACTCAGATAGAGAAGCCACTGTCAGCAAAGGTCATGGCTTTGCTGTGGGAGGGACGGCCATCACCCCAGTTTTCTGCACTGGGACCTTCTCCTCCACCTGAGCCCTTCTCTGGGTGGCCTTACTGTCCATACGTCTACCACCCTTTTATTTACCCAGCATTCCCTTAGTGTTCTCTAAAATGACTGACAGCTCCCTGCACCTGTCCACTTGTGTTTCTGAAAAGGCCCGTTTATAGTAAGACAGGCTTCTCCAGTGTGCAGCTCAAATCCAGCCTTGTCCTAAACCACACCCAGGATGTTGGATCTTTAAAGTTGTTTGTCTCTTCTTTAAGACGTTTTTTCTTTGTAGATTTTTTAAACATGTGTGAATGTTTTGCTCAGAAGCGAGGAACACCCTTACTCCTTGGTACCAATCGTCCTGTCTTAGCTTGGGCTATGCTGGTGGCACGCCATAGATACTAGCTTTTGAACATAAACATTTCTCATGGCTCTGTGTTCTCACATAGTGGACGGCATGGGGAAGCTCTCTGGAGGTATTTTTGTAAGGACAGTACCCAGTAATGAAAGTGTTGTCCCATAACCTAACCCTGCCCAAGGTCTCACTTTCTAGTACCATCCTATTGAAGGGTGGGATGGCAACAGGAGAGTTGGTGTGCTGGGGGCACAAACATCCAGTCCATAGGTTTTGAGAATCCCAGCATGTCTTGCAATGTTTACAGCTCTGTATGTCGGTGACATTCAATGTCAAATTCACAGGTGTGATATCGTCCACCATTCAGTTCTAGTAAACCGTCTCCTAGAATATCTTAGTCATCTACCCTTTAGAATATATTAATTGCTTTACATGTATGAATATTTTTGCTTTGCATGTATGTATGTTCACCCCATATGTGTGCTTGTAGGTGGGCATCAGATCCCCTGAAATTGGAGTTACAGATGGTTGTGAACCACTATGTGAGGTTTTGGACCTGAACCTGGATCCTCTGCAAAAGCAGAAAGTACTTTTAACTTCTGAGACAGCTCTCTACCCACCCCCCAACCTTGTGACATTGGAAAACAACATTACAGTCTCTAGAGTTCATGCTAGAAAAGAGAATTTAAAAGATAAAATCACTTCATTTTTTTCTCTGCTGTCCTGATTTCCAAGGATTATCCCAAGATAGTGGTAATACAAAGAGGCCAAGGCAATTTTGTGGTTCTCTTCTGCTCTTTGGAGAAGGCTGTGCCCTACAGCTGTTTGTGTGCAATACCCAAGTAGTTAGGTTGCAGCTATCAGAAGGACTTTAGAACAATAGCCCTTCTTTCTTTCTGTACCTTTTGGTAACCGTCACATTTTACCCTGGACTCAGGTCACATGTTCTAGCCTTAAGTATCCTGCACAGGTAAGTCGACTGGCCCACAGATCCATCAGAGAAGATAATCTAATCCTGGTATTCTCTAACCCTATTCCTATCCTAATTATCCAATGTGTGCAGATCACTGTGTCTTCAATTTCTTCTTAAATCAAATTTCTCCTCAGAACTGTTTTTTGTGCGCATGTTATAACTGTGTTGTGTGTTTCCCACTCCACGTTACTCCTGCTCTCTCTGACTCAGATTCTGAATGTCCCCTTTCTTCTGTGATCTTTTCTCATAGCGGCACTCTCTGGGGGAAGCTTTGCATAAGTCTATCAACAATGTAAGTGAGCGGCACTTACAGTTTGTGCACAAGGCATGTCGAACTTTTGGTTTTGCATAATAACACTGCTTTGAGGCTTTAACACACAAAAATAGACTTTGGCACATAATGTAAGATTTTTTTTGCATATGGGTACTAATGATATCTAACCTTCAACCATTCATTTGTGTATGTGCATTCATCTACCATATTGTCTTATTAAGTGTATTTCATGAAGAAGCTAAGCTAGATTTTCATCTTATACATAAAATTCATTATTTTAATTTTAATCTTGAAAGGCACGGTCATGTCCCTGAAGAATGCTAACTAGTTGATTATCAGAAAAGGGAATTAAATGCAAAATATGTTCTCTTTAATTAAAAATTTATTTTTAAGGAAAGTATTAATAGACTTTACTTAAAAGGAATAAGTATTTGGGAAAATTCATAAAATTTAAATATACTTTAGGTTTTCATGTCATAATTTTTAACAAATGAGGTAAATCCCTTTCCTAATAATTGGCAAAAGAGTTATGTTTGACTTTTATGTAGATATATGTCCAGAAATTAAGCTTCAAAATAATAATTCATATGTTTCTCTTTGAAGAAAAATAATGAGTTTATCTGCATATCAAATCCCATTAGTACCTTGTCCTTCTTTATGACATTACAGAGCTGAATGTCTCTGAATGTGTTCCCTGACTCCTTGCTACCTCAGGGCAGAGGTCAGTACATTTCTCCTCGAAAAGGCCTGTGATGATGTGTGCCTTGTCTCAGGTAGTGGAGGATGAAAATATTAAAGGTGGCCACTGCCTTTGCTGCTGTCCTGTGAAACACACACTCACAGGAGTGTCAGGCAGCGGAGCAGCTATGTTCCCGTGTACCTACTTATAAGCAGAATGTAGCCTGCCCATACTTTCCCAGACAGAAAAAAAGTCTAAGTCTAGTTATGTCCTGTGAATCTTTAATATTTTCATTTTCTACTACCTGAGAAAAGTCAACTCTCCTATCAAATAAGTAAATTAAAAAATAAATACGACTAGCTTAATTTTTAAATACATTTTAAAATAAGTGACAGATATATTTATCCCAATTTTGATGAACAAGAAAGGCTACATTTAAACATTCTTATTAACATTAAAATCTCATAGCTCAGAGTAATAATCTTGACTTGATCATTTCTGTTTTCAGCTTAATATCCAATTTTTTTGATGTATTTGTTGATTGGGATAAGAACCCAAATAGAATGTGATTGTTGTCAAAATGAATTACATTGTATCTCAAGACATTTTGATGACATAACTATTCCCCTTAGTGGTTAAAAATATACTAATTAAATAAAAACTAGATCATTGACTTAATATAAGTGAAAAGTACATTATTATAAATGTCTATTTGTACCTGGGTCAGAATATCTTTATATATTCCCTAAGCCAAAAAATAGCATTAAATATTATTAAACAATCCTCAATTAAACCTCTGATGTGACATCATAATTGTCATTGGTCACCTTTCACCTTCATCATGCATAACCAACCTGAATTGTTAGCATGTAGCACTGGGCAGGGAGGTTTTCCTCACTAACCATACACTGACCCAGCTTCCCAACTGAAAGTTCGTGCTTGGCAAGGGGTGGCTTCTTACAGGCCATCCTTAAAACCATCACACGATTGCTAATACATCTGTCTCTTCTTTGCAGATGCTTCTAGCTTGTTTTAGTTAAGATTGAGAAGATAATGGGAAACACAATTTATAGCATCTCTGAGAAAATTAAGAAGTGTCCCTGTGGCTCTTAACTGCTAATTTTAATTTAGAGTCTTCCAAGAAAACCATTTCCTGGAATTACCAAATGGATGGTTTCCAGAGTGGCCATAATTTCATGATCTCAACTATGTTCCTCTTTTTAAAAAATATGTTTTTAACTGAAATATGATTTTATTGCTTTCCTTCTCCCTGGAGTCTTTAATAATAGCAAACTAATAGTCTTTAAAAACTATCAAAATGTTTCAGCACCAATGATCTATAATAGTTCATGAAAATGTATGTAAGCCATTGACATGCTGATAAATTATTTTTATTGTTCTCCACTAAGCCTAAGTTAGCAGTTTTTAGTGTTATTTTCAATACTTAAAAGTACCAAACTTTTTCCAATTAAGCTGGTATGACTTTCAATAGTCCTAGTTATGTACTGGTGGTAAAAGAGGGGCCCATGTTTAAATTCCAGCAGAAATGTAATGTGCTGACTGACACTGAAGAAATGGAGAAAAGCAGGAGCCAGTGACTGCCATAGGAAGTGCCTTTGCAAGCACTAGGAAGGTCTTCCCAGGCCTGGAATCATAGCGCTTGGGAGGAGAGGTGGAAAGATAGGGGTTCTAGACCAGCACCCTAGGATACAGGACAACAACAATTTTGAAAATAAAAAAAGAATAGAGAAAATTCTGTATATGGTGGCCTACACCTGTAAGGCTGAGACCGGCCTAGGTAATAGGGTGAGACCCTGGCTTATAAACTACAGGTAAACAAAGCAAGAAAAAAATGGGTCATGTATCTGAATACCGTGTATACCTTATAAATGCCATTTTGGAGGGGAGAGAAGAAAATAAAAATTCTCTCTAAAAGGGGGAAAATCACTAACCATCATCAAATAAAGCCCAGGGTACATTTGTGTTGAGGAGGCCATCCACAGCTGGCTCTGAATTCTGCTTCGTCAACACCTGCAAGTCAGCGCACCTTTGTGACCTCATTTCCATGGTGGCATTTTCTTTTTCCCTCTGACACACTTGGGATATATGTCCCACATCAGTGGCTTTAAGCACTAAATACTAAGGTCTATTAAAAATGTGCCCAGAATCCACTGAGAATCTTTGGTTATAGGACATAAACCACTATTTTATCAGATATATTATCTATATTTGGTAAAAACTATTATTTTATACTTGGTGTCCTTTTTTATAAATCAAGCAAAATGAAATGTATTCTAATGTATCTCCAGCCCGAGTCTCTGTCCGATGCACTCCAGAGTGTTTGCCATAGGCAGTGCACACTTACTTTGGTAATTAGAGACAAACCGGTTGTTCAGCCTGGACCCAGTTCTGACGTGAAGCACCAGAATCTCAGAGGGTCCAGAGATTAACGTACAGCTAGATTCCAGGGTCATTTGCTATCTCTTGGGGGTAGATTGTATACTTTGTGTGTTCTTTAACTCTGGTAATAAGGTTGAAGAAGGAGGGAATTAAAAACCAAAGTTGGTAGGTTAATGTTGTGCCTGGTATCCTGTCACACAAGCCGTCTTAGCTTCGAACTGTTTTAGAGTTAATATACAATCTACATATATTAGAATACTATTAGTTACCACATGACTCTATTCATTCTTGTATTTACAGTGAGCAGCTACCACGTGCATGTGGTAAAGGCCCAGGCCATGCATGAGGGCTCCTCAGACAGGCAAAGCTTCCTCCTGTAAAACACACCACATATCTTAATATGTTTTCTCCTTGACATTTCTACAAAATTCTCCCTTTAACACCATGTTTTCTAAAAGAGACTCAAGCTTTTCTTTTCAAAAGCTATTGTTGAGTGGTAGAGACCAGAAAATGGCAATTGCTGTCAGCACAGTTAAATTTTTGAAATTGCTTACAAAATATAGAATACGTTACTTGACTACACCTATATTGACTGGTAAGGATTTTTAAAATAGGGATTAATTTTTCTGAAATAAAGACTCTCGTGTTTCTTTAAAATAGGGCTGGCAAGATAGCTTAGCAGCTCAGATCACTGGCTGTTTTCCAGAGGACCTGCGTTTGGCAGTTCACAACCCTCTGTAACCCTAGTTACAGGAGACTCTTTTAACCTCTTCAGCATTGCATGAACGTGGTGTGCACAGACCTAACAAGCAGGCAAAGCACCCATACGCATAAAAATAAATAAATCTCTTTAAAAAGCAAATGGATAGAATGTTGAAAATTGATAACATATCAAGACCCAAATACCGTAAAGTACTTAATTTGAGTATGATATATAAATCAAAGCAGCTGCTTTTTCTCATTTACTATTCAACAAGTAACTTCATAGATGTTCTGTACTCCGTAAGAATATTATTGATCAAGATTGTCCAAACATAATGCAGACCCCATCCTTGTTTTACTTTATGTTGAATTAAAGCTCCTTGATATTATTATGCAGTTTATATCCACATTAAACTCAGATGCTTAAATAATTGCTATAAAACTTTAGTTCATTTCACAGTGCTTTAAAACATTAGTTTGTATTACACTGGTTTGCTCATTTTCTGTCCTTTCTAATGGTATGCAATTTTCCCGCAAAATAAAGGCCGATTTCCTTATTGCTGCCTTACCAATATGTTTTCTGCAGTGCTGCATTGCATGATAAGGCTTACTGCATATGATTCATGTTGCTGCATTGAACATGAATGTGAATACTTGAGCGTTTGTGTGCTTCCAATATTAAGAATATTAAAAAAGTATATTTGACTACTAAATTGCATGTATCTCTCTGCATATAATGTCTATTACTTTCTAGAGTGTGTATATTCCAATATTAATCATATATTCTAAGTTGGAAAATAGTTTTTTGGAGTTCTTTTAAGGTAAAGTATATTATAGTGTATAGTATTTAAACTGGAGAAAGTTTAAACTGCTTATATTTAAATGTGTGATATATGTGACAATTCTTTTTATATTAAAGTTATTTCCTCATAAGCTTCACCTTTAAAGAGTGCAAGTCTAAGTCAATCTGTAATCAGATTAGTAGAATTTGATGTAGTGTGATCGAGCTAACACAATGGGAGATGTACAGAGGCAGTGAACATTTAAAGCACGTATCACAAAGACATAAATATGTGTAAGGCAGCAGTTAGCTTTTTACTAACTTAAGCATTCAGATCTGTGTTTTTCAACCTGTGAGTCATGACCCCTTTGGGGTCACGTATCAGATATTTACATTATGATCCATAACAGTGGCAAAATTACAGTTATGAAGTATCAACAACAATAATTTTATGTTGGGGGGTCACCACAACAGGAGAACTGTATTAAAGGGTCACAATATTAGGAAGGCTGAGAATCACTGATTTGGAGGATAAGATCTGGGACTCCTGGCAGCCCAAATAGTACCCCTGAGCAAAGCAAAACTTCATGTCTCCTCTTTCCAGTTGAACAAGGCTGTGCCAGAGCATACAGCTTGGAGAGGAAAAGGCTAGTTCAATTTCAGTTCCCACTAAAGGAACTTAGAGTGCCAAGGAAGAGCTTCGAGAATATCAGTTAAGGTCGTACATGTGATACACACTGTCCCTGACTTTCCCTTGTGTATTCTAGCAAGTTAACACCACGGAAACACAAGGCAGGCACTGTGAGATCCATCCTGATGCTGAGGCCCTACCTTTTGTCTTGGAAGACCACACTGGCTGGGCAGAGGAAGACTGTTGATTACAGATCGGTGTTCACAGTCATGTTTGCTGCAGTTACATTTTATGCCTTGCCCTGTCTTTCCGGGCTTTCTTTAGTAGTCATTTCATCCTGGTGAGCCTTTCATAAAATCCCAAGCACATAGACTCTAATCATAGCCCACAGCATGGCCTTATCTGTTGCTGTGGTTTTATTCATTAAGTTAGCTATGTGTGGTCATGCACACCCATAATCTTTGAACTCAGATGGATTGCTATAAATTTCAAGCTAGCCTGAGATGCAGAGTGAAACCCTGTCTCTTTTATTTTTAAGAAGTTGCATTGCCTGGAGTCAGAGACAGTTCCTCCTTTAGCCCCCAAATCTGAAAAAAACATCTGAAACCTGCCATTGTATACAAATTAATAATTCATAAAATTCCAACAGTCAAACGATTTCTTTGGAAGTACATAATGACAGATCAAACATCTATGTCAGTTGTGTTACTTCTAACCAGGGCTTGGCTGTTTCCATGACGGCATGTGCCGACTCGTTCATTAATCCTCATCTGTAACTCTGTTCCAAACCCTTCCTGTAGCTAGTATTTCAGCCAAGCTCACTGCATAGATTTATCCCTGATGCTTTTAGCTTTCCTTGTTTGCCAGTGAGTAGCTTTTCCCTTTTGCCTTCCTTTGCACTGCTGGTGGGACCTGGATCTTCTTTGCTTTGGAGCTTTCTCTGTGAAACATGCTGAGTTGCCTGTTCCTGCCACCAACACATCAAAGGAAAGTTTTTGCGGATAAGAACCGAAAGGGCTCCTCCTCACTGTAGAGCGCCCTCTGCTGTTGGCTTTGGAGTCTACAAGCACTGTTTTACTTTGGTATGAGTGGATGGTGTCTTAAATTGTTTACAAGGCATATTTCATAACTTTCTATCTGGACTCAAGTTCCGCTTTTCTTCAGATTTCTAGAGTAAGACTCACTTAACACCATTTCAGCTTAGAGTAACCTGTAGATGTGATCAGAAATACATAAAAATTAAACAGTATTTATAAGTACATAATATACATAGCACATGCTTTCTGTTCTTTGAAAAGACGTCATTTGAATTAAAACAGCCAGAGGTGGTGCTTGACATACTAAAGCTGATAGATAGCATTGGCTCTCAAAAGGAACAATAAATCACTTCCCAGTTCTCACCGTTCTTCCAGGCCCTGGGATTGGCACTCAGCATTCAGGCGTGGTAGCTTATAGCTGCCTGTAATCTCAGCTCCAGGGGATAGGATCCGATGTCCTCTCTGGCTTTTGTGGACACCCTCACAAATGTGTGTGGATATGCACACACAAACACACTCACACATCAAATAGATAATAAGTAACAACCTGACAAATGTTTCAAAAGAGCAGGTCTTCAGTCCTCAAATCATCTTGACTAACAGTTACTGTGTTGTTTCTTGTATGCCAGAAGCTGCTCTAAGTGAAGGCATATGGTGTGGAAATGCCCACTTCCCACACAGTGGCGAGGTAGATACCAGAAGAGGAGGCAGCTCTTCTTTCTGAATCCACAGTCCTAATAATCGCACTTAGTACCTCACCGAGAAGCCATTTAACCTGTAGTAAATCTCCTCAGAGCCACTTTATCTTACAAGAGTGTTAGTTGCCTCCTGTTTCTGTTATCATTATGTTATATGTATTCCAGTGTGTTATTGCAGCAGTTATATGTATCTGCATAATTTTATAAGCATGGTAATTAGACAATTTGCAAGATAATTTCTGAAGACAGACTTAAACTAGTGATAACTCTCAAGACCAGACTTTTGGGCTGGCGAGATGGCTCAGCATACAGTGCTTCGGTCAAGCCTGACAACTTGAGTTCAATTCCTGTAACCCACATAAAGGTAGAAGGAGAGAACCGACTCCATGCTGCTCCCCTTTGACCGCCACATACATACACCGTACAGACATCCAATAATAACGGTCCATCTTTGAATTGGGTTTTGGATGTAGAACAATTTTAACTTGAAATGGTTGTTTCGTCAGACCGGTTGACCTGCTCTTCCCCTTGGGCCAGCAGTTGGTAAAGCATGCCTTGCATTTACTCTCTGTTGTGTGTCTCTCTGGTGTAGATCTCCCTGCTCAAGCAGAACCTGGAGCTGCAGCTCTGCCAGTCACAGACGTCTCTGCAGCAGCTGCAAGCGCAATTCACTCAGGAGCGCCAGCGACTCACGCAGGAGCTAGAGGAGCTGGAGGAACAGCATCAGCAGAGGCACAAGTCCCTCAAAGAAGCACATGTCCTCGCCTTCCAGACCATGGAAGAAGAGAAGGAAAAGGAACAAAGGGTAAAGTTCCAGGGGAGTGTGTTCAAAGACCATCTAAGAGATTGATGATAGTTAGCTTTTGATTCCTGTAACAGTCTATGGTCTATATGCAACACAACGTGAGAATTTGAAAATCTAATAGGAATCATCAGCCTCAGATTCATAAGAATTACATTGGAACTCTAATCCCTCCCCCTTCTCTCTTTAAAACATTACACATTGTTTTACTGAACTGTTCTCCAGGGGGTCACAGTGCTTAAACACACACACTAATTGCCCATAATTGCAGACACATTAGAGCAGAGCTGACATTCTGTTCGTCTGTCATAAAGCCAAGCTGAGTACATCATTGGCTCCTTAGCAGTTAACATTTGCAACTGTTTTATTTATAGTGTATTATTATTGTAATAATCTTTCACCAAAAACTTTTGAGACAGAGGCTCATCTGCTCAGGCTAGCCTTAAACGCACTCTATAGCCCAGGCTCACTTTGAACCCCTGATCCTCCTGCTTCAGCTTCCTCAGTGCATGGGTTATAGATGTGTGTCACCACACTCAGATTTTTATCAAATTCTAAATTTGTTTTTACTCTGAGCCGAAGAAGAAGAAGAAGAAGAAGAAGAAGAAGAAGAAGAAGAAGAAGA
>NW_021604660.1:3723674-3736736 GCF_004785775.1 Grammomys surdaster
GAAGAAGAAGAAGAAGAAGAAGAAGAAGAAGAAGAAGAAGAAGAAGAAGAAGAAGAAGAAATAATAATAATAATGGATACAAGGGATGATTTTTTTTGATCTTGGATTTTCCCCTTACATTTTTCACTACACAGAAGAAATATTCATGATGTAATAAAATTGGATATGTTTTAAAATATAATTTTCTTATAATATAATCCCAAAGCTAATATGAAAAAGTATAGCAGTGATAACTTAAAAGGGATTTAAACCAAATGAATATATTACTGGGTCACTATCATATTCTTTAGTTTTCACTTTGTGTGTAGGGAGGGGAGAAAGAGAGAGCACCTATATACTTGCACATGTGTCTGCATAGAGACTGGGTGTTAATACCAGGTTTCTTCCTGACTTGCTCCCTTGTTTTGCTTGGTTTTGTTTTAATGGGATATGCAGTGCCTTTCACTGAGTCAGGAGCTCACTGACTGATCTGACCGGTGAGTTCCAGGGATCTTCCTGTCTCCTCCTCCCAGAGCTGTGATTACAGGTGTGCCCTGCCTGCCTGTCTTTTAACATGGATGTTGGTGATCTAGGTGCAGGCCCTGGGCTAAGGAGATGGCTCAGTGGGTAAAGTGTTCACCACTCCAGTATAAGGACCAGCGTTCATGTCCTCAGAACTCATGTACAGCCATGCACAATAGTTTGCATCTATAATCCCAGTGTCCTTACGATGGGATGGGGACAGGAGATATCCCAGAAGCTCATGGGCTAGCTAGTCTGCTGTGGCAAAACAACAAGGAACTGCCTCAGGATGGACTGCAAAGACCAACATCCTACGTTGTCTTCTAAGTACCCCCCCAGCACACACACAGAGCACATGTACATCCAGTGTACACATGTTTATATATAAGTACATACACACAAATAAATCCAGACGCCCATGCCCTAAGGCTTGCACAGCAAAAACTGGACTCACTGAACCCACACCTCATATTATTATATTCTGTGCTACTATCTCCAGATGCCTCCAGATAGCTAGTCCTTTGCTTCAGTTTTTCCAGAATTTTCTTCTTGCATTTCATAGAAAATGCTATAAAAGATTTGACTGAAGGGATGTTTCATAACCCCCTCACTGTGCTTAGGCAAATCTAACTGAGGAGTAGGCTGTGTGCTGCTTTCTTAGTAACGCCCTCCTCTCCTGTCTCTGAACACAGGATCTTTTTTTTTTCCTTAGTTTTCGGTAATTTGTATCCTTAGCAACTTTAGAAAATGATCTCATTTGAAAACTGCCTGAAGCTAAAGGTCTGTATTTCCAATTTCAACAAAATGTGTTGAGCCAAATACATTTCATAATTAATTGTCTTCTACCAAATTGGCACACTGAATTCGTTTTCCAGTGACATTACTTTATATCTTGAATTTTATGAAAATGAACTAAGACGGCTTACACTTCTTAACTCCTAGACTCATGAACTGTTTTCTACTTTGTTTGCTGTACTCTCACATAATAATGTAATTGGCTTCCCCTGTGTAGGCTCTGGAGACTCACTTACAGCAGAAACATTCCGCAGAGCTGCAGTCACTGAAAGATGCACACCGAGAGTCCATGGAGGGCTTCCGCATGGAGATGGAACAGGAGCTCCAGACGCTCCGGTTTGAATTAGAAGACGAAGGAAAGGCCATGCTTGGTATTGTGGACAGGATTATAATCTTGCCATACTTATTTGTACATCCCTCCATTGTAAACGTCAGCAGAAAGCATCAAGTTGTATATTTAAAGTTTGGAACATCCAGATGACTATCTAAGCAAGCCACAGACGTTGCTTGATGCTACTGTGTGAAGAGGGTTGACTAGAATAGGCCACCATACTCTGCACTCACTATGAGAAGACAGTGCTCATAAATGTTTGTCTTCATAGAACTAAATGGAGGCAGGACTCTTAGGGATCCCCGAAATTAGCCATAGGCAGTAGCCTCCAAACACCCACCCATGCACCCCAACTCTTCTTACACCTATGCATGTAGCATACACATGTGTCCCCACATGTTCCTTCACACAAGCGCCCACACCCATGTACCCATGCAGTCACACACATATACACACACACACTCACAAGGGCAACCTGACTTGCCATTTTGCAGTCTACTGCCATTGTACAAATGACTCATTTCCCTCGCATCCCACCAGTATTGGACATTGTGACCGTACATCAGGTATACTGATAGGAGTGCCATACTATCTCATTATAGTTTCACTTTACATTTCTTTAGTGGATAGAGATGTTGAATATTTTTCATGTTCTCATCAGCTTCGTGTCTTCCTTTTTGGTTGGGTTCCTCATTGTCGATGCTGAGTTTTAGGTGTTCTACTTATCTATTCAAGATACTAGTCTTGTGACAGGATCCTTTGGGTCTGTTTACCCTATCACTCTCATGAGAACACCCTTCCTGAGGTCACCACTGACTTTAGCTATCTTCACTGACTGGCTCTTGACTCATTTTCTCTATGTGCACATCTTGCCACTTTGGCCTTTTGGGTCTTTCTGCCCTTGGTCTCCATGTTACTATCTATATATTCTCTCTGTAATGATTTTTTTGTTTGTTTTTTTTTCGAGACAGGGTTTCTCTGTACAGCCCTGGCTGTCCTGGAACTCACTCTGTAGACCAGGCTGGCCTCGAACTCAGAAATCCACCTGCCCCTGCCTCCCAAGTGCTGGGATTAAGGGCATACGCCACCACTGCCTAGTTATGATTTTTTTTTTTTATCTGTACCCTTTACTCTCATGAGCCTGACCTGTTTAATGTGTATCCATTAAATACTTTTTGTCTTATATTTCAGTTTGAGACGTTTTTTCTTTAGCCTTTTCCTTTTTATCTACCCCCGAGGCTTTAGCTATTACCTCTGTGCTCGGGACTCCAAACGGTGTTTCCGGATCAAGCTTCTTGTTTTCATACATTAAGTTAGTATTTGTTGCTACATGGTGAGACACTGAGTCTTAAGTAGATCTTACAATGTGATCTTATCATCTCCCCATTGTCAAGGTCCATGTCCGTCTCTGTACTTCTCACTCTGATTAACAGTGTCACTTTATTGAGTTGTCAAAAGTGGGAAAAGGGGGATCAGCTTTGTTTTCTTTTATTACCACCTCTGCCTGTGAGTTCTTACATCCTTCTGATGCCTCTTTCCTCTAGTTTAGTCCTTCCGTCATCCTTACACCGAGGCCATATGGTTTCTTTTTCTTTGTGTTTATTTTATGTCTGTAAGTGTTTTATTTACATATATGTCTGTGCAGTACATGCATGCTTGGTGCTCTCAGAGGTCACAAAAGCATGTTGAATCCCCTAGAATTAAAGTTTCAGACAACTGTGAGCTGCCATGTGTGTGCTGGGAATCACACTTGGGTCCTCTGCAAGAACAAGTGTTCTTAAGCACTGAGCAATCTCTCTAGGCCTTTATATTATTTTTTTGAAAGATTGTTATCATAACCTTCTTCCTGACTTCCTTCTCACAGCTGTCAGAGGAAACTTTTTTTTCTCCGTCTTTAAGTCCATCCATAGTTCTTCATGACAGTATCTAGCAAGTTTTTCTTCTAAGGAAGCCCTTAACACCAGGAAAAACTGGACTCATGATCTCTATGAAGACCACAAGAGGGACTTAAGTTGGCCAGCCACAATCAGGGGCAGCATCTCTTCTGTTAGATCCCATGTTTTCACCTCAAAATCCATAATTTGCCTTTTACTCACATGTCCATATTAGCACTTAAAGATGTTCAAGTATCGATCATGTTTAAGGAAACACCACGGATGAGCCCTGCGTTCTGTTAGAAATGCAGTGCCTCACATCCCAGTTTGAGAACCACAGGCCTAAAGGTTTAAGTAAAATCCATGCAGGTTCCATTCTCCGTGTCCCTGTGTACCCCGTGGCCTCCTGCCGCACAGACATCACAGTTGGGGGACAAACTGGGTTCTAAGTTTTCTTGCACATTCTTCCTCCGTGGTGAAAGCACCCCCTTCTCCACTTAGGAGCCCCAATTCAGTCCCTCCATCTTGTAGACTGAGTCACTGTGACAGTCTTTCTGTAATGTCCCCAGTCGCTGAGTTTTCATTGTCGTTAATATTAAAGTCTGGTGTTCCACTTAGTTTCCTAGCATAGTGTCTTCGCTCCTGGCTTGTGAAATTGTAACGACAATGTCAAATTTTATTCTTTCCTAGGATACTGTGGACATTCCATAAATGTTTGTGAGGTGTGTGGAATGATTAATTCCAGGGCCAGGCATAATGTGTGCTGGTAGCCCTGGATGGTATATGGGAGATAAATGTAGGAGATTCCAGATTTCAAGGCCCCAGTTGCATAGTTTGCATAGCCTTGGCTATGTGAGATCCCATGTTTAAAAAACAGTTAAAATCGGGCAGTGGTGGCGCACGCCTTTAATCCCAGCACTTGGGAGGGAGAGGCAGGTGAATTTCTGAGTTCAAGGCTAGCCTGGTCTACAGAGTGAGTTCCAGGACAACCCAAGCTATAAAGAGAAACCCTGTCTCGAAAAACAAAAAACAAAACCAAAAAAAAAAACAAAACAAAACAAAAAGTTAAAAATCAATTCCAAGCTCTACTGCGTGTGATGACTCGCCTCCTGACCGTTAAGAGTGTCTATCAGCCAGGACTTTGCATGGTCTAGGGACGTTGTGAAGAAATGCCTACTGGGAGGAAAGTTGCCTCCTAAACATTTATCGATGTACAACTCTAAATTCCACATTAGTTTAATAATATCAAATAGTAGAGCATTTCATCTCCACTTCGTCTTCAAACTGAATTCACAAACAAAACCGCCTTTGTCATTTGAGCTCTTGACATTTTTCACTTCCTCAGCAAGGCTAAGCAGATTCCAACTACACAGTAGTATATGATAGTCTGCGTTATGCACATTCACCAGTGTCCTACTTTTAAAAGTTATACTCTGGATCTTTTCTAACCTCTTCTCTTGCGGTCCAGCTTCCTTGCGTTCTGAGTTAAACCATCAACATGCAGCTTCAATCGACTTATTGCGGCATAGCCACCATCAGGAACTGGCAGCGGCTAAAATGGAATTAGAGAGAAGCATAGACATCAGCCGAAGGCAGGTAAGTGCGATCACTCTGTGCCAACTCCTTAGACCTGGGTCCCCAACGGTACTCATGATAGAAACAGTACTTTGTAATAGCTGCTAAATGCACGTGGATGACAATTTTTCTTTTTTCAGAGGAAATGAACAACTGTACTTTTGTACACCAGTTATAAAATTACATTTTATTTTGTGACCTTTTGATTGAACATTTTGTACTTTGTTTACATCTTAGAAAAATAAACAATGAAATATGAAAATATCAAGGGTAAGAGATGCCACTATCCAGCAGGACTAGCCGTAACAACACCCCATCCTGTGTCTGGGAGAGCTGTTGTGGTAGTTGGTAGCCACATAGCCCAGGTTTGTCTAGTGAACCCAGGAAACTACATTGTCAATTTTATGTAGTTAACTTAGCCAAATTGAACAGTCACATTGAATGACATAACCACACAGAAGGAAGAGGTCCTCAATAAGAAGACAGATAACTCATATTCCCAACATACTAATTAGCCACTACTGCTTACTTGTTAAACTTTGCTCTTTGTCCCAGCATCCTTTCTTCTAATATGATAATCTGTTATTGTGGAGATGTGAATTCATGGGAGGATACAGCAGTAGGCACTGTGGAGAGAAAGCTGCTGTTGGCTCACCCGCAGCTTTTACTTAGTTGGTTCTCCCGTGTTAGGTGGTCAGCCTGGAGTTGCTCATCATTGCAAGGATGTTTTAAATGAGCCACCTAGTAACCATAGAGGGAAGTTACTTTTTTCAACTCTTCCTGCCGTAAAGTTGACAATGTCTACTTTACAGAACTTGTAAAAAAAAAAAACCCAAACAAACAAACAAACAAAAAACATTGACTTGTAGCAAATCCTTTCTAGATAACTGTATGGACAGCCTTGAAAGCAGTTGTCTCAGTTAGGGTTTACTGCTGTGAGCAGACACTATGACCAAGGCAACTCTTATAAGGACAACATTTAATTGGGGCTGGCTTACAGATTCAGAGGCTCAGTCCATTATCATCAGGGTGGGACCACGGCAGCATCCAGGTGGGCATGGTACAGGAGGAGCTGAGAGTTCTACATCTGCACCTGAAGGCTGCTAGCAGAATACTCCCTTCCAGGTATTGAGGATGAGGGTCTTTTAGCCCACACCCACAATGACACGCCTACTCCAACAGGGCCACACCTTCTAATAGTGCCACTCCCTGGGCCGAGTGTATTCACAGCTGCCAAAGTCTGCCTTTGTGTGTGTGTGTGTGTGTGTGTGTGTGTGTGTGTGTGCGCTGACAATTTATTGAGGCTTATGTGATTGGAGCTTGCACAAAAGGACATACAACATCAAGGCTTTTTTGTAGTAAAAGACAATTCAAAATAAATATGTATTTAAAAAAACTATGTCAAACACCAATGAATAATTGACATTTACAAATCTTAAGAAAATCATTTAGGTTAATAATTTTCATTTCCCCCACAAAATAAATAGCTTTCTTTAAGCAGGAGGGAAGGAGTCAGACAGAAATAAAGTCATGCCCATGGCACAGTCATGATGTTATTCTCAGTGAGGAGTTCTTTACCAAGACTAAGACAGAAGAGTATCTGAGGAGAATAATGTTACTGAATCATCTGGAACCCAGGAGAGCTTTAGAGAAAGAAAACAAGTGGTAAAGTTGAGAAAAGCCTTAGATGGAAAGTTCATTCCCCTTGAGAAAAATGAGTGAACACCCACAAACTTCCATTTCAATATTTTCATATCAGTCTAACCTCTACCCCCGAATCCAACCTAACACCATAAAACACCAAAAAAACATAAAAGCGATAGGCTTAGCTGGCTATACTCCGTTTAGCCTTTGATGTTTTTACAGCCAATAACATGAATGTCTATGGTGTGGATGGAACCTCGGGAAAGGAGAACTGTGCCTCTTCTCTCTGTGCAGCACCTGCGCCTCCACACTGTCCTGTGGGCGGCCCTCAGTGCTTATGTGTGCTCTTCAGGCCCTTTACGGTGAAGGTAGCAGCTGTCAGTTTCTCGTACACAAGGAACATGAGGGCGGCTGTGAGCACTGTCTGCAGCAGCTTGGCTTCGAGGCCTTTGTAGAGTCCCATTATTCCAACGTGCTTTACTCATTGGTGAAGAAGAGAGAGAACATTCTGAAGACTCCCAGTGTCCTGTTTTCTGGGTTTAGTCTATGACGTCCAAACCTCAGAATTGACTGTACCGTCTGCATGGGATAGGTGACTGTGGTGGCAATCGCTTTGGCTATTGCACCGATGATGAACACATCCAGAGAAGAGAGCTTCATCCGCTTCTTTAAAAGCTGCCGTTTTAAGCCTTCATAGAACATGAACCGGATGGCAGGGTTGAAGACCAACAGCAAGGAGGGAAAGGTGCCGTTCCACAGAGCCAAGATCCCTTCATCTCAAACAATCTGGTGGAATGCATCAATAATGCCTTTGTAGTTGGCTAGTATAATGTCTTCATTCAGAAAATTTGCCCCCTGCAGCTTCAGTTTGGGTGTTTACCACCCAGAGTGGAGTAGTTAGCAGCACATTCACCACTCCTGCTACAAATCCAACCACCAGATCTTTTCCTGTAGAAGAACGTTGACCTTTGACCCACACTGCTTTGAGGCTATTAAAAGTGTAAAAATAGACAAAATTGGAGCAGCAGAGACTGGAAATAACTGGAAACCATCCTCAGTATGGTGCCAGGAGGCCTTCTTCCTTAATTATCTCCAGGAGCACTGCATGTGTCATTTTGGACTTTCTTTTCTCATCGACCTGAAGCCGAAGTCTAGCAGTATCCAAGGGAAAGAACACTGTCATGGCAGTCACACTTCCCATGGCTCCGGCCACGGTGTGTACCAGACTTTCGTAGGACAACATAGAGGCCATGGTGCTACACTTTTCACTCAGACGCCTCAGAGTGTGTGGATTCCTGAAAGGACCATCTCAAGCCCCACCTCTCAGGAGGAAGTCTGCCTTTCTGAATCATGGAGTATGTGTTTTCTGAAGGCCTCCCTAGATGAAAATCCTTTTAAGATTAAAGAACAGTGGTACCAGTAGTTTACTACAAGATTTATACAACTTACTAAGAGACCCATGTTCAATTCTTGGATGTATATGTGTGTATGTGTATGAGTATGTGTATGTGTATATAATCAATCTGATTTTAATTATAAACTATCTTTGAAAAACCAGCTCAGAAGTAGTGATTTCCTCATTATGAAATGAGTGAACTAAGCTTTCACAGTATTTTGATTCCTTTACAGCCATGATATTGCAACTATATTCATATAAGTATTTCTTAGCTATATGGAAGACAGAGGGCCTTGAGGTTTTCTCATTTTGAGCAGTTCAGTTTGGTTTTGAAGCCTTGTCAGAATGATTACACTTGATATTCATAATTGTCATTTTTGGTCTCTCGTATTAGTGCAGAAAGCAAATGTGTAGAAAACATTTAGTATTCTGTGTTTTCTTGCAGAGTAAGGAGCACATGTGTAGAATAAGCGATCTACAGGAGGAGCTGCGGCACCGGGAGCACCACATCACAGACTTGGATAAGGAGGTCCAGCACCTCCATGAAAATATAAGTACCCTAACAAAAGAACTGGAACTTAAGGGGAAAGAAATTCTCAGAATACGGAGTGAATCCAACCAGCAAATGAGGTATGGCAGTACTTACAGCAGAAGATGTATTGTTGTCTAAACTATTGTTACAGATGCTTAGCAGTATGTCCCTATGTTTGTGACTAGTGCCTTCCCAGTAATAATATATTGAATTTCACTCTTTACTATGTGTGCTGGGTATGATAACATCTGGAAAATAAAATGTCTGCATTTTGAATAATGTATTTATTATTCATTAACTTTGGAAAATGACCATCATTAAAGATTTTTAAAATTATATTAGAAAAAGCATTAAAGGAGACAAATTTTAACACTAACCAGAAGCCCATAGCAAACTCTGTAGCTTATCTTAAGCTGTTTACGTTAATTTCCCATATATTATAACAAAAGTGGGGGGCATTTCAAATCTGATAGAACATAGACGTTTTGAAAACTTGACTTCAGAATAACATTTTCTTAACTAAAAATAAATTAAACAGGTTGCATGAACAAGATTTAAACAAGAGACTTGAGAAAGAGCTGGATGTCATGACAGCAGACCACCTCAGAGAGAAAAATATCATGCGGGCAGATTTTAATAAGACTAATGAGCTACTCAAGGAAATAAATGCAGCTTTACAAGTGTCGTAAGTCATATTGCGTTCCAGAACATTCATGTGTGAGTAATAAACTGAGGAGCACTGTGTCTAAGCTCAGCCTAACTGTTGGAATCTAGTAACAGTGGTCCTGCGTAAGGAAGGTGTAAGGACCGTATTTAGATGGAGTTGCAGTGTGATGTGTCTGTTCTTTAATTAGGCTAAGGCCATTGAGAGATTTGCTTCATTTGCTGCCATAGCTGCAGGTCACCTAAAATAATACACATCTCCCCCCCCCGCACCCCCCCACACCATTGGTACATGGCTTTCATGATGACTTCTCAAAGTGTGTTTATTATATAATGTGACATTATTAGTATATTGTGAACAATAGAAATTTTATAAGCCTGTGCAAGAGTCAACAATACATACTTTACAACACTCAAAACATCCTTCGTAGCAAGCATACACGTTAAACGACATGTGTCCATTTAGCCAGTACCTGGCGGATAGGAGGGACAGAAAAGAGCATAGACTTCATTTCCTATACTTGGGTACTGCTTAATTCCTACAATTAGCATTTAAATTTTTTTTAATTTTAAAAATCTATAAAGTAAAATCATTACAAATAAAGTTATCACTCAAATTCAGTAATCCCATTATTTAAGTAAAAATCTGTATGTGTTTCTTAATGATCATTAAGAAGATTAACAGTACCTGTGTTTCCAGGATCTTTACAAACTGCTGCAGATAACTCACTTTGAATTCAGTCTGTCTCTCTGATCTAAGCCCTGGTCTGGTTTAGGTCATCTTAGGTTTCGTCTGCTCTAAGGTACTGCTAATGGCTTACTCACTTTTCACATTATCCAGATACCTCAATAAAGTAACAGTTAAGTCACCCCCCACTCCCAAGGGTCAGACTGTCAGCTTTGTTGGTTTGTCTTCTGCATTTGTGCTATTATACCTGTTTGCCTCCCTCAGATAGAGATGCCATCTTCGAATCTTCTATCTACATAACAGCTCAGTCTCAGCACGTACTCCATGCATAGGTGCAAACACACGTAGACACACTCAGTATCAGCAGGCCCCTGGCTGCTGGTTTTTACTTGAGTGTCCTCTGAGATAAGGCACTCTTTCTGACATTTGCCCTCTTCTCATAAATGGGCATATACTAATAAGTCATGAATAAGTTTCATGAGGGTTCTCACTTAATGAAGTTACCCTTAAAATGCAGGGAAAAATCATTATGTCCACAAACTTAGTGATTTGTTGTTTACTTTGATTACAGTCAATGTTTAGATTGTTTTCAGCCACTGTGGACTCACATGCTATGCGGCAGAGCATACATACAACATGCGTGGTGAGAGGCAGGTGAAATCAGCCTGGAAGCCATTGATCGCACACTCCCTGGCCTTCATATATACCAGGCAGACGCCGGTACCATCCTTGCTTTTCACATCCTGAAACAGCACACTCACACAAAGAACAGCCTGTGTTTGTCTGTGTGTCCTGACGTCTCCTTAGGAATACTAATTTACAAAAAGGAAAGGCCGAATGTTTATTTGGACATTTACTATTTGCTCATTATGAAATTTTAACAGATAGCAAATGTTGACTTAATGTATCTATAGTTTGACCTTTTATAATAGAAGAATTATATTACTAAAAGTTTTTTGCCTTCTCTTTTAGAACTGGCATTCATTTTATCCTTTGCCCTGGCTCCACAGTAATCTGTCACGTGTCTCTTTTTACCTGCTACCATCCTATAATTATCCTTTAGCTTTACATAGTCACTTGTTTAATTAAAGTCAAATTCTACACACTTTCATTTTGACTGATACTGTCCCACAGGTTTTTACATGATAACGAAAATGCTCTGTATTGACCCCTCCAACGCCAGTAGCTATGAGCAGTAATGACCACTTGAAGTGTAGCCAGTGTGACTGAGAACTTAAAACTCCAATTCACCTTAGTTAATGTAAATTAATAATAACAGCCTGGAGTTGCCTAATTGTGTTATAAGCCTCAGCTTTGATGCTTCAGATTCAGAAAGCCCTGGTGAATTATTAGAGCGCTGAAGGGAAGTGTAGAGGTGCAGGCTAAGCTTATGGACCAGAGTATAGTGCTGAGGGAACCCCGGAGCAGCTGGAAGCTTCTCTTCTCCCTTCTGCTCCAACTCCTGTTGAACTCCTAGGGAGAATGGGGAACAGGCTTTTAAAGGGATGTAGAAACAGTGCCAGAGTCTTTGTGTCTTTGAAATGACTTAGAAATTGTACTCTCTAGTACTGAGATCCTCCTAGAGCTTCATGGGCATTTGACTGTCTTATTGTTATCCCCCAAAGAACCTTACATCTAGCCAGGCGTGGTGGTGCATGCCTTTGATCCCACGAATGGGGAGGCAGAGGCAGGTGACTCTCTGTGAGTTGGAGGCCTGCATGGTCTATGTAGTAACTTTCAGGACAGCCATAGCTGTTACACAGAGAAACCAGTCTCAAAACAAAACAAAAACAAAGCCTTGCATCTAAATTTTAAATGTATGGAATTTCATTTGTCTTAAAAACAAGCAAGGCCTAGAACATAGCTCAGTTGTAGAATGCTTCCTTAGCAAGCACAAGACACTGGTTTGATTGCCAAGACCTCAAACGGGAGAAAAAAAAAGAAACCAAGGTAATAAATGAGAGAATAGGCTACTCAATTTTGTCTAAATGACATTTTCCATAGATAAAGAAAGTTTAAGTGAAATAAAAACTGTCCCAGTAGCTTGGAGTCCAGAAATATTTATTGTATAAAAAGGGATTAGTGTTTTTGCATGTTTGTTATTTGTTGGTTTGTTTTTGAAACAAGACCTCAGGTAGTCCATGATACCCTTGAATTCTTTCTTTCCCGGTCCCTACCTCCCAAGTGCTGGGATTACAGATGTGGGATAGATACTACACCTGACCAGAGATTATTTTTGCTTGCTGGGTTTACTTTAAATTATCACCTCACTATACTGGAACAAAAAAAATCATTTGTTTATGAGAGAATTGTTAGTTCTGCATATAGACATTAGGTAGACCAGTACTTCCTAACTAAAAAGATGTACTCTGCCATTCAAGAGTTGCTGTTTTGAATTTTTAGCCTCTCCAATGATTCTGTAGTTGTTTGATTTTGTTTGTTTTTGTTTTGTTTTGTTTAACTTACCACTCAGGCTATTTTCAGAAGCTTTGAGGACATCTGGAAGTAGTAGTGTTCTTTTTTTTGTTTTTGTTTTTCGAGACAGGGTTTCTCTGTATAGCCTGTATAGTATGTCCTGGAACTCACTCGGTAGACCAGGCTGGCCTCGAACTCAGAAATCCGCCTGCCTCTGCCTCCCAAGTGCTAGGATTAAAGGCATGTGCCACCACCGTGTTTTTCTTAACACAAATCAAAGTCTGCTTGGAAATTATAGAAGTCCAACAGTAAAATGTTTCAGTTCTCTATTTTATTTATAAATAACAGGATGTATAAAATGTAATTTCTTGGCTACATGTGGCCTGGTGATGCTGTTGTTCAGGTCTGCAGTCTCTAGTCATTGATTCTCTTGTCAGATGGGTCTTATAAAGTAGCCTGAGGTAGGTGATAACGTGGGAATTTTCTCTGTATAGTTTAATATAGGACTGCATTGTTTAGGAGCTCTGGACAATTGACCTGTACACACTCCCTATCCCAACCCCCACACACAGAGAGAAGAGAGCGGTAGAGAGGAAGAGAGAGGGGGGAGAGAGGGAGAGAGAGAGAAAGGAAGAGAGAGAGAGAGGA